>NC_142664.1:6145312-6758593 GCF_026168435.1 Sesamum indicum | reverse complement strand
AGAGGGAAAAATTTATTTTAAATTTTATATTATTTTTAATTTAAGTTCATTTTTTATGATTCTTTAATATTGCATTCTGTAAATTGAATTTTTTTTTAATTTTAGTCCTCACGTGTATTTTTCGTCTAATACTTAATGGAGCTACTAGGATTTTACTACATTTTCATTAATTATTGGATAGAAAATAAACGTGAGGACTATATTAAAAATTGTCAACATATACAATGAAATGGAAAAAATCGTAATAAATGAGACTAAATTAAAGAAAATAATAAATACATTGGGTCAAGTACAATTTTTTTCTCATTTCAGGTAGTTCATGATTTAATCGCAAGGCCCATTATACATCCCGATATTTCGCCAATTGTTGTGCGACCCATAACAAAGTTCATGGGATACTGCAAGTCATGGGATAACAAAGCTCATTTTGTCCTCGAGTTAATTTAACTTCACATATCGCAGTATAGGCGGTACTGCAAGTTAGGTACCATTTTTTACAAAATAGCCAGTTTTAATGTTGTATTTTACAGATATTTTTGCACTTTAGGTACCCTATTTTTATTTTGACCCCTAATCTTTTTAGAAGTATTAATTTGGTTCCCAATTTTTTTTTCAGCAAAAATATTCCCATTACTATTCATTGTTCAGGTCCAACATTCTTTCGAAATAAAATTAATCCTGCATTAATTCATACCTTGTTTCGACTGCTTTGTTTTCATGTATTCCAAGTTCTCAGTTTTACGAACATCCTTCAATTACACTACTGCAGCAGGTGGTTCGCGGTCACGTGCCTCCTTCAGCAATAGAACAGCATAATCCTACTTCATTTCCTACCTTAGGGTGTAAAAGATAATCCAAAATAGAAAGTTAATAGAATTTTGATCAAACAAGTTGAACACAACCTACTAAAATTATTAAAGCTTGAACCAGCATTAGAGAACTCAATCTTGCAGAATTGTTTGTTCGCTAAGAAGCGCGTTCTTGAAACACACTTATTACTATCCTTTCAGTTTCTATTGCTTAAGTTATTAGAGTAGGTTAGTTTGTTAGGAATAGTTAGTTAATTGGTTTAGAGGTCTTCATTATTCTATTTAAGGCTTGTTTTAAAATCTTGTAAATCACTTCTTTTGCAGAATTTCAGTTGCAATTCAATACAGAGGAATTACTAGCCACTCTGATACTACTGCATTCTTTTTCATTCTTTTGAAAACTATGAATCTAGAATTCAATTCTTTTAGATTGTACTTCACTTTCTTCCAACATCATGGGAGATACGAAAACTGCTGAAGCAACTGGAACAGGGGATCGCAAGCCACAATTAATTTATGAAAATATAATACTGCAAGGAGGCGTTCACCTTGAATTGAGCTTGGACTCAGTACCTAGAAAGAAACAATTACTTTTCTTAGGTGAGATCCATCGAAATTCGCCCTAGGAGTCAAATAAAAACTGGAATTTATTGATGGTTCTTGTCATAAATCAACTGATGACAAGAACGAAATAGGGATCTTCATATGGATGGAAAAAGATTGCAGTCTGTTTGATAATGATCGACCAGATAGACCATGTCTTCATCCATAGGATCCCACAGGGTCGATCGAAACATTGATTCTTTTCTGAACTACTCATTTGAAAATGATATCCACATTGTTCATAAATATTCATTTTTTATTTTAAAATTTGTTATAATTTAATCCATAACAATGTTCACATTAACCCACAAATGCCTTTATTTTTTAGTTGCATCGAGATCATAAGACCTTTCTCTTAGAGTTAAATCACTACTCTTCGCGTAGGTTTGTATATTAGACCTTCGCTTTCACTACTAGTTCTACATTTATAAAAAATGCACCTAGAAATGTAACTGTCCTTACTATCACTTACAATGGACGTATCAATATAGATTTGAGACTGAAGATAACTGTCAACGCAACTAGTAATGTGATTATTTCAACTAGATTGAGTACCGACCATGTAACGATTATATAGGGATCTTCACTCGAAAATCCATTATTTATAAAACTATGATTGCAATAACTAAAAAAGGAGCAAGTAAGGTAGGCTAAGATTCCATTCGAAGTAACAGGATTTGATGTTCACCATTTTCCTCTGATCGGAATCTGGAGTTTCTTGAGTAAAGGTCCCATCCGAATAGATCATGATTAGATCGACCATGCAGAAATGGATGAGCCCTAGTGATAGGATTCGGGCCGGTCCGACCCTGACTTGTTGGTTTGGGTGGTTGGGTTAGCACCCTTCGACACCACTTATCCGAAACAGATGCGCTACACTATGCAGCGAACAATGGCAGAAAACTGACTACATGGTTGTCTCATGGATTCTGAATTCAATTTCAAAAGACATATCATAAGCTTTTCTTTACACAATATTTGCAAGAGACCTGTGGCTCGAACTAGAATCAAGATTTGGTGAGATTAATGGGCGTTTACTTTATCAGTTCCAAAGAAAAATAGCATCCATGACTCAAGGAAATACGTTTGTAGTAGTATACTTCAAGAAGCTAAAAAAATTGTGGGATGGATTGGCAAGCTTGGACCCCTTACCCTCGTGTTCTTGTGGGGCGAGTTAGAAATTAGCATAACAGACTACTTCAAACCAACTAATGCAATTTTTGATGGGTTTGAGCGATGCATATGACCATGTGTGTAACCAAGTACTCCTAATGGACCCCTACCCACTATTGGAAAGGCTCACTCCATGTTCTTGCGAGTAGAGAAGCGAAGAGAGGTCTATTTTGGAACATCTGGACGAGACAGGGAAGGAGTGATGGCTGCTCAATTTGGAGACTAAGGAAAATAGACTGTCAACAAGGCAACTATCAAGAAGAGAGGATTTGTTGACAAAAAGCAACTACACTGTGATCACTATAAGAAATCTGGACACTCGAAGGAAAATTGTTTTAAATTAACTGGTTTTCCAGATTGGTGCTGGGATTTGGTGGAACAAAGAAGAAGAAATGGCAAACCACAAAATACGAGGGCCTTGAATGCACATCTGGAAGATGGAGAAAGAATCATACAAGGGGCCTCAATGGCAGAATCCCAGAATAGTTTATACGAACTTATTTGGACAGAGTTGAGAAGAGCATTGCAAAGCCAAGAATTCAACCAACAACGCTCCAACTTTGTGGAGTACCAAGACTTTTCAGGTACTGCTTTTACACGTACTAAAAGCATGACCATTATGCAATGACTTTTGGATTATAGGCAGTGAGGCATCAACCCACATATGTACAAATCCAAAAACCTTAAAAAACACGCTAATATCTGAAGGTTAATAACTCTATGCCTGATGGGACCATACATGTAGTAAATATGCAGGAAGTATTCACATTTCCAGTGACATTACATTTGTAAATGTCTTCTATGAACTTAAATACAACCTTTTGTCAGTGAATAAGCTATCTACTGATGGACCTTTTAGTGTGACTTTTACACAACACAAGTGTTTTATGCAGGACCTTCAGAGTAAAAGAGTTATGGCAGTAGGTAAACAAGAAGGAAGACTTACATTCTAGACAAAGAATTATCCTTCAAGAATAGCACAAAGACACCTGATGTCCTTACTAATCATAATTGTGAAGCTCTTGGAACTGAGCAAAAAATTATGTGAAATGAGTAGTTGATGGAAACATCTAGCATAGCACATTAGGGCATGCCAACAAGGATGTACTTAAACATTTACCTCTTTCTTGAAATAAATTGTAGACTTGAGAAGCAGTAAAATCTGCCCTTTAGCCAAACAACATAGATTGCCTTTTCCTTTAAGTGATACTCGAGCTATTGTTTTATTTGAATTATTTCATGTAGATGTTTGGGGGCCTTATAGACAATATTCCATTTCACGTTGCAATTATATGCTCACTATAGTAGGTGACTATAGTCGAGCCACAGACATATATGATGTTACACAATTCACAAACTCAACAGCATTAAAAAACTTTTACAATTTGATTGATACATTATTCAATGTAAAAATTAAGAAAATAAGAACAGATAATGGGACTGAATTTACTAATGAATGCCAAACTTTCTTTCAAATTAAAGGAATTATACGTCAAAGGGACTTGTATTTATACTCCTCAACAAAATGGAGTTGTGGAGAGAAAACACCAACATTTACTTCAAGTAGCAAGATCACTTATATTTCAAGCTAAATTACCCCAAAAATTCTGGACAGAAGCTTTACTTACAGCAACATACTTAATTAATAGGATGGCCCATAAACTTTAAATTGGAAAACTCCCTATGAGATGTTATATAAAGCTGCACCTAACTATGACCATATAAAAGTATTTGATTGTCTGTGATTTGCTATGAATGTGATTCCACATGAGGGTAAGTTTGAACCTAGAGCTTTGCGGTGTGTATTTCTAGCTTATGCTCATGGGAGAGTCATGGGAGAGAGGTTATAAAGTTATGGACTTGGAATCAAATACTGTACACATTGCTAGAGATGTGACTTTTCATGAAGGGACTTTCCCTTTTTATAGTATTGAGATCTCAAACACTTCATGTCCTCTACCAATGGTTAGTGAACATGAGGAAACAGGAAAATTACAGGATATTGAATAGGTTGAAGAAACTATTATGCAACAGGATCAACCTATCTTACCTAGAAGGTCTACTAGATAAGTCATAAGGCCTTCTTGGTTGGATGACTTTGTCTGCAGTGCTATAGATAATTATCTCCACTTACTAACACACACAAATAGTTGTTTTGTAGAAGGGTTGTCTGTATTGCAGGAACCAAAATGCTTTGTAGAAGCTCAAGAGAAACAAGAATGGAAAGAGGCTATGCAACAGGAAATAAATGCACTAGAAATGAATAAAACTTGGGAAATTTCCACATTGCCTCAGTGCAGAACACCATGGGCTGCAGATGGATTTACCAAGTAAAGCTCAGGCCAGACGGTTCAGTTGAGAGGTGTAAAGCAATGCTGGTGGCAAAGGGGTTCAGTTAAGTAGAAGGTATAGATTACAATTACTGCTTTGCTCCTGTGGCAAAGACAGACACAATAAGGTTATTTCTAGCAGTTGCAGTAGCAAGGAATTGGTCGTTACATCACTTAAATGTAAATAATGCTTTGCTCCATCGAACCTTAGATGAAGTCATTTACATATATCGCGAGAAGGTTACAAAATTCCACTAGGGATAGTTTGCAAACTCAAGAAATCATTATATGGCTTGAAGGAAGCTTCAAGACAATGGAATCAATAATTAACAGAAAAAAATTTAAAGCTTTTGGTTTCTTTCAGTCAAGCCATGATTATTGTTTGTTCACCAAGGGAACATGTTTGCATTTAGTTGCCCTTCTCGTTTATGTAGATGCCATCTTAGTTAGTGCAGCTATAGATGAGCTTATACAAGAAGTTAAGAGGTATTTGGATGATCTATTTTCAATTATAGACTTGGAACAACTAAGTACTTCCTGGGACTTGAGTTGGCAAGATCACCACAAGGCCTGATAGTAACATAAAAAAACAAATATGTTCTTGATATAATAAGAGATACTGGATTGCACAAGGGAAAAGCAGTTTCTACTCCACTTCCTGCAAGCTTGAAATATTCTACTGATTCAAGTGGAGTACTTTAGGATCCGTCCTGGTATAGGAGGTTAATAGGCAGGCTATTATACCTAAGATTCACAAGGCCCAACATTTGTCATGCAGCACAACAACTAAGCCAGTTTGTGCAACATCCACGCTTAGAACACTGGGATGCAACTATGCATTCTAGTTAGATATCTCAAAGCCAGTCCTTCTGTAGGTTTGTATTTCCCTTCAAATAATAAATTGAAGCCAGATCTCCGAAATCATAGCATTCAGGATCATCTTCTGGTTTAGACCCTTCTAGCATCCAAACTCTATTATATTGTTTCAATTATAATGTTTCGTGGATAGTTTGCACTTTCTATGACTCAATTCTTGCCGTTTGACTAGAGTCTGACGATGGCCTCGTGCAAGCGGTACTTGAATCCGCCGCTACATGTCTAGAGCCCTGTACTCTGATCGCATGTTTAGAGTCTTGCTCATTCAACTCGAGAATCATCACCGAAGGCAGTGATAACTATGCAAATTGTCATGATTTTGTAGTGATTTCACCTTCCTTTTTGACCTAAAATATTCCTAATCATGTGAATTTATTTAATTTTTAGCTAAAAAGGTTTGATATGGGATAAAGATGGCAAAATCAAGCTAAAAACGGAAGTTGAAGGCACCAAAAAGGGAAGAAAAGATTTCAAGATAGTTTTGCAGGACTGACTAAACGTGCCTACACTTTGTGCTTTAGTCAACACTAATGAAGAAAAGGAAAGATGCGATTTTTACAAGAGAAAAAGGAATGATTTGCTGAATTTTGGAAAGGATCCCTTTAAGTATATGATTAATGCAATTGGATGATTTGTTAACATGTTAAGAACCAATCATGTACTTAACCCCTCTATGTCTAGATTCGTAGGAGGCTTTTATTATAAATAAGGGGGTCTCTCAATTTGGGAGGACAACTTAGAAAATTAAATAGACAATTTCATTTTCATATTCTCTCTTTAGTTTTAACTTATTGCCTAGAGTTAATAGAATTCCACTTTCTAGTGTTTTCTTCTATTAATATGTCCGGCTAATTTGATCATTTTTTTTGTTAAGGTTAAGGTGATTGCTTGATTCGTAAATTGTTGTGTGATCTAATCTGCGTTTTTTACGGTTGTTAAATAAGTATTCATGTAGTTCTCTATGCCCTTATTACAAATATCTAATTATGAATATGGTACCCAATTGTTCATTATCAAGAAGGTTTGCTTAGCTAATTGAACTTTACAAATACGTGTAATTATTTGTTTAATTCAATACTCAGTAGTAACGTAGCATAATTAATTATGTCAAAGTAGTTAGTTATGTTATGGGGAATGCATGATCTAATTTAAACGAATTATCCTCGTAGCGATTTGTTAATTAGAATCATGCCTTTCAAATTCTTAATGTTGTTAATGATTAAATCTTGTGAACGTTCCTAGAGTTGTCTATTGATTAGAGATCTAGCCAACGGTCGTACCTTAACTGACGAAAAGGTAAGGAAAGGTAAGGTCGTTAGATCGTACCAATGACAATAATTGATTTATTTGTTTGAACAAGTATTATATTTGCATCGATGATTAACCCACAGAATCAAGCATGAACTTCACCTTAATTGGAAAAATTCTCTCTCATATCGTTACCCTCTAATTTTAATACCTTTTCAGTTTACTTTAGTTTTTATTTGATTATTTTTCTAAACAATCAAACCCCAACTATTTTCTTTTTATTTTAAAGAAATCAACTTGACACTGGTCCCTGTGGAATTGACCCTACTCCCACTTCTACAAAGTGTTTGTAGGAATTATTTTTACTGGTCTCGACACCTATGAGGCGACACCTTTTGAATTGGTTCAATGAGGTCAATTCGTAGCGAGCTAGTTCAGGGACAATAGGGTCGGCACGAAAACGCACGAGCGGAAGCAAAAAGCAAAGTAGAAAATAATAATTATAAACCAACATACCAAGGGGTGTACCCTTGAAGTTTCCAAGCGTTCGATGTAGTATGGAAATGAAAAATCACAAAATAAGACCATACGAGAATGTGGTATAAAACGAGATAAGTAAAAGGGAGAAGATGATACTTTTTAGAAATTATTTAGTTAGACGAAGCATTCACCCGAGTTTCCAATATATCAACCCTCTAAAATACATCCACACCACAATGGGAATTAGGATCTCTTGAACTGCTTGCTAGATGAGAACAAGAGAAAAATACTCCAAGAGAAAAGAGAGAGGGGGCCGATTCTAAGGAAGGAGAGGGAATTTTTGTGTTTGTATAATATTGTGTGATAATAATTTTCTAAATAATGATACACCATTTATATATATATCTTTAATGTCCAAGGTATTTCTTTATTCCAAATAAAGAGGATCCCTCAATTGACCAAAGTTGCACTTTCCAAAATTGCAACTTATTGGTCCATTTTTCCTTCCATAGAATATTCCAATGGACTCAAGGGAAGGGCCGATTTTTATGAAATAAATTCGAGGCCTAATGACTTTTAATTGATCCCAATAAAATTCATATAATTGAAGCCAATGTATTTAATCAAATTAAATACATAAGCTCAAATTGTCTGTATTAATTAATAAGATCCAACTTATTAAATGATAAGGACAAGTCCAATATAAATTAATACCATTAGTTTATCCTTGGGTCTTTCCATCTAATGGATCTCTCATTTGTAAGTAACCCAATTACTTACGGAATTAATTCCTTGTCCTTTCTCGGTGATTTGTGTGACACTCTTTAGGTGCACCTTTCAGCTAGGCTTGAGCTAGTGTCCAACACTATTATTAATTAAATCTAATTTAATTAATAATTATTGATCAACCCTTGAACAAGAAAATCTATTACCATGGGTGGTCGTATAGCAACGATCCATGGCACTAAAGACTAGGTGAATATCCATGTGAACATTATTCTTGAGTACATACGGTTATGGTCCTTCTGTCTACCGTCTCCCGGCATAGTTTAGGGCATGGAATTTGATGTCGGATCCCACCTTGGACTAGGCATTTATGGTTTAATACTTGAAACCGTGTTACGCTTAATTGATTGACATAGGAACCTATTTTCCTATTCGATCAACCACTATGGCCACAAGTTCATAAGGCGTGAACGGATTTTCAAGTGCATAGGAGATACCTCCATCATATATTGATAGGGGACAGATCCTCCTTTTTTAGCTCACCTTCTCGCTACATATTCTGACTTCACTAGACGAGGCTTATGATGATTATGTTTGTGACACAATCACCTCTCGCGCACATCAAAGATACAACCATCGTATGCATGTGACTGTCGTGATTCCTTGAGTTCGAGGACTACCCCGTACTATCAAAACCGGGGATCCAAGCCATATCGACCCAACCTCCAAGGCTTTCATATGATAATCCCTGCGAGTCAGTTTAGTAGCTTCAACACCTAGCCAATCAACCACTAAGATATCATAGACGCACTTCGTCTATCACCGATGAAATACGACACTCATCAAATGAATGCAACTCTTAGTGCAAGTCTCCATAGGACATTTGACGCCCAATCTTGAGGTTGTTGATTTAGAATATTTCAAACCCAACCCCTCGACAGTTGATTTCATGATTGCTACGCAATGCGTGGTCCATCTGCATAGTTGCTAAGTGGTCTGTGCGCTTTCTTGTGATGTTCAAGTAGAGGTAAACATACAAAATGAGCACAACAAATAAAAAAGCAATAAGTGAACACTCATTTTATTCACTAAATAATAATTGCATAACATCGAGTATTGTCAAAACAGAATACATCCAAGCCAATCTAATTCGCAATCTAGTCATCTATCCTAATAATATCCCACTTGACCTAAAGCCAATCACCCATTGACCTCAAACCCATCTTATGAAGATGCTGAGTATGAGAAATTTGCGATACCGGTTTAGTAAGTCAATCTGTTGTGTATTCTACTAAGCTGACTCGGTTCATTCGAATGTCACCTCTGCTCACCATCTCTCAAAGCAGATGGTAGCGTCTAAGAATGTATTTGGAACGGTGATGAGATCTTGGTTCCTTTGCTTGTGTTATCGTCTCATTGTTATCGCAGTAGGTAACTACTGGTTCAACAATGCTAGGCACCACACCCAACTCTCGGATGCAGTTTTTCATCCAAACAACTACCTTAGCTACTTCTAAAGCTACTATGTATTCAATTTCTGTGGTGGAATCCTCTGTGGTAGCTTGCTTGGAATTCTTCCAAGTAACCACACCACCATTCAGCTTCAATATAAAATTTCATTGAAACTTGGCATAATCATCATCCGCTGGAAGCTAGTGTCATCTGTGTAGTTTTAGTGTGTTAGTTGGCAAGATAGTCGACTAACTGAACTGACTCACGAGAATCGTCATATGGAATCCTTTTAAGGCTTGATCCGTATGACTGGATTTTTTATTCCAATAGTACAAGATTAGTCTTCGTACTTGAGGAATCATGGCAGTCACGTGCATACGAAGACTGATCTTGGATATGGCGAGCAGTGGCTGCGCCATGAGGCATGATTATCTTATACCTTATCTAGTGCAGTAAAGTATGCAGTGAGGACGATGGTTTCCAAAGAGGATTTGTCCCCTATCAGTATATGACAGAGAGCTCTCCTATGCACTCTGAGATGGTTTAGACTATAAAAGTCTTTCACCAAAGCCATTGATTGATCGGGGATTGATTTTCTAGATCGAATCAGTAGTATAAACACGTCTCGAGTATTAAACATAGTTTCCTAGTCAAGGATGAGACCCAACACCCAATTCCATGTCCTAAACTAAGATCCGGAGATGGTTGGAAGTAGGACTGTACTCGTATGGACTTGGAGCCTAAATGTTCACGCCATATTTCACCTAGTTTCTAGTGCCATGGGCTATTGCTAGATGACCAACAATGGTAACAGACTATTTCCTATTATGGAATAATCAGAAATAATTAATTAAATTGGATTTAATTAATTGTGTTGGTCACACACACTCAACTCTAGCTGAGGGTAAACCTAAAGAGTCACACCCTACCGCTATAATGGGATGTAATTAATTTCAGAAGAGTCGGATAATTTAATTAGATTAAATTAATCTTTGGAGAGAATAAATGATTTATTTTGATCAATCCATTGCATGAATGACTTGAAATTTAATTAATTGGGTTAGAATTTTATGTTAGCCATTAAAATTAATTAGATTAGTCTTATTGGGCTTGACCCGATTTATAAATTGAAAGAGAGATGATAAAAGGCTTGGATTCTTTAATTGGACTAAGGGATAATTTAATATTGGGCATATAAATTAAACTTGGTTTGATTTAAAGTCCATAAGGCATGGGCTTGATTTAACTTTAATTAGCCAAGCCCGATCAATTAAAATGCAAGCACAAGGCCTTGGTTAGACCATGGCTAGGTTAAGGAGGAGTTAGCTCCTCCTTAGGTGTGGTATGGACGAAATGGAACCTTTGGGTCACCAAAATCAGCCAGAAGGTGGCTTAGAGGTGTTCGATGGATGTTGGAGTCTTACTAGGTCAAGACTCCTTGGTGTGGTGTGACTATGTCATATATAAAACATATAAAAACAACCCCTCGCCGTCCAAGAATCATCACACAAGCCTTACCCATGAAATTTCACTCTCTTTTCTCATCGAATGAGGAAGAAAGGATCCAACGTTATTGAAGTTGCTAGGTCAAGACTCCTTGGTGTGGTGTGACTAGGTCACATATAAAATACCTAGAATCAATCCTAGCCATCCAAGAATCACCATAGACAACTTAGACACGAAATTTCGCTCTCTGTTCTCTCCAAAAATCGTCTCAAGATTTTAGACATCGAATATGGAACAAAGGATCCAACTTTAATCAATAACGTTGTTGATTCTTTGCACTTCTGTGGAGGTTTTGCTAGCACGAATCTCCACATCCATTAATAGTGTGTTAGTCTTTGGAGGGTTTTTAGATGAGATCTTGTCATGGATGGATCTAAAAATGGAAATGGAGAGGAACCAATACTGTAGCCGAACAATAAAGACAATGAGGGTAAATCCTTTTCACATTTATGCTTATCATTTTTGTTGTATTTATTCTATGGTCTTTGTGTTTTTTTTGTTGTACACAGAACGCCAGAGAGAAGATCAAAGGTAAACCCGTTATCAAGATTTTTTATTTTATTTGTCGCATTTTTTTTTTATTTTTAGTGCTCCCTGTCCTCGCTGCTTGAATTGTTGTTCAACCTTGATGGCTTGGTGCACTATCTCTTCAAGTTCTACATAGTAGTGCATCTCCACAACATCACAATATCCTGATTGAACCCATGCAAGAAACGAGCCATAGTTGCTTCATTCTCCTTATGATGTTAGTTCGAATAATAGCAAGCTCTGTCTCCTTGTACTACTCATCAACACTTTTAGAGTCTTGAGTAAGACGTTGGAAGTGGTTGTGAAGCTCATGACGATAATAGGATGGAATGAACTTCCTCCTCATGATTGTTCTCATCTCTTACCATGTTGTGATAGGACGTTCAATATCATTCCTAACCCGTTGCTTTTGCATCTAATCCCACCAAACAAGAGTATAATCAGTAAACTCAAAGGCTGCAAGTTTTACATTTTTACTCTCCGAGTAGTTGTGGCATGAAAAGATTTGCTCGACATGCATCTCCCACTCTAAATCCGCTTCGGGATCATTCTTTCCTCTAAATGAAGGAATGGTAACCTTAACTCCTCCTAGGTCACCATCTTCCTCTCTAGGCTGTCTCGATTTATCTCTTGACCGATTTACTCATCTTGGCATAATGTCCTCATATTCTTTTCCATCACTTGGATCCTCCAATACTCATTATGAACAGGATGTTGAGGCCGTGGATTTGGAGCTTGTCTTTGATTCGTAGCTCTTGAACTGGAAACTTGATTCTCTACTTGATCTAATATTTAATGAAGTCCTTCTAGCTTATGGTCAAACAACTTCTCAAAGGCTTGCAAATGGGATGCTTTGATTCTGCCTCGCAGTGTGTGTCCTAAGCTGTTATCATCACTTGCTTGACCAACTCCGTTCTCTTGATTCTGCCATTCACTTTTTTTTCTCTCTTTTATTGTTCCACTCGTGTTTCACTCCTTACTTAATAAGCTCACAACTTTTCGCTCTCAATGATAGTCTCACTTCACTCAACAGTTTATAATCTAAAATAATTGTGAAACTCGATGCTTTATCCAATGATTCAAAAATAAATGCCTATTCTTTTCTCAATCAAGTATGTGTAGATGGACAATTGAAAACTTACGTTGAAAGAGAACGGTCAAAAGAAGCTAGGTCCATGACTTGAGGAACGCAAATCGCTAACCACCGTTATATGAATGTAACCTAATACTTTAAACATTAAACCAACCACGAGCACGAGTAAATCAATTCACACAACAACACTCTTGATCGAGCACAAATTCGAGGCTTTGTGAATTTGAATAACCAATCTGATAAGCTAGATTGACAAAGCAAATGTTTCATTAAAGCTAAGAAGGATATAGCTCTTCTTAATGACAGGACTCTTAATATTCGTTAAACTTAGATAAATTCTTGAATGATTTCATTTACCAGCTGTTATGTGCCTTTTATAGGCCAAAAAACTTCCAAATTGACCTTTCATATGGACAAGTTGGCTTCTTATTATGGGTTTCCACCTTGGCTTGAATGAGTGAAATTAAGCACATTTGTTGGCCCTCCAATTGTGACTTGATCCCATTAGCAAAGACTAAGTTGGATTTGGCTTGAATTGCTTCTTGCATTCTCTTCGATCTTCCTATTGTCATTGGCCCACTTCCAATGGTTAAATCTTGGTCCAATGGATCTTGAATTTCTTTAGCTAGTTGGACACCCTGGGTGTTTCCATCACTAACCTGCAGAATAAGGGTTAGCACTCTAATGCTTAAGTCAATAATGTTTTATTGAATAAATAAAAGGAAAAGATGAATTAAATTGAGAATAATGGTGAAATATGATGTGAGAATTGTAAGTATTCATGTAGAGTGCAAAATATAGGCTCAAAACAGCCTAAAAACTGAGAGAGAAATGAGAGAATAAGTGAGAGATTGAGAGTGAAGAATGATGTTACCAAATAACTGTACAAGTCCTTTATTTATAGCCCTTTGAATCGGCTATCATCTAGAAAAAAACTATTGGTGATTTGGACTTGATTTGATTGAGACATGTGAGGTGGATTGAGTCTTGCCATGTCTGCTTGAAAATCAGAAAATTGGTTAGTTGTCAATTCCCAACTTATTTGCCATCAATTTATTCAGAATCACTGGAAGATATTTTAGGGCGATGTGTCTTAATGTGTTGGAAAGTTGTATAACGTGTCTTTCAGCTGTATGATGACATGTCTAGCTAGAATTGGCCTATCTTTTGGGCATACCAATTCAGTAGGATAGGAGGTAGGTCTATGGGCCTTTCTTACTTGCTGATGGGTTGGCTGAGCTCAATTTTAGTTAGGTTGTCCTGCCTTGCTGGCGCTAGGTGCAATAATAGCCTCAATTGTGAAAGTATTATTATATTTCACACATGTAATTGTGTATGTATGAATCCATAAATTTTAATATATTCTGACATATATAGTAAATTGACTTTTAAATTTGGATTGGGATTTTCATATTCCATTTCAAATATTTTTAAATCTTCTTCATCTAAAATATTTAACAGTTAAGTTGTTAGATCCTCCCCAAGACTTAATTCATAAATTTTCTGCCTCATTCTACAAGTACTAGCATAATGACCAGACTTTCTACACTTATGACAAATGATGGAATTCTAGACTTTTGTAAAATATTTTTCATTTAAAAAACTCTTTCTTTGAAAATTAGGTTAGGAAAAATGTATTAGAGTAAGGAATTTCTTTTCAAGACTTGTATCTATATGTGTTATGATGTTCTATTTTTGAAGAAGGTGAGCGCACTTTTTGAAATCCGAAATGTTAATACCAACTTTCTAATTCTTTTTGTGTAGTGACATTTTATTTACTTAATTGGGTTATTAAACTAAAGGAAAAAATGCAATTTTTGTCCTGTAGTATACGGGGGTGGACTTTTGGTCCAAAATGAATTAATTTTAGTAATTTAATCCTATAATATGAATATTTGGGCAATTTTCATCTTTTTCCAACCAAATTGGCCAATAAATTGTATGTAACTTGTGATAACCCATTTAAATGGCAACTACAGTCCTATTACTTAGAGGACGTCGACATTTTTAATCTGTAACTTAAGAGAGTTGACATTTTTGGTCCTACACGAATTAATTCATAGGACTAATATTGCAATTTAATTGAATCAGCAATTCACAAGCAATTTTTTGATCACATTAGCTGAAAAAGTTTGCCAAAATTATAAAGTTGCAGAACTAAATTGCAAATATCAATTCATATAGGACTAAAAATGCTATTCACGTAAGTTATTGAAATAAAACTGTAACTTTTTTCAGAGTAAAATCATTGTACAATTGTAATGCTACAAGATTGATGTGATTTCTAATTTCTTCATAAGAAAGGAAATATTTTCATATTTTTCTTTAACTTTTTCACAGACTCTTTTGCAAGCAATTATGGTAAACCAGAAATAAATTTTTCTTTCTAAAAATAGCTATCAACATCACTTCTTTTGTAGACTTTTTATAGGAAAACATCTTTGTACCAACGAAAATCATGGAGTTTTCTACAATTTTTATTTTGTGAAAATTTTGTATTTCCTTCTTGGTATATTTGGGGATTTTCAATAAAATGAATTATCCACGGTTTTCCATCCACAATAATGTGGTGAGGAAGCTACCACTACCCAAGTGTGGTCTCACGAGTCATGGCACATTTGGACTAGAGGCGAGCTGCAACGTTATTGAACACGCGCAATGTTTTCTTGTATCACGAGTCGTGGGGGCCGTCAGTTGAGTTATGATTTGATTGATGGGTTGAGCCCAACACTAAACAAATATTAAGCCCATTAATGAACTTGGATCGAAATGGAATTTTGATCTGTCCAGCTGTACATCAATAGCAATATCATGAGGAAGCTACCGCTATCCAGATGTGGTCTCATGAGTCATGACACATTCGGAATAGTAGGCAAGCTGCATTATTGTTATAAACAAAGGAATACACTCATTGTTTCCCTGTCTCACCAGTCGTGGGGGGCGACAATTGAGGTATCATTTGGCTGATGAGTCGGGCTTAACAACTAGTAGCATGAGTTGCTTGGAATCCTTTAGATCATGTGAAGAGGTGAGGCAAAAGATCTTGGGAATAACATGGGATGAGAATGGTATTGGATACGTCCTACGAAGCTTTTCCATGTAAATCGTTAAAGCGGGGCATGACAAATTCGCTTGTGGATCCCAAGCCCACTAGGAAAGAATTTTTCGGAACTCCATATGAGAGTGGTGGAATTTTATAGAAATAATGGGAGAAGTTAACGACTAAAGACCGAGTCTTAACTCAACTGAGTATTGTTGTAATGTATTTTTTGTTTCTGCTTTGCATTTAGAATGCTTGTGTAGGATACCGTTTTCCAATTTTCATTAATTTTGGGAGTTATTTGAATGGAACACCATCAATTAAAATTGACTGTGAAAATTGGAGCATTTTCCTTGATTTCCGAACCCAAGCTTGTGACCCAAAAAAGCTACTTCCATCGGACTTTCGAAAGGAGCCCTTGCTTAAGCAATGTTTGACGTTCGGGATTAAGGCATAAGGACAGTTGCAAGGTGTGCAGTGTAGCACCCCCTTTGCTACAAGGGCTATATATATCCTAAACGTCATACTTATAGTAATCCCTGTGTTCATACATATAGATTTACACATAACCATCTAATTAATTTGCATACGTAATCCCAACACGTCATAATAGTTATTATCAACCCACAATATTATATATATACATATCACACATCGTAAAGTGATTCGTCACAGGTAATCCGTACACTTATATTCTCTCTGTACAAACAAAATGTGGTTTGTAGTCTAACTGACAAAGAGGAGAAAACTGCATACTGGCCCGATCTGCCTGAGTATAACGCGTAGACCTAGTTTTCAACAGTCAGACACCTCAAAGTCTACTACTGAAAGAAAATGTCAGCAAAGGGATGAGCCTGCCACTCAGTAAGTAAATAACCAGCCTTATCTATATATGTATATCAAACACAACCCAAACAAGATGAACAACCAACACGCATGGAATACAATCAATTTAATTCCAACATAATCAGCTTTATTATACCACATGACTATCTCATAATAAGACAACCAACCAAACTCCATTTTTCCCTAATTTGCTTACTAGAAGGTGATATTGTGTTTTTCCCGCCAACTCAATCCCACCGTTATATAAATTTAAGTGAACCCCCTTGAAAGCCGGCTCATCAATCTCATTTCGCATATAGCATTTTCTTTTCGTACATAGCTGTTTCATTTCGCACATAGCATTTTCTTTTCGCACATAGCTCTTTCATATCGCATCAAAGCTCTTTTCTTATCGCATCAAAGCTCTTTTCATTTCATTTCGCCTTATAGATTTTTCAACACATCAAGGGGTATTCACACCACAATTATATTCAATTTCCACCACTCCCTCATTTCCACATATCACCATTCTTGTAAGCAACTAGTAACGTAAAACCATATATCAATACATTCTCATTTTCAGACACCCACAACACAACATACAACAAACATGATATGTCAATGTGTCTTCGCACTCCACGTACACAATATCGTCAATCAAATTAAATCATTCACCACTCATATATTTTCAGATAAACCAATGTCAGCATGAACCATAAATTCAGATAACAGTAAAACCACAAATAAAGATGACACATATAGATAATACTAATTATTTACTTACCTCGTCCTTACAACGCCTTTATCTATCCAATAGATAGTGGTTCGGTCTTTTCACTTTACCCCCGTATCCTCTGATTTTTCTTCCGCGAGAGAAACCTCAATTTCATGTGTGTGTGCGCCGTGCATATGTGTGTAATATGTATGTGTGTGTGAGTAAAGAGAGGAGAGTGAGGCGGTGGAGAGACGGCCCACCTCGCACTCTCAATCCTCTCTCTCTTTTCATATGTATATATGTAGTATTCATTAATATATATATATATATACTAATATATATGTATTATTTACTAATACATATATATAAATAATAATAATAATATTATTATTATTTATTTAATTAGACTTTTCTTAAAATATCCATTACGTTCCTCCTAAATTTCTTTAATTAATATAAATTGACCCAAAATATTATAACGAACTCCAATTTAATCCGTTCAAGTTCTATTATATTCCAATTATGGCCCATAATTTTTATTTACCAATTAACTAAGTTTCATAAAAATTTTATCAATTAATCCCCCAATTATATATTATAATCTTTGGGGCGTTACAAGCAGCGTCGTTCTTGCTTCAATAAATACTCCACATAAACCAACTTTATGTGACACCAGACCGGCATATTGGATATACCACGACGAAAGTATTTTTTGAAGCCACGATGACTGAGGATCGTCTATACATAAACATTGGGTTGAGATGCTATCCCTTGTGGAAAAGCTGCAAAATCTTAGAGTTGTCCGAGAATTTTGAGGACCAGACCTATCTTGAGGACACGGCTCGATTTGTGCGACCTCGATCAACGATCGTGATCTGTCCAAGTCACCTCCCTAGATATGTGATAGGGTTTGAGGCTAAAACATGCAGTTTAAGCCAGTCGACTTCGATCCTGACGACGACCCTCTAACGCTCAATTTAGATAGTGGTCGAAAGGAAATTGTGCGATCTCAAGTTAGCGATTTAATTCGATAAGCATCGATTACCTCAATTTAACTGGTTGTGGTGTATTTATAAGGCCAGTTGAGTACTATAGCTCGCCACATGTCATGATACAAGCTTCACTTACTTTAATCATACGGTGCTCAACCAACCACCTGTTGGGATCGAATTATGGGTTGGGTTCAGGCGTCCTAACTTGACCCGCCACCTTACCTGCGGATTCTCGATAAAATGATCCTTACACCCTTAATGAAGGGCATTTTTGTCTTTTTATAATTAATCCTCATCATAACTCCCCCACTTCTTTTAAGTGTAATTAATTACCTTAGAAGAAGTTGAACAGTCACCAGCTTTAGGTCGAATGGCTGCTTCGATCCACGTAACAACACATGTCGCTCACCAAATGGCTCTTCTCGGGCGTGTCTTTCTAGACCTCCTCCTATATATACCCCCCATTTTAAAAAAAATGGCCACCGACTCCACTTCCTGCTGAGATTGCTGCCTGCACTCCCTCGACCTCTATAAAGTACCATGTCTTCATTTAGCTCTTCTAATTCCAATTCTTTTTCAACTTCTACGACCTCCCCAGTAGGCGGTGCGACCCTTGTTCCTGTAGAGGGTCCATCTAGGGCTATGTCTAGGTCTAGTCGCTAGATAGAATCGTCAGATGACCAGGTCCCTAGACACGTTAAATTTCAAATGATGTTAGATCATAACCCCTGGGCTGGTATAATGAGCACTGTAAAATTCCAAATTCATCGCATAAAGGAAAAATATTTTATTCCCAATGATTTTGAGGTCATTATTACTCGCTCATTTGATCGCATGCATATGCCTCCTAGAGGATTTTGTTCACTATCACTTCACCATTTTGATGCTGGTCTGCGGTTACCCCTAGCTCCGTATGTAGCCCAAATTCTTAAGGGTTTGAATTTATGCCGTAAGCAACTGTCCCCCAATTCTATCAGCCATATTATCCTCTTTGTCATAATAATGCAAGTCCATAGATTCGAACCAAATTTTGATAATTTTTTGTCGCTATATTCGTTCACCACCTCAAAGAGGTCGGGAGATAGAGGATTTTTCTATCTCTATACTTGAAAAGACTTAGACACATTTAAGTCCAACGTAGGTCCATGGAAAGAAAAATTTATATTCGTGCAACCTCCCCTTGGTCATAAGTGGCCCTTCAAGTGTGAATGGAGTGTAGACAAACCAGAACCAGTTACAGAGGGAGGGGGCTAGAAGGAGATAAAATAAACAGCCTCACTTCTAATCGGTATAACTCCAAGAAACTTTTGGTAAAAGAGGTATTTTGGCTCGCGCATCTCTCTCCAGCACCCCTTCAAGTTAGGGGTTCATTAGGTGATCATTTCTTCCTCTTTTCGTATCTTTTTGTGCTCGTAGATATAATATTGTCATGCAGGCTCATACAGCCTAATACCTTAGGGCCAGACGAGACAACAGGAAGCAGATCGCAGCTGCTCAGGTCACTCCTCTTCTACCTGAACCAGATATGTTTGAGACCCCAATACTGGAAATCCTAATAGAAATCACGAGTGAAGATACTCGTCCTCGCGACCACGTCGATCAAGCGGCAAGGATGCCTTACCCCAACATTGAAATAATGGGTTCCAAAGACAACACTCCATAGGGAGAGATCGGGGTTGCGAGGGCCAAGTGGATCACGAAAAAGTAAACATCGTAGCAAGAACCCCTCCCGATCCAAGCATAGCTGATCGTGATCCACCAGGCGATCAGAAGAAGATGCTGCCGCCGCATCTGTGCGAGTAGAGGAAGAAAAGAACCTAGCTCTCCTGAAAGAGATCAATAACTGGTGGAAGGTAGCTCGCAACGTGCTACGGAACGACAGCCACCTAACTGCTGAGTTAAGGGGAGAAAAACGATCCCAACTAGAAGATCTCTGACCTCTGCAACGTACTTAACATGCAATCAGGCCAGGATTCTTGGGAGATTTTTAATGCGAGCTGCTTACCTCGTGACCAAGCAGTTTTTCTGAAGACTCCCCACACTCGACTTAAGGAACATAGTGCCCATTCCCTGATGTAGGTATCTTCTTTATCCTTCTAATAATTCCTTTCCATTTTATATTTGTACTTACTCATTTCTTATCAGACCACAGCTTTTACTCGAGCCCTCTCTCTGAAGTGCACGAATTTCAGCAAGAGGCACATCATGACAGATCGCAAGAATTGTGACCTGAAAGTAAAGGTCTCAGAACATGGTGCCTAGGAAAAGAAATGGGAAAATGAACGAGAAGCCCTGGAAGCACGCAATAAGGAGCTAGAGGAACTGGTATCCTTTTGAGGTAGCAAAGGTTCGTGAGGAGGTGCTAGCAGAAGGCAAGAACGTAGGATTCTCAACTGGGAAGATCGAAGGCGCGATCGTCAGTCGCGAAGAGTTCCTACGGTCTGAGAATTCGCCACGAAAGCTCACGAGCTGAGACTTCAGGGGGCTCATGATTTCCTCAAGGCTCCTGCCTTCCAAGTTGCGATCAAAATAAAGGTCGCGACCTTTTCTGAATGAGGGTCTTAAAAAATATAGGGCCTAGACAAACAAATTAGAACAGTTCACAGAGGGATTCAATTAGAATTGCCTCGATCCGACCTTGGATGCGAACCTTGAACCTTACATGCAAGAGGAGCAACCTGCTGCTGAAGATGACGAGTTCGCGAGCCTGCTAGAAGACATAGAAAACTTAGAAAATTTAGAATGTTAAGTCTTCTAGCTTGTTTTGATCCTCTTTGGCAAATATAGATCGAATATTTCTCTTGTTTAGACTTTTGCTAGAGGATTTTCGATCTGTTAGAAACTCGCTTCTTCTGGCAACTGTATATATGATTACCCTTTTGACTTAGCTTATATATGCCAAGTGTTCATTTTGAGATCGATGTACCACTTGTCAAGGTTTTCAACCTTTCTTACATAATGATCTTTCAAAGATTCTACGATCTTTCACAGATTAAATGAGACCTCAAAGTTAAACTTCGTAGATTAAATAACGAGCAACTGATAGGCAATTTAAAACTTGTAGTGCCTTCTCATAATATAAACACGATCGTTCCCATTTAAATTCAACATTTTTCAGGATCAAAACATTGGGACCTTTTACAGGTTCGATCAAAAGAAGACTAAAAGCATTGGCGACCTTTCACAGGTATGATAAAAAAGAAGACTATGAACATTTACGACCTTTCACAGGTTTGATAAAAAAGAAAGCTACACACATAAGATCTATTTACATTGTGTGGCCTTTTTCAGGCTCATAATTAGGCATATAACTTATTTTTTTCCTCCACCACGGACAGATGGAAAGCTCTTTCCTGTTGATTGGTAAGCCGCGACTCTTTGGGACTCTTCTCCTATCTCAGCAGAATGATAACTTCAGAACCATAAACTGAACAAAAAGGAGTTTCACCTGTTGATGATCGCGGGGTCGTTCTGTACGCCCATAGTACTCATGGCAACTCGTCAACCCACGGCCATGATCCCTTTGAGCTTATTCTTGATATCAAGAGATGGAGGATCGTTCTGTTAGTGACCTCAGTTTGCCCCATTTGCTTGTGGGTGACCCACAATTGTGAAATTTTGCTGAATTTTCAATTCCTTGCACCATGCTGTTATCTTTCTCTCCTAAAATTGCATACAATTCTCCGAGACTATGATCCTCAGGATTCCAAATCTACATATGATGTTCTTACAAATGAAATTAATCATCTCTCCTTCTGATATTTTCGCAACTACTTCTGCTTCTACCCACTTAGAGAAATATTCCACCGTAACAATAATAAATTTCTTTTGAGCTCCTGTTGGAGGAAAATGTCCCAAAATATCTATCCCCCACTGATCAAAAGGCAGGTGACCTTAACTGACTTCATCGGGGTCGCGGGTGCATGTATCTGAGATGTATATATTTGGAAACTTTTGCATCTTTGCACAAATTCCTTAGTATCCCCTTTACCATGGTGGGCCAAAAGAAACCCTGCCTTGCAACCTTCTGAGCTAAACACCTTCCGCCTAAATGATTTTCATAACTGCCTTCATGAATTTCCCTCATGACATATTTGGCCCTTTCAGCGTCTAAACACTTTATAACATTCCTTCTGTTGTTCGCTTATATAACTGTGCATCAATCAGAGTAATGCGAGCTGCTTTAAATTTAAGTCTTGTAGCACTCACTAGGTCGCTAGGTATGATCCCATCCCTCAGATATCTCAGTATTTCATCTTTCCATGATGATGGTTCCTCTATTGTGCTCACCCCTACCTCTTCTACAACCACTAACTTGTTTGTGAGCATTATCATGATTTTTCAATCTTTAATTCCTGAAAGAATAGCTCTGAATTTTGACAACGAGTCCGCTCCATCATTCTCGCATTTGGGGATCTGTTGAATCGAACATTTGTTAACTGTGCCATCAATGACTTGGCTTTCTTATGATACAATACCATAGTTTTTTCCTTGCTCTCATAAGTCCCTTCAATCTGCATTGCCACAAGCTAAGAGTCTATATACACTTCCAAGTCTTCTGCTCCTGTTTCTCTTGCTAATTCCAATCCCAAGATTAATGCCTCATACTCAACCTCATTATTAGTTGCTGAAAACGACAGCCTCACTGCTACTTCTATTTCTACTCCTCTTGGTCCCTGGATCAAAATCCCCACTCCACCAATGCTAGCATTGGAAGATTCGTCGACATGTAGCATCCATTTTTCTAGCTCATGGCTCGGTTCACCTGCGAGCTCAATCATAAAATCTGCTAAAACCTACACCTTCTCAACTGTCTTAGCATGATGCTCGATGTCGTATTCTCCTAATTTGACAATGCACTTCACTAACCTTCCTGATGCTTCCGGTCGCACTAATAACTCCTTAGTGGATCATTCATCAGCACCACTATTCTATGTATCTGAAAGTAAGGTCGCAATTTTCGAGCAGTGACCACTTACGTGAGAGCTAACTTCTCAATCTCAACATATCTCCTCTATGCCCCTTGTAACATCTTGCCCACATAATATACCGGGGTCTATATACCTTCACTCTCCCTTACTAAGACTGAACTCACTACATTATCGGACACGGCTAAGTACAGAAACAATGTTTCATTTCCCTTCGGGTTTTCTAGTAATGGTGGTGACTGCAGATAATTTTTCAGAGCTTGGAAAGCTTGCTCACACTCTTCTGTCCACTTAAATTCATTGGCTTTCCTCAACACCTTACAAAAAGGTAGATTTCGATCTGTGGATCTGAAAATAAAACGGTTGAGGGATGCGATCTTACCTGTGAGTTTTTGGACCTCTTTGATTTTTGTGGACGACTTTTACTTCATGATAGCATCTATCTTTTCTAGGTTCTCTTATATATCTCATTTGCTAACCATGTTCCCGAAGGTGCACTTGGCTGGGTTTAGCTTTATCCCGTAAGTTCTCATTATCACAAATACTTGTTCTAGATGAAACAAGTGATCGCTTGATCTCAAACTATTCACGAGCATATCATCCACATAGACTTCCATTGACTTCCCAATCTGGTCCTTGAATATCCTATTCACCAATCTATAATAGGTAGCCCCTGCATTCTTCAGACCAAAAGGCATTACATCATAGCAATAAATTCCACCTTCAGTTATGAATGATGTTTTATCTCTATCTTCTTCTGCCATAAATATCTAGTGATATCCTATAGGCATCATCATCAAAAACAACTCATATCTTGCCATTGGGCCAACCAACTTATCGATCCGTGGTAACAGGGTAAGGATCTTTCGAGTAGGCCTTTTTTAGATCTATGAAATCAGTGAACATGTACCACTTACCCAGTGGCATAGGGACCACTACTACGTTTGATAACCATTCTGTATATTGAACTTCGAAAAAATATCCTACCTTGAGTAATTTGTCTACCTCCATTTTTGTGATTTGGTTATTCTCTGCACTAAACGTCCTCTTATCCTGTTGTACTGGTTGTGCGGTCGGATCGACGTTTAGGCGTTGCACTATCATCTCAGGATTTATCCCTCCAAGTAGGGCTTGCACATCTGTGATCCAATCCTAGTCATTTTGGTGGAATCTCCTTGTATCAATTCAACCACTTTATGCCCTTCAATTGGTTCGGTTCTATCAAGCCTTCTCACTTCCCTCCCACTAGCTTCACTTGAATTTTCTAGCTTGCGCTTTTTCTCATTGCTATCGTTCTTCTTCAATGATAGGTTGTAACATTTTCGTGCTTCATTTTGATCACATACTACCTCGCCCACTCCATTCTTAGTAGGGTACTTCATTTTAAAAATGATACGTCGAAATGATCTCCCTAAAAGAGTTAAGCCCTGGTCTCCCTAATATATTGTATGCGAAGGGAGTATCAACGACCAAGAATTTCACCATCAAAGTCTTACACTTAGGCTCTTCCCCCAGAGAAACTGGTAGCTCAATGGTTCCGAGAGATTAGACCTCATTTCCTACAGAACCCACCAGTGGCATTCACACGAGTTCTAAACTTAGCATTGTCCAGCCTATCTTATTCAGTACATCCTTGAAAATGATATCTGCTGAGCTCCCATTGTCAACAAGTACATTGTAGACTGTGAAGTTTGCAATATCCATCTTAATTATGATGGGGTCATTATGCGATCCGACCCTCTCATCTGCATCTCTATTTCAAAATACAATTTCCTCTTCGGGCTCCACATTCATCAAAAATTGACCTCTATGATCTGTTCTTCCCTTTTCATTCCTCTTTCTGACTCTTCTTGAGTCTCCTCCTTCTGGACCGCCCGCAATCGTGTGGATTATACCTTTCACCAATGCATTGTGTCTTGCACCAAGCTCCTTTGTTTCATTTCTCTCCTGATTCTGTCCATCTCTAGTCCTCGACATGCTCTTACGAGCATTCCTATCCATCTCACGACCCTGCAAGCTTTGATCTTTAAAGTATCCTTGGCGTACCAATCTTTCTATTTCATCTTTCAATTGGAAACAATCTTCCGTGACATGACCACGTTCCCGATGGAATCGACAATATTTATTAGAATACTTTTTCGCGGGCATAAATCTGGTGTGCCAAGGCCATTCCAAAACATCGATTTTTTCTACCATCAACAATGCCTTAGCTCTGGTCATATTAAGCGGAGTGTACTTCTGATATTTCGGTTGATAAGGCGGCTCTATAGCTTTTTCAAATTTATGCTTCCTATCCCCATCATTTCTCATGCGATCTCGATCTCTACCTCTATCCACATTACCTCTCTATCTTTCATTGTGTTCATTTTTTCTTCATCGATATACTTTTGTGCTAAACCCATTAATTGTTCCACATTTGTAAGCAGATCCCTTGCCAATGATGGCCCTTTTCTTCAAACCATCGATCAAAATACTAACCATCATATCTATTCTCAAATCCTGCACTCCCAAGGTCTGATTATTGAATCTCCCCATAAAATCTTTCAACGTCTCATTGTCCTTCTGCTTGATGGTGAAAAGATATGGTGGTAGATCTCTTATGTTTTCTCTTGCTTGCGAAATGAAAAGTGAACTTCTGTACCAACTGTTCGTGTGACTTTATACTACTGGGTGGTAAACCGGTAAACGACTCGTAAACCTTTCGTGTGAGTGTAATGACGAAAAACTTCGCACTAATGGGACCAAATTGTCCATATAAGTTCATCACCAAATCAAAAGCAGAAACATGCTCCTGCGAGTCCTTAGTCCCATCATACTTTGGGAGATCAGGCATCCTAAAGTTTGTATTTACCACCTCCATTAATATTTTATTATAGATAGGAGAATTCTTGTTATGAAACACTAATTCTCTCCTTCTTTTCAACTCATCGAATTGCTTTCCCAACATCTGAATCTACATCTCCACACTATCAACTTCGGCACCTAGATGACATATTCTCGTCATTGGCTTCTACCTTGATTGCTCAATCCCACTTTTGCCGAAGCCGCTTCTCGCCTTGTTTCTGGACCTCTCCAACTAATTCCTTCTGATATTCTCTCCACCGCATTTTCCTTCAATACTCTTCTTTTTGCTGTTTCTTTCTCCATATGTGTAGCAGTTCTACGCTCATGGGCAACGATAGCATTTTTTTCCCACTCCTCCATCATTTATTGTAGCTCTGTTCGTGTTAATTGAGTCATCCTTTCACCTATTCCTGGTGCACCCTTAATTTTTAGCACATTTCCGCTCAAGTTTGCTTTCATTTTATATGTTGTTAGATTTGTTATATCCTCAATTTCCCACAGACGGTGCCAACTAATTCGGCTCGATTTGTGCGACCTCGATCAACGATCGTGATCTGTCCATGTCACCTCTCCAAATTTGTGATAAGGCCTAAAGATAAAACAAGCAGTTTAAGCTAGTCGGGTTCGTCCCCTCCGATGACCTCCAATGCTCAAGTTAGATAGTGGTCGAAAGAAAATTGTGCGATCTCAAGTTAGCAATTTAATGCGATAAACATCAATTACTTTAATTTAACGTGGCATGGGGTATTTATAAGGCCAGCTGAGTACTGTAGCTCGCCACGTGTCATGATCTAAGCTTCCCTTACTTTACTCGTACGGTGCTCAACCAACCACCTGTCCGGGTCAAATTATGGATTGTGTTTAGGCGACCCAACCTGACCCAAACCGCGACCTTACCCGCAGATCTTAGGTAAAATGACCCTTATACCCTTAATGAAGGGAATTTTCATCTTTTAATAATTAATCCTCATCAATCTGGAAGGTTCGCAGTATCGTACCAGCGTCAATGACCAGTGACATCCAGAAATAGTACGATAGGCATGATGATGCTCAATTGATAATGCTTCACATGATCCAGAGTTTTACAATTTTGGACTGGCATATTATATATGTTGTGATAAAAGCATTTTTTGGTGCCAAGATGATTGAAGGGTCTTCTATACAGGAGCATGGTTAAGATGTTATCCCTTGTGGAAAAGCTCAAGAACCTCAAGGCTGATCTTGAAAAAGAGACGCACATTGACACGATCCTTCAGTTTTTTCCTCTCTCATTTAACCAATTTATTGTGAACTATTACATGAATGTGCTTGACAAAGACCTTCATGAGTTGATAAACATGTTGGTCGAGTACGAGGCAACAATTGAAAAGTCTGCGCTGTTGGTATTAAAGGGGAGGATTCGACCGCAGAAGCGAAAGATCAAGGGGCAGAATGCTGGAGGACGAAGAAGGACATGACAGAATCAGCTACTGTAGGCGCTCAAAGCGCTCATGAAAAGTGGAAGGAGTGTCCTATAGTCCTCTATAATAATGGTATAATTTGTTATTGAGTCTTAACATGACTACTATTTAACTTCTTAGGTATTGGATACCAGTTTTAAAGCTCATATCTACAAATGGTTAGCATGTGATGTAAAGGAATAGAAGGTTGAGACAAACAGCCTTGAAACTTAGCAATGGAAGCGCTGTTGCTACTTTTGTTAATGGACTAGATATGCTTAGCTATTGGTGATTATGTTAGGATAAAGTTGATAGAATATAATTATGTAACCTAGCATAATCAAATGATATTTTTCCGTTGTTGGACAATTTGGATACTTGATCTTTATAAATAATGGTTATTTCATTTCACAAAGACTGATTATTCTTGTCTACTAGGTTGTTTACGTAATTATTTCAACATTATCTCATAATTGAATTATAATTGCTCAAAACAAATGGTAAAAATGGATAATCAAGATAAAAAAAACTCACAGATTTGGCATGCAAAGCTAGATCATATTCCTCTAGTTAGGATAAGAAAGTTGGTGAATTCAACGGGTCTAGAAATAGACAAGTCGACTCTACAAGTTTGCAAGTCATTCCTGAGGAAGATGAGGATCCAGAAGCACTTTGTAGGACAAAGTGTGCTTGCCAATGGTATATTGTATTGGATCCAATTAGACATCTATCAGTCATTGAACACACAGAGCCAGAAGGTGTTCACAAGTCTAGAGGCCTTTGGAAGGTTTGGAGAATTAGACTTGAAAAGGAGAACCAAACTAGTTACAAATTTAAATCCTTCAATTGGACCAAGGTAGTGTGTATTTAGTGGGGGTTCTTGAAGTATTTGACGAGAATGGAGTTCTTTTTTGGAGTGCTGTAATTGAACGATGTCTTTGATAAGGAAGGGATCGAACTTTGTTGGATTTGGTTCGGTTGTTTCACTAACCTACCTTGGCCTATGTGGTATGGCAATCTTATTCTCCACAATGTACTTTAATATATGGAATGATGTCGCATACATTAAAGGACTAGTTGGAGGTGAACTCATTTTGTATAAGTTTATTTGTTATCCTATGGGAAATTGAATTTTATAGGATAACTGATGTGAGGAGTAGCTCCTTGAGTAATCAAGTGGAGAGACACCTCAGTCAAATGTAGCAAACAATATTTGTAATCGAATTCTTCTACTAACTCACTATATTCCAGCCTCCCGAGCGATAACTAGAACACCTTAGTTACCTAATAGGTACAGGTTTTTTAGTCTGACACTAGTCAATTTGATTATGATTTAAAGACAAAGAAAAGCGATGTAGGTCATCGAATTCAATGAATGGCTTGGCGTCATGAGATTCGACATGGAGTATGAAGAAGGTTTGAAACTTACTATATCCGGAATATTCTTTTAGACAAGGTCATGCAGGATATGACTTAGGTCAAGAATGAGTTGGAAGGTCAGTGGGAGATTAGTTGTGTTTCTAATATTTTAGGTGTGAACGTTGTACTCATTTAGAATGATGTAAAAATGTTGGTGAAACACTAAAACACAAACATTATTCACACAATTCTCCATGAAGGAATTGGATTCCTTCCCTTATCATAGGGTTAAGCTGTCCAAGACTCAGTCTTCGTCGACTGATGAGGAGCTTAGAAAGAAGTTTGACATCCCTATGTCTTTTACTGTTGACAACATGTGTATGTGTCCGATGCACTAGGCCAAGTGTTGTTTGTGCTTGGAGCATAACAATGGATATTGGGAGCGAGAAAGCACTACATAGCAATGAAGATTACTCTTTAATATCTGAATAAAGATTAGAGAAAGTGTTCTTGATGCAGGTCAATGGAGAGTTGATTCTAGAAGGCTATGGCGATACTAGCTTCCAGTTATATGTAAATGGTGACTAGTCTCAATTTGAATGTACATTCAGACTTAATTGTGATGTGGTGTCTTGAAATGGTTTAAAGCAAGATGCCACAATGGTTTTTACATGGAAGTCAAATGTAAAATGACTCTAATAGTTGCTCAAGAAGTGTTTTGGATGAAAAACCACATCTAATGGTTGAATGGGGAGCCTAAGCATGGCCAAGCCAGTAATTACTTAGAAGATAATAACTAGGCAATGCCACAAGCAAGAGGGCCAAGATCTCATCATTGATACAAGGAGTATTCTTGAACACCACCATCAGTTCGGACCAATGGTAGGAAGATCGTGTTATTTCAGTAGAAAATATGGTAGATCCTTGAGACTGAGCTGGTGTCGCAGATTGCTCACTCAAATAGATTTGAGGGATATGGGCGATTGGCTTTAGGTTAAGTGGGAGATTGTTAGAATCGGTGACCAGAAAGCCAATGGGATTGGTGGTTTTAGGAACCATTTAACAATCTTTATGAATGCAGTATTATCTTGATGAATGTAGTAATCATTCATCCGTGACACCATATGTTTGTTGTGCTTACTATTTATGTTGAATGGTGTTTTAATGTCAGAACGAATGCCCACAAACCAACTGAATAACCCATGTAGTTGGCCGTGCATTGGATGACAGCTATGAAACCAACTTCTGAGGGTTGGTCTGATATTTTTCAAGTCGAGGACCTCGAAATTGAGTATCGGGAGTCCTATGGAGACTTGTACTAAGTATTACATTTATTGGATGAGTGTTGTGTTTCTTTTTTTTTAGGTAAGTGTAATTTTCATTAAAAGAAAAAAATATAATACAACAGTGCCCATCATAAGGCGTTTCCCTCGACAGGCCAAAGGATACGCCACAGTCTATACAATGCATATATACTAATAGAGCTAGGAAGCTTAATACTGAGTATACACTGACGGACATCTTTCATTATTAAGTTAGCCACAATGCTCGGAGTCCTCTCCTCATGCTCAAAACGCCTCAAATTTCTCTTTCTCCAAATATGATAGACATACGAACTAAGAAGGGATCGGTAGGCTATATTAATGATGTGTTTCCCTGGCCATTTCCTCGTTGCCAATTCAATATCTCTAGCCCATTCCCTATTAGGCCAAGGAAATCGTACAATGCACTGAATAGTGCTAAGGCATCTTCTACTAAACCTGCAATGGAAGAACAGGTGGTTATGTGACTTCACCCTGTCCTCATTGCACAACACACAACACCCAAGGTAGGACAACCATGGTTTATCCGTCATGGCTAGCTTCTCCAAGATAGCTAACCAAAGGATAAACGTATGACGAGGGATCTTCAATAGACCCGAATGTAGTGAAGTCCAGCCTACTTCTAGTCCTGCTGGTTCCATAATCCGATATAACTCCTGGGCAGTGCGTTTTCGCTTGGACACCTCCATATAATACGATCTGCACCCCTATAGATCCGAGGCAACATGTGTGTGATCTCAAAGCAGTCCATGTCCGTGATCAATGGCCAATGCTATTGGTCCTCATAGATAATCGAGCTCAACATGGTAGACTTATGTAATCGCAAGCTGTTAGATCCGTGTGGGAATCTATTTAGACGGGGCCTAAGGTGATGCCAGGGGTCCTTCCATAAGAACAATCCTCTCCCATCGCCATTGCGATACTCCACCAATCGAGCGCAACCAGCCTCTCAAATGAAAAGTTTCCTCCATCCCCACGGCCCCTTATTCTATGGAATAGTCCATATCGAATCATCCCGTAGGCGCCCATGGAACAGCCACTCAACCCAAATAGAAGTCCTATCACATCGGATGACTTCACATGGTTTTTTGCACATAAGCGCACGATTGAGAATACCAATGTCTCTAAGCCCCAGACCACCCTCCTCCTTTGGCTTACAAATCTCTTTCCAAGCTAATTTTTGGGTAGCCACTATTCCCCGTACCTTTCCATAGGAAAGCCCGTAAACGCTTCTCAATTTCCTTAATGACCCTTTTGGTAATATGAATGCAGAAGCCCAAAATACACCAATGCCATAAGAACAAATTTGATAATTTGTACCCTTCCCGCATATGAAATTGTCAACCCCTCCCAACCATTAATGCGTGGATCAATCTTATTCAGTAATAGTTGACAGTCAGAGATAGATAATCTAGACGAGATCATGGTGAGTCCCAAATATCTCATTGGAAGGTGACCTTCCTGGAACCCCAGCACTGCAAGCAACTCCTCTCTCACATTCTAGGCTGACCGGGAAATAATGAGATGACTCTTTGTGACACCCCAAAGATTATAATACATAATTGGAGGATAAATTGATAAATTTTATGAAACTTAGTGATTAGTGAATAATTTATAGGTCATAATTGGAATATAATAAAACTTGACCGGATTAAATTGGAGTTCGTTATAATATTTGGGACAACTTATATTAATTAAGGAAATTTAGGAGGGACATGATGGGTATTTTGGTAAAAGTCTAATTAAATAAATAAAATAATAAAAATATTATTATATATAATATATATTACTAAATAATTAATATATATATGTAAATAACATATGTACACACACATATATATATATATATATATGAAAATTCAAGGGGAGAAAAGGATTTGGGGGTGGGCCACCACCCACCGCCCCACCCCCTACATATATATATGTGAGTTCAATTACTCACAATTTGATATTTATCAAATTGTGCAATTTCCATATCTGTTGGATAGTTCACTGCAGAAGGTAAAGTTCTTATTTTAATTTTTATTAATTTATATAATTATATTATTATTTAATCTGTTTATTATATGTTGTTTATACTAAGCGAGTACTATTTAACCGGAATATTTTACGAGTTTGGCTATTTAAATAGTATCGAATTAAATACAGAATTGGATATAAAAATATTATCGTTAGTCAATTAGATTATTAAATTTATTAGATTTGAATATTACTATAGCTAATTTATACAATCCATCGGAATTATTAACCAAATACGCAATCCTATGTATTATTGTTCAATTTAAGTGTATAATAGCGAGAAATTGATAGAAAATTCATAGAAATATTCCAAAAATTATATTTAATAAATGGTATGTTAATAAATAGGAAAAATGAATATTTGTATTTCGATAGAAATGAAATATTAAAGAATTATTAGAAATTGTACAAATGATATTCAATATTATATTTGAAAGAAATTACGATATTTTCGATATATTAATTGTGTGTGGTATAACTCATTATAGGATACGGGGGTAAAGTGAAAAGACCGAACCACTACCTATTGGATAGATAAAAGCGTTGTAAGGTCGAGATAAGTAAATAATTAGTATTATCTATATATGTCCCCTTTATTTGTGGTTTTACTGTTATATGAATTTGTGTTTTATGCTGACATTGATTTATCTAAAAGTATATGAGTAATGGTTGATTTGATTTGATTGACGATATTTTGTACGTGAAATGAGAAAATACGTTGAAATACTATGTTATTTGTACGATGTGCTGGGAGTATCTGAAAATGAGAATGTATTGATATATGATTTCACGTTACTAGTTGCTTACAAGAATGGTGATATGTGGAAATGAGGGAGTGGTGGAAATTGAATATAATTGTGTTGTAAATACCCCTTGATGTGTTGAAAAGCCTATAAGGCGAAATAAAATGAAAAGAGCTTTGATGCGATATGAAAAGAGCGATGCTGCGATATAAAAGAGCTATGATGCGAATTGAAAGAGCTATGATGTGAAATAAAAGAGCTATGATGCGAATTGAAAGAGCTATGATGTGAAATAAAAGAGCTATGATGCGAATTGAAAGAGCTATGATGCGAAATGAGATTGATGAGCCGGCTGTCAAGGGGATTCACTTAAATTTATTTAACGATGAGATTGAATGGACGAGAAAAATACAATATCACCTTCTGGTAAGCAAACTAAGAAAAATGAAGTTTAATTTGATTATCTTATTGCGAGATAACTATGTGGTGTAATAAAGATGATTATGTGGAAGCAAATTGACTATATATTCTATGCATCTTGCCTATTTATCTTGTTTGAGGTTATATGTGGTATACATATATAGATTGGGCTGGTTATTTGCTTACTGAGTGGCAGACTCACTCCCCTGCTGACATTTTCTTTCAATAGTAGACTTTGAGGCCTCTGACTGTTGAAGACTAGGTCTACGCGTTATACTCAGGCAGGTCGAGCCAGTATGCAGTTTTCTCCTCTTTGTCAGTCAAAGTACAAATCATATTTTGTTTGTATAGAGAGGACGTAAGCGTGGGGATTACTTATGATGTTTGATATGGATATATGATGTTGTGGGTTGATTATGCCTATTATGATGTTGATGACGTATGCATATTGATTAGATGATTATGCGTATTTATATGTATATATATATATAAACACAGGGATTACTTTAAGTATGACGTTTAGGGAAGATATAACCCTTGTAGCGAAGGGGGTTCTACACTCTTCTCCACGTTGAGTCAAAGTCCCGACCAATCTGTAAATCAATCCAACCTACGTTTTAATACTCGAATAGAGTCGATGTTGGCTCGGTAGAATGTGAAGCTCATATCCTGCTCAATCAACTACTATATTCCCTTATGCATGATCTCCATCACAAGTACGAAGAGGTATGGCGATAAGGGGTCGCCCTGTCTGAGTCCTCTAGCACCAGTGAAGAATCCATGCAGTTTCCCATTCATACTCACCAAAAACGAGGGTGAGGTGACATATTCCTCGATCTATCTACTGAATGTCTAGGGGAAACCAAAAACCTGAAGTACCAATCATAGAAAGTCCCACTCCACAGTGTCATATGCCTTCCTTATATCAACTTTCAATGCACATCTCGGTGGCAGTTGGACCTGATTATAACCAGTGAAGAGTTCTTGTGCTAACATAACGTAGTAATGCAGCTTGGTAGGGACTGATAATCTTGTCCAATGTTCCACTCAACCGTTGAAAAATGAGTTTAGCAATAATTTTGTAAAGTACATTGCTATAGAAAATTGGCCGAAAATCAGAAACTGACATAGAAGAGTGTACCTTGGGGATAAGCGCCAAAAGAGTACTGTTGATTTACTTAAGAAGCTTCCCCAAAGTAAAGAAATCCATAAGTGCTTTCGTCACTTCCCGTCCCACCACCGGCCAAGCAACTTTATAGAAGCCCGATGAGAATCCATCGGGTCTTGGTGCTTTATTCTCAACAATATCGAAAATCGCATTTTTAACATCCTCTACAGTGAACGGTTCAATAAGGTGGACAACCTCCTTATTTGTCAAAACATGTTGTGCCGAAGGTCTAAGACATCGAACATCCATCACATGCCGATGCCTATCTCCTCCTAACAAGGATTGGTAGAAGGAGACAAATTCATGAGTAACTGCATCTGGCCCCGTAAGCATCGTTCCTTGGGCGTCATTGATTTGTAGGACCCATTGTGTTGTTCGTTGCTAGGCAAATTTTCAAAAGAATACTCTAGAATACTGGTCACCACCCTTCATCCATGCCATCTTTGCCCGTTGTTGTAACATAATCTGCTCTAACTTGGCCGCCTTGGCATACACAAGGCAACAACAATGCTCTAAGGCAAGGAAAAGTTCATCCTGTTTGTTCTCACTAACCAAAGTTTGGACTATGTCCAGAAACCCCCTTGCCAGCTCAACTTTGTGTGACAGGTCCCCTTTTTTCCATCTCTGCTCTCGAAATATAGGCTTAAGTACCTTGAACTTTTGAGTGACTGCAAATATAGGTACTCCTACAATCTCATGCTGCCAAATATTCTACACAGTGGGGATAAAGTCCGGTGAGAGAGTAAGGTAATTGTTAAAGCGAGACATACCTCTGAACTATTGTTGACTGTCCCTGTGAATAACCATCTACGAATGATCAGATGTGCGTCGAGTAAGGCTACTGTAGAACACTGACGAGAACCCCACAGTCCAGGTATCATTAGTCAGCATCTGATCCAACCGTTTCCAAAGGTCACGTGGCCCGACTCTCCTGTTATGCCAAGTGTACCATTCACCCTGCATGGGTAATGACAAAAGTGCAGCATTCTGGATACAGTTATTAAATTCCTCCATCGCCAGCCGTATATCTCCTGATGTCCCACACACCTCACTGATATCCCTGACTGCATTGAAGTCTCCCCCTATCAGCCAGGGGATATCCACACACTGTAAAGCCAAAAATTCCAGAGTTCGCCATAATTCCTGTTTACCTGAGACCTCAGTACCACCATACACAACAGTAATAGCAACATATTCATGTAGTGCTCTAATAATGACATGACAATGTAACAACTTAATAACATCCACATCAATAAAATGATCGTCCGAAGCAGTCCATATACGGTTACCAACAAAGACATAATCAATATACCATTTCCAATGAGGCATAAAAAAGAACTGAATACCAACAGAGTTATTAAGAGAACACGTGTTCCGAGGAGACCCAGAAAATGTAACCTGAACTCAGCAACAATATCTTTTACCCCCAATTGATGGTCCCATTTGTTCAGTCCACGCATGTTCCATACTGCTAAGTTCAACATGGATCTTCGACCATGAGGCTGTATGACTTAGGACCCCGTGCAGTATCATTTGTACCATCAAGCAACTATAAAGCATCAACTGAATTATAAATGATCAGAGCTTTACCCCTTTCATCATGACTCGGACCTACAGTACTAACAGAGGCTTCTCGAACCTCTATCCGCTCCTGCTCCCTACGATCTACTGGATCGTCGCCCCCTCGTTCAGGCATTGAAGGTGCACGCGGTGCCCCCACTTTTGGTACGTATTCAGTGACTGGTGCCTTGCTCGGTTTGGTGTTTTTTTTTTCTGTTCAAAGCACAATCCTTGGCTGAGTACCCCCAACGTCATACAACTAGTACATTTTCGAGAAAACCATTCATCCTCAACATCAACTTTATATGGCGATTGACCCCATCCTCATCTGACGTCATAATAATGATATGCTTCGGTAATTTTGAGGAAATGTCAACCATAACGCATACACGAGTGAAATCTAATGTCGTGCATGCTTGCACACTGCCATTCGGGTAAAGGGGCTTACCTACTCCACTAGCAACCGTGCTAGGTCCCTCCTCTGTCCATAATTCAATTGAGAGGTGTTGCAATTTGATCCAAACGGGAACCTGCGTATGTTTAAACTTCCTCATTACCATTCCCAGTTCCCATTTCTGAAAAACAATGGGCTACCCCTGGAACAACCACGATCCTCCCTCAATAACGTCTTCCATAGAAACAACGGACTTAAATTGGAAGAAAAAGAAGCCATTAGATGTTGCAGTGACCTCCCTAAGGTCCGGCCAAATTGAAAGTACAAACTCCTTCAAGTGGTGGAAGTACAACCATTTGCCTAGGAAGTATCCAACCGTAGTGGCCTTCCACCGTTGAGAACTTTTGCCAACAATATCCTACGATGGGCGAACTATCACCTCCCCTTTTTGCAGAGTAGGAGCAATATACGAAAGGGTCTTATGAGTCGAATTGTTGAATGCATAGGCGATTTTGTCATCAACTATCGGATTCGAACACGCATGCAACGGGATTTTGCCGACGAATAATCCCGTAGGAATGGGAGCACTAGGATTGGTTTTTTAGTCCCATCATGAATGACATCACTGTCGACATCATCATCTGACCTCACGCTGACGTCAGCTGCCATGGAACCAGCCACATCACAGTCCACATCATCCAAACCCGTCCCCTCATCGTGTTGCTCGTTAGTTTGACGCGCCGGTTGCTTTGAAGGAAAACCAGTCAGGAACTCACCAGAACGACGCAATTCAACCCTCAACCCACTGTCCAACATTTGTGCTGCAGTCCTACCGCCATTGCTGCCGAAAAAATAAGACTACAGCAGCGGAAGAACTAGCGTCGTCAATCCATTGTTTTCCTTTGCGTTTTCCATGGATGCCGATGGTAAAAGGAATCTCCAGGCCTGGCAAAGACCCCTAGCCACCGGAATATCAACAGGCTTCTTTGTCACTGGAAAATAGTACGCCATTGCGTCTTTACCAAAACGCGTCACCCATTTTTTCTTCAACTCGTCCAGCGCGTCCTTCGCATCTTGGTAATGAGCGTCAATAACAGTGTTGGCTAGGCATATGAATTCAGCCATCTTGAACGAGACACCCTCCCCCAACACTTGGCTGCCATTATTGAATCTTGAAGGTGCCGCCAAACCCTAGTTTAGGCCGGGCACCAAAGCCTCCTCGTTGACATCCATGTTTGCATCTTTTCCCGTCGACAGACCTTTCCCAGCCTCTAGAACCCTTGGGTCATTGTCTCCAAGTGCCGTAACAGCAGATTTCACTGGTGGCGTTTTGTCTTCACCCGGCGACTTTTCGAATTCCCCGTGAATAGTGTGTTGTTCATCGGAAAACTGACTACGACAGACCTCCTCTCGCCGGTCAACAGCTCCTTCGACCTCCTCATTGTTAGTCGGAGCCCCTTCCTCAACGCCGGCCGTGGGTGAAGTGGCTAGGGCATGTGTGTGTGTGTGTTTTGTGGTGTACTAGTGTGTGTAAGAGAAGAGAGAGAATTTTTAGAGTTCATTGTTTTTGTTTTACACGGTTTTATTGAGTGTTGTATTTTATCGGCGACAAACATAGTGCTTGGTCAAATAGAAAATGGTTTCCTTTGTTGATCAATAGAGTAAATGCATCTCAAGTATTCAGCAAAGTTGTCTGGTCTAGGATGGGAATCGATGCCCAATTTAATGCTCTAGACTATGACCGGGAGATGGTCGATGAAAGGACCATACTTGCATTGAATTGGAAGCCTAAATGTTCACACCAACATTCATATAATCTCTAGTACCAAGGACTGTTGCTAGACGACCACCCATGGTGACAGGCATTTCCGATTAATAGTTAATTGAATTAAATTTAATTAATTATTTTTATTGCACACAATGCCCAAGTCTAGCTGAGGGTGAACCCAAAGAGTCACACACAAATCACTATGGAATTAGTAGAATAATTTGAAATTAATTCGATAAAAAATAAATTAATTTAATTGGATTATAGTAATTCAAGGAGAATATATAAATGATTGGATCATTTATTTAATAATCCATTTAAAGGGCGAACTCAAGAATTAATTAATTAATTAATTAATATTTGGACTTAACACCTTTATATTAATTGGATTAATTTATTAAGTTTGGCTTAATTACTTGGTTAGATCAATTAATTAATATTTGCGCTTAGACTTAGTTAATTGGAATAAATGAATCTTTGAATTCAATTGAATTAAAATTAATTTAATTAATTAATGTCCAGTGAACTTTAGTTGGGCTTGATTTAATTTGATTAAATCAAACCCGATATATACTTGAAGTCCGAGCCCATTTGAGGAAGGTCGGAGCAAGTTGAGAAGGAGTTGAAACTCCTCACCATGATAAACATAATGGAGTTTTTATTTCATCATGGTTGAAGACTATATGCATGTTTGTGTATAGGTCGCCTTGAAGACAAACTTGGTAGTTATTAAATTTTGAATTCAATTGTATGTTATATACAAAACTACACACACATCCTATAAAACCTAACTCACTAGCCACGAAATTGTGCTCTAATTTTCTCTCTCAAAATATTCTCTTTTTGTTCTGTACTGAATTTGATTCAAGTTAGAACATAAAATAATCCAAAAGTACTAAATAATAGTATTTGTTTGCAATTGTTTTTCCTTCTTGTTCTTTGTTCTATCTAGCAGTAGAAAAAGAACTATATCTATTTCATAGTGTGGTGTGGATAAATTAGAGGGGTTCTGATTTGGATCCTAAAGTGAATAAAAGAGTAACGAAAAGGGAAACAACGCATATTGTTGCTCATCTATAGAAACAAAAGGTAAACTTTCATGTTGTATTTCTATGTTTTTGTTTCACCCTTTAGCCACATATCTAGCAAGCTTATATATTTGTTATTATGCTTTTGACAAATACCAAATGCTCGGATATTTCAAAGGGAACACCCATTTGAACCGTTATAAGTTTTTTTTTTATGCCACGCTTCCGCCGCGTTCCCGAGCTATACCAATTTCTTTCCAACAAAGCATCAAAAAATAAATTGAGAGACGAAGAATAAAAGTATAAATTTATGATAGAATTCCTGACAAATTTTGAGACAGGATATTGGTGTCAGATGATGACCTTGTCGATGGATTTTTCGACGGTATTAATCTTAATATGGACAAAACGGAGGGAACATCAGATGATTGTCCAACGAAGACGCAAGGTAAGTTATAGAAAAAAACAAGGAAACGGATGATAAATAAAGGAATTTTGGATTGATTGGGTCAGGAGTCCATTTTGATTCGGTATGGATAAAAGAACTTCCTATGTTATACTATTCAAGTCTCGACGACGAATTGATTTGATAGATCAGATATTATTATTCATGATATTGATCCGATTAAAGATCATCGAGAGGTAATTCATTCATTGAATTTACAGACGAAAGATTTATCATCTCTAGGGGATTAAATCCCTAATTATTCTGAAGTAAAAAACCGATAAGTTTATGGAAGTCGATATTCTTGCATTTATTGCTACTGCACTATTCATTCTAGTTCCTACCGCTAAAACACCATCAGAAAAAATTCGGATAATATTTTCCATCACAACTGCAGACATAAATGTCATCTAAAAGTTTATCAATTTTCCGATGCCTGTCATTGCAAAATCCGTCCCTTTACTGTTTTCCAAAAAACTATATACAAGTTGCTTTCATTCAAATTGGTAACAACTATGCATAACTAAATAATATTGTATACTAAAATATTCAAATTGAAAGAATAAATTAGAATTAGATGACTCCCTTACTGAAATTGTGCTTTTTTTTTTTTAGCAGTAATAATGAATAATATAAATATCAGGATATAGAGCCCTCCTAACATTATGGCCTTCCAATGCACAGTTCGGAGTGTCCAGTTATGATATTCCGATATAGATCCTTTTATACATAAGTCAAAATTAACCTCGTCTTCTAGTGTTTTGAACCTTTTGTTTTTGTACTTTCAAAATGAACACCTAATCTAATTGTCGTCCATATATCTATGCTGACACTTGACCTATTTTGTCAAATCCTCAACGCCATCCTCAAACTGCTGACTAATACCCACTTCATCTGCAGGTTTATCTCATACAACCTTCTTCTCAATTGTCTTAATATGATAATCAGTACATATATATATATGCATATGTAAAAATATATATTAATTAAATTTTGAACTATAAATTAATTATTACTTGCAACTATTAATACTTAACATCAAACTATAAAAATAAAAATAAACTGTAGTTAAACTAATTTTTAAATTGTTATCTCTTCAACCAACTCAAAAGATCAACGGTACACGAAAAAATAACGCTAAAAAATTTGCTCAAAAGCCTGGGAGAGATTAAGAGTATGTGTGGTTTGACAATTAAGAGGGCGAGAAGAAATGAAATCAAAAACAACAAACACACACGGACACAAACAAAGACATAAATTTATTTGGGACGGACTTCGACACGGGTTTTTGAGATGGTAAATAGACGATACAATATAGCAATTATAGTTTAGAGGACCATTTGGAATGGAAATAAAAGAGAACACAGCCATTAGAGTTTGGAATAAAATTTGAATGCAAATAAAGTTGTTCCAGATAATCGCAAATTTTATAACAGATACAAAAATTTAGAAGGAAAAATTATACCGATATAAATTTGTAAGCGCTCTTGTAACAACTTTCAAACGGCCAACTTTAATTTTTCAGTTTTCATCACAATCTTAATATGATAGGTCCAAAAAATGTTCCTAAATTAACACGAGTAATATTTTTGTAGGGTATAACCCACCAGTGGTATTTCTTTATCAAAATAACCTACCCAACTATTACACTGATATGGAGTACGAAACTCCTCAATATTACAGACCGAATATACAAAAAAAATTATTACAAAAATGAATAACAACAAAATAACAAAAAATGAAGAAGATAAACTGCTGTTTGAAAATGGCTCAGGAGATAGAGCCAGATTCAATATAGAAGGGACACGGTCACAAAATACCGTACCCAAACACCCACCACAAAACCACGGTTGCTCCTCCACACACAGTACCCAACAGAAATAGATCCCACAGATCTAGAGCAGATGATCGATCACCACAACCCACCACACAATAAAATCACAAAGAAATATTTCAGAGGTGCAAGGAAGAAGAAAACAGATTTCTGTATCATTTCGATAAGGGAGGGTGAGGCTCCCATATATAGGTTTTATCAAAACGTCCGAAGAACTAATCTGGTAGGCGGTTTCCTAAAAGCCATTAGGTTGGCTTTAGGAAACCGCCGGAGATGGGGAAGAGAGAGAGACGAAACTGCCATAGACGGTTGTAGAAAGATAGAGGAGAGAAACGGCGGAAACCGAGTGAGGAGAGAGAGAGACTGATTAGGGCTTAAGAGAGAGGGAAATATATATATGGTCCAACCGGGTCGGGGTTAGTGAGGTGGGTCGGGTACCGGGTAGGGGCCTCCAAGTGGTACTGGGCTTGGTATGTGGGCTTTGGATTTGGGTCATATTATTTAACATACCCCACCTTGGACCAAATATCCAATAAGGTAGGTCAGGGGTTTATGGATCTGGTTTTCTCATCATTGTCATGAAATACTCCATGGATGTACCTGCAGCTAAAACACTAAAGACAAGAAAATATTAGTCAGGATTTAACAAGAGTATTTTTAAACACTTACTGAATTTTTCTATGGGCAAACACTTTGTGCCCATGTCTGCAGGATTTTAATCTGAGCTGATTTTTTCTAATTTTATCTCATTCTTTCCCACAATATCACGAATAAAGTGATACCTAACATCTATATATTTTTTCTATCATAAAAAATGGGGTTTTTACATAATTGGATAGAAGATTGACTATCAGATAGAATCACAGGTTTTTCCTTTAAGAAACCAATTTCATTTAAAAGCCCACTAAGCCATAATGCTTCTTTAAAAGCTTCAGTAGTAGCAATATATTCAGTTTCAGTAGTAGATAAGGCAACAATATGTTGAAGTTGGGATTTCCAACTAATGCATGACCCGCAGAATGTAAACATGTAAGAGGTGGTGGATTTACGACTATCTCTATCATTTGCATAATTTGAATCTACATATCCAACAAGGTGTGCATGTGCAGAATATTTAGAAAATTTAATGCCAATGTTTTCAGACCCACGCAAATATCTAAGTAACCATTTCAAGGCTTCCCAATGAGGGGGACCTGGGTTTGACATGTATCTACTCAAGCAGCTAATAGCATAAGCAACATCAGGTCTAGTGCACACCATTAGGAACATAACAGAACCAACCACATTAGAGTAGGGGATCTTATTCATCTTTTGAATTTCATTTTCAGTTTGAGGGCATTGGTTTTTACAAAGCTGAAAATGGGCAGCCAGAGGAACAGTAGTGGGTTTTGCATTTTCCATTGAAAATCTTTTTAGAACAGTTAAAAAATATGTTTTCTGATTTAAGAGAATAGAGGATGTATTTCTATCCCTAATAATACTCATACCAAGAATTTGTTTTGCATTATCAAGGTCTTTCATTTCAAAGGCTTTTGCATAGATCTTTTAGAAGAAAATGAATAAGCTGTAAATTAGGACTAGCAATCAACATGTCATCAACATATAGTACCAAAAAAATAGGAGTATTATCTATATACTTGAAATAAAGGCAATGATCATAGTTACTCCTAGAGAAATTTAAGGACAACATGAATACATCAAATTTTTTATTCCACTGACGGGGGGATTGTTTCAGACCATATAGAGATTTTTTCAACAAACACACATAATCAGGTTTAGACATATCAGAAAAACTAAAGGGTTGATTCATGTAAATGTTTTCATCCAAGTCACCATGTAAAAAGGCAGTTTTAACGTCCGTTTGTTTTAATTCCAGTCATAGTATGCAGTGAGAGCAAGTATAATACGAACTGTAGTGTATTTCACAACTGGTGAGAAAATTTCATTGTAGTCTATGCCTTCTTTTTGTGTGAAACCCTTAGAAACTAGTCTTGCCTTATATTTTATGGGATTTTCCTGTTTTATCTTGAACAACCATTTACAATCGACAACGGAAGCATTTTCAGGTTCAGGAACTAGGATCCACGTTTTGTTATCTTTTAGTGATTTCATTTCTTCTTTCATAGCACTAAGCCATTTTTCAAATTTTAAAGCCTCTTCAACACTAGATGGTTCTCCTAGTTCGGTATTTAGACTTGTGTGAAAATCCCTAAATTTTGAAGGTATTCTAGTTTGTCTTCTATCCCTATCTCTAGCAAGTTGGTAGTTATCTAAGGGGTTGATTAAAGGGTTTGTATTTCCTGTGTTTTCGAGATTTTCTGCATTTTGTTCTTGATTATTTTTTAATCCCTCCCCTTCTTGGTTATCCTCTATATCTACTTTGTTAAATGTGGTTTCGTGTTCTATGGGTTGAGTCTTTCCTAAGAAGGCATCTCATTTTCGTTAAAGGTAACGTCTCTACTAATTAGGACTTTAAAACCTGGTTGACTCCTAACCCACAATCTATACTCTTTTACCCATTCAGGATAACCAATAAAAATGCATTTAAGGGATCTAGGTTCAAGTTTATCAACATTTTGATGAGCAAAAGCAGAACATCCAAACACACGTAAGCGAGATAAATCAGGCAATTTTTCATTCCACATAAATTCAGGAGTTTTACCAGATAATGACACAGAATGAGACATATTTATCAGATGCGCAACAGTTAAAATAGCTTCTCCCCAAAACGATTTAGGCAAACCAGAACTAATCAATAGGCATCTTACTTTTTCAGGTAAAGTACGATTCATGCGTTCAGCTACTCCATTTTGTTGAGGAGTATAAGGATTAGTCTTGTGCCTTTTTATACCAAACTTATCACACATTTCAGAAAACTGTTGGTTACAGAACTCTAAACCATTATCAGTTCTAAGTGATTTCAGTTTCTTACTAGTTTGGTTTTCAACGAGAATTTTCCATTTTTCAAACTTATCAAAGACTTCTGATTTATGCTTCATCAAGAAAACAAACACTTTACGAGAATAGTTATCAATGATTAACAAGAAATATCTATTACCACCATGAGTGGCTACATTAGATGGACCCAAACGTCGGCATGAACATAATCCAGAATGCATGTGGACATAGATGGATTTGGGGAAGGGGATGTAGGGAAATGAACCCTATGATGCTTACCCATGACACATTCATTACAAAAATCCAATTTGTCAATCTTATCATTCAGGTTCCATCTTTCTTTAAGAATTCAAGTCCTTTCATGCTAATGTGTCCAAGCCTTTTATGCCAAAGAGTGGTTTTATTGTTTTCAAAAACAGATGCAGCAATATTGTCGTATGTAGCAGTGCAGATGTAAAGGTTTCATTTTCGTTCGGCTTTAAAAACAATTAAGGAACCTTTCATAATTTTCATAATACCTTTACCCCACCTTCCTTCTAACCCTACTTCTTCTAATGCAGCATATGATATAAGGTTATGACTTAAGTCAGGAACATATCTAACATTTTTCAAAATTATTTTGTACCCTTCTTCAAAACATAATGAGATGTCACCAAGACCCTTTATTTCACACTTTTTCTCATTAGCCATGGACACATAACCTATATGCTCATATCTCAAATTTGAAAAGATGTCTTTGAAAGGACTCATATGAAATGTGCAACCAGAATCTATCAACCATTCATGCATGTCAAAGGAATTCATGAAGTTTACTTCATATACGACAAAAACTTCACCGTTTGACTCAATGAACACATTATTGATTTTATCTTTATCATCATAGTTTCTACCTCTGTTTTCACGTCTAGGTTTTCTACGGTCTTTTATATAGTGGCATTTTATTCTACAGTTATAGCAACGTCTATCTTTTATTTTGTCATCCTTAAAATTGTTTTCTCTTGTTCTTGACTTACTCCTACTGTTTTTATTTCTACTCCTACTTCTGCTGTTGTACCTAGAGTTATAATTCCTAAACTTGGTCCTACCCCTAACAGTATTGATCTCATGTTGGTTCTGACTAGGCTTATTGCTCTTAAGGTCTAATTCTTTACTTTTTAACCCATTAATCACAGTTTCTAAATTAACACTATCTCTTCCATATTTAATGGCAGCTTTTATATCAGAGTAGGATTCAGGTATGGTATTCAAAAGTACAATAGGAGAGTATTCATCAATATATTTATCACCAGTGAGTTTAATATCTTGAATTAGTTTAGTGAAGTCATCTAGATTCTCATCAATATTCTTAGAAAGATCAAGTTTATATCTAAAGAATTTTTCAAACAAAAACAGTTTATTTGGTAGAGAGATTTCAGTGTACAGTTCCTCTAGTTTATCCCATAAAGCTTTTGAAGCTCTAGTTTACCAACTTTTTGCAAAACAGAATCAGACAGGTTTAATATAATGGAGGAGTAAGCAAATTCATCATTTTCTTGTTTCTTTTCTTCAGAAACATTTTCAACATACTTGCCATCAATGGCTTTGAAAACCTTTTGTTGAATAAGAATGCCTTTCATTTTTTGTTGCCATATAAAAAAATCAGTTTTTCCGTCAAAAGGTTGAAGGCTGTAACCAGCCATTTTGAAAAGGGTTTTAAAAAAAAATGTTTGGGTTTTATAAGCAAAACAGGAAGTCTTAGAATGACAGATTTAAACACAGTACCTAGAAAACAGAAATTACAGAAACAGAGTACTTTCAGGAAATAACAAGCAATACGTTCAAGATTTCAAAGAGGTATAAGAAAAACACACAGATAGTGAGCAAAAGTATACAGGAGCAAAAATAGAGAGATTTTCACAGAAGTTAAAATGCAGCTAGTGATAAAAAATACACGGATAAACGATGATAACGACAATAACAAGAATCAACAGGTAATATAACAGATATACCAGAACCGAGGCTCACCAGCCTAAGTCCCGTCTAGATACCCGACGACCTCAAGGGTCCGGCCAAGAGGGATATTAGGGGGTTTTACCATGGCAAACAGAGATAATTGGAAATAATGAAAATATAACAGTAATATGAGCGGGAAAATAAAGGAAATAGAAACCAGAGGAGGGGTTTATCGGAAGTTACCGCCACCAAGGATCAGCTCGGATCAGAATGCAGTCTCTGATACCACTGTAGGGTATAACCCTCCAGTGGTATTTCTTTATCAAAATAACCTACCCAACTATTACACTGATATGGAGTACGAAACTCCTCAATATTACAGGCCGAATATACAAAAAAAAATTATTACAGAAATGAATAACAACAAAATAACAAGAAATGAAGAAGATAAATTGTTGTTTGAAAATGACTCAGGAGAAAGAGCCAAATCCAATATAGAAGGGACACGGTCACAAGATACCGTACCCAAACACCCACCACAAAACCACAGTTGCTCCTCCACACACAGTACCCAACAGAAATAGATCACACAGATCTAGAGCAGATGATCGATCACCACAACCCACCACACAGTAAAATCACAAAGAAATATTTCAGAGGTACAAGGAAGAAGAAAACAGATTTCTGTATCATTTCGGTAAGGGAGGGTGAGGCTCCCATATATAGGTTTTATCAAAACGTCCGAAGAACTAATCTGTTAGGCGGTTTCCTAAAAGCCATTAGATTGGCTTTAGAAAACCGCCGGAGATGGGGAAGAGAGAGAGAGACTAAACTGCCATAGACGGTTGTAGGAAGTTAGAGGAGAGAAACGGCGGAAACCGAGTGAGGAGAGAGAGAGAACTGATTAGGGTTTAAGAGAGAGGGAAATATATATATGGTCCAACTGGGTCGGGGTTAGTGAGGTGGGTCGGGTACCGGGTAGGGGCCTCCAAATGGTACTGGGCTTGGTATGTGGGCTTCGGATTTGGGTCATATTATTTAACAATTTTGAAACGGGTTCTGGACTACAGCTTCCAAAAAAACAAAAATTGGAATAGGTTTTGTATCATTTTCTTGTTATAAATCTTCTAAACTTTTAGAGAATGTCGTGGTGATGTTATTGAGACAAATCATTTTCAAAGACGTTGCGAAAGTCATTTCAGTTTGGAACAAAAGTCATTTCGTTTTAGTTGTGATACCCTCAGCTATTTAATTTGCATCAGCCTCTAAATAAGATTATTGCTATTGTTTTGTGAAGGCTATTAGTTGACCAAGTAGGACATCAATCTAAATATTCAATTTTTCTATGACAAATTCGCAAGCCAAAATAAGATAGTTGCTTGGATTAAGCATGTATTGGTACTAATGCATTTTACTTCCAGTTAGCTTTATTATAGATTTGATAATACATGGGATAGTTATATTTCTTACATTCTTATATACTTAATAATGATATTAAAAATGTTTGAAGGAAATTCTAGACATACAAAAACAAATATGTAAAGAATAGAGCCGAAACCAAGCCTGGTCAAGCTCTAGCTGCCGACAGGGCTTCATCCCATTTTTTAGACATTACCTCCTCCCGGAAAAAAGAAAAAAAAAAAGAAAAAAGAAAGCTCCAACATAAAATGTTTAAATGAATCTTTTAATACAAACATAATGGATATGATTCCAACCTTAAACATAGCTTAATTATTTCACATAATAATTAATTATCATAAGGGTGTTATTAATGAAACTAGCAATAAAGAAGCAGAAAACATAAAAAAGTGGAATTTATAACCTAGAGAATTATCATAGAGCCATATATATGTGTGGGGTTAAGTCCAAAGAAATTACCCCTGAAGGAATTTCTTATAAGCTGAAATTAAAATATGGCATAAATATATGATTCCTCCGTTAAACTTAAAGGAATTCATCTGTGACGCCAATTGTTTGTTATGCTTACTATTTAAGTTTAAATGGTGTTTTAACATATCAACAAATGTCCATTGACCAAATGAATAAACCATGTAGCTGAGCTATGCATTGGATGGTAGCAATGACGGTTGGTTTGAAATATTTCAAATTGATAAGACCTAGAGACTAGGCATTGAGAGTTCTATAGAGATTGCACTAAATATTGCATTCATTGGATGAGCGTCGTGTTTAATCGGCGACAAATATGATATGTCTATGCAATTATAATGGATTAGTTGACAACGTCGTTTACTGAGTGAACTGATTAGCAAGAATCATATGGAAGCCTTAGAAGCTTGGTCGGTATGACTTGAATTCCCAACTCTAGTACTATAGGATTAGTCCTTAGACTTGAGGAATTATGGCAGTCACATGCATATGATGGTTATATCTTCGATTTGGCGAGAGATGACTATGTCTTTGATGTGGTCATTACAAGCCTTGTACAGTGTAGTTGGAGTGTGTAGTTAGGATGATGGATTTCAAGATAGAATCCATACCCTATTAGTATGTGATGGATATATCTCATATGTGCTTTGAGATGGTTTAGACTCTCTAAGTCTATGAGCGTAGCAATTAATTGAATAGGGAATGATTTCCATTGTCGATCAAATAGAGTAATCGCATCTCAAGTATTTAGCAGAGTTTCCTAGTCCAGGATGGGAGCCGGCGCTCAATTCCTTCCCTAGACTAAGGTCCGGAGATGATCGACGGAAGGACCGTACCTATATGAAACTTGAGAGCCTAAATGTTCGTGCCAACATTCACCTAGTCTCTAGTACCATGGACCGTTGGTAGATGGCCACCCATGGTGACAAATGTTTGTGGTTAATGATTAATTAAAAATAATTAATTAAATTAGATTTATTTAACTATTTGTGGTGGACACAATGTCAAAGCTAGGAGAGGGTGAACCTAAACAGTCACAAATAAATCACCATAGAGACGGTAGTATTAATTTGAAATTAATTCTAAAAGAAACGAATTAATTTAATTGGATTACTTTTAATTTAAGGAGAATATAAATGCTTGGATCATTTATTTGGGAAAGTCCACTAGATGGATGTCCCAAAAATTAATTAATTGAATTAATTGATTATGGAATTAATATCTTTAAATTAATTAGATTAATTTATTAGGTTTTATTTAATTAATTGATTGGATAAATTAATTAGTGATTGGACTTATATTTATTTAATTGGATTAAATAATCTTTTGAATTTCTATAAAGTTTTAAATTTATTGCATTAATTTGTAATCCATGGATATTGATTGGACTTGATTTAATTTGATTAAATCAAGACCTGTCAAAAATCAGTGCATGGCTTGAAGTCCTAGTCAAAAGTTGAATGCAAGTTGGGAAGGAGTTTCAACTCCTCCCTATGATGGCTTAGTGGTGTATATAGTGTGCCTGTGTATGTATAGTGGTTATCTTAGAGATAACTTGTGGTCTTTTTCATAACATATAACATACATGTTTTGCTGAACTCCTTGGCTTGCACTAACCCCACAGCCAAAAAATTCCCGCATTTTTTCTCCATACTTTGAATTTTTCTTAAATTGGACTCAAGTTAAGAAGAAGAGAAATTTGTATACACTAATCAATAGTGTACTACGATTTCGTTATTTCCTCGATCTAACATCCACATGGCAGTAGATCTAGATTTGTTTCTATAAGTATGGTGTGGACAAATTAAAGAGGTTCTAATTTGGATTCTAAAGTGAACGGAGAGGGACAAAAAGGGAAATAGCGCTTGTTGTAGTTCTTCATAAGAAAACGAAAAGGTAATGTTTCGATTTAAATTTTTTGAACCTTTTGTGTTCTCCTTTAGGTACACATATTTTATGTGTTGTCATTATGCATTTGCATATACTGAACACTCGAAAGTTTCAAAGGAAAGACCCCTTTAAACCATTTTAATTAATTATTTTATTTTTGCTTGCATGTATTCCCGAGCAATACCAATCCTTTCAGAAACGACTCCAAATATTTTTCTTTTCTTCTAATAAAATTTGAAACAAAAGGCAAGAAGAAGAAGATCAGTCTACGTACTGAGTACACTAATAATAGATTAGTCTAATAGTTTTTTTACTTCTCTAGGTATCTTACATTTTATTTTTGTTTCAAGTAATGTGTGGATGAAGAGATTACTGTTTTAAATCTTGAATATATAATTATTCGGGTTAAAAGCAAAATACCCCCTTGTGTTATTGATAAAGAGCAAACTACCTCCCTGTATTAAAAAAAAATGCAAAATACCCCCCTGTCAATTAAATATTGTAGCACACTGCCTCCCTACATGAATTGAACGTTGGTGAGAAGGGTAAAAGATAAAAATACCCCCTCCTTATATTTAGAAATGTTAACTGTTAGTCAAACTTAGGGTTTTATTTTGTTTCTGGCGAGAGAAAAAGAGAGACGACAGAGGTGACTGAGAGAACACGAAATCCACTTAAATCCACCACCGCCGCCGGCGAAATCCACTCAAACGTTGTTGCCCGCGGCTGCAACATCGTTTTTTGCTATTTCAAGCTCTGATTTTCGCTATTTGGAGCTCCGATTTCCGCCGGCAAACTGTTTCCCTTTCCCTTTATCACCCGCCAAACACCGTCGCTCACAACTGCGACACCGAACAAGGTTAGTCTCGATCTTATTTTCGATTTTCGCTTCTTCTGCTCTTAACCCATTATTTTGCTTTTAACCTATTACATAATTATTTTGTTTTAGATTTTGCTTTTAACCCATCAAATGCTTTATTTGAGATAGATATCCAAAGTATCTCTAGGAAGTTACATTGATACTAGTAACAGAATGTTTGGAGGAAGTACTCCTGAATTGCTTATGATAAGCTTCTTAAAGTGAGGTCCTCGAAATATTATCGGCTTATCGCTCATGACTACATTAGCAGAAAATCTAACTTTGTACTCAAAAAGTTCACTTGAGTGGTCTGTAAATTAGAACGTTTAACATTCTCTTTTTTATTTAATAAATGAAATTCAGTCTTGAAGTACCTATTTTGTACAGGATTTTGCTCCTTGCTGAAGCATTATTGATTGTTTTTTTTTTTGTTGGAAAGTTACTGTGCTTTTATTGTTATGTGCATTTGTATCCCTTGTATTATGATTTTGCTTCTTGCTGAAGCATTATTTTTTTGTGGTTTATTTTATTTATGTTTAGATGTTTCAAACACATAATATAAATTTTTGGTGGGGTGGAAAATTTGTAAAACATCCTAAACTTAGTTATGTAGGAGGGCATAAGAAAGTATTTGAGAAAATGGATTTGGATTATTTGGGTTTATATGAATTAGGAGAAATGTATGAACAGTGTGGGGGGAAAAAGTCAGTGCTGAAATTTTATTATAAAGATCCCACTCTACCATTAGAATGGGGCATAAGATAAATTAAAGAAGAATGTCCTGATATTTGTTTGGTTGACCTACAAAATTGTCATAAAAACTTGGATGTTCCAGTAAATATTTATGTAGAGGAAGAGGATGTTGAACCTATTCTAGTCGTAGATAGTCAAGGTTATCCAGTTGAAAAGGAGCAAGAAGAAGAAATTAGATATTTGTTAGATGGAATAGATTTTGATGAATTGGATGGGAATGGGAATGAGAGTGAAGGTGATGGGAGAAAGGACTGTGAGGGGCAAGGTATAGAGGGTCAGGGACTGGATGGGGTTGAGTTTGAGAGTGTTGACTGTGAGGGGCAGGGGGTGTGGCATTGGGGCAAGGGAATAACTTTGATATTTTGGTGAATAACTTGTGTGAAAGCTTTAATAATTACATACTTGAGGCAAGGGACAAACCAATTATAAGTATGTTTGAGTGGATTAGAACAAAATTGATGTCTAGGTTGCAATTGAAAAGAGAGGATGGAGAAGTATGGAGGATCAATTTGCCCTAATATCTAGAAAAAGATAAACAAGCAACAACATGCTGCAAGAAATTGTTTCATTAGGTGGTGTGGTGGGGGAGAGTATGAAATTGACCACTTCTTGAACAAGTATGTGGTTGACATAGAGAAGAAAACATGCAGTTGTGGCATGTTTCAATTGACAGGATACCCATGTTGTCATGCTTGTTCAGCAATTGTTTCAAAAAGGGCTAGAATAGATGATTATGTGGATGATTTTTATAAGAAGACAGTTTACCTCAAAGTGTATAATGACATGATACATGCTGTCCCTGGAGCACAAGATTACATAAAAACTAGTTTTCAGCCCTTTAAACCTCCTAAGATTAAAAAGAAAAGGGGCAGACCTAAGAAACTGAGGAGAAAGGGCCTTAATGAGCTGCAGTCAAACACATCAACGCCAAAAGGATTGACGCATACCTGCAGTAAATGCCTTCAATTAGGCCACAACAAGGACAGCTGCAAGAATGAAATACATCCAACGTTGAAGTTTTTCAAGGTTTGTGTCAGTTTTTTGATAAGTCATATAATAATTTTAATTTGTTATGTAACAAAATTAATTTTTTTTGCAGGCAAATGTTGCTGTTCTAGAAGAAATCCCACATGGATCTCAAACCCCCCCCCCCCTTAAGCCAGGAGCAACCAAGTAAAAAGGTAACATCAAGCATGCTCAATGAATTATGCTCTTTCTGTTTTATCCATTCATCTTTTTTTTAAACTCATTTTTTTATCACAATTTGCAAGCTACACTAAAAGAAAAAAGAAAAGGCAACAATGTAGTACAACCACCTGCACCTGCACCAGACTTTGCAACCTATGTATGTTCTTCTTTATTAAAATACTCTTAAACCAACCCAACTGTAGCTGCAAGAATGAAATACATCGAAAGTCGAAGTTTTTCAAGGTTTGTGTAAGTTTTTTAATATGTCATATAATCTGTTATGTAACAAAATTAATTTTTTTGCAGGCAAATGTTGCTGTTCCAGAAGAAATCCCACATGGATCTCAAGCTCCCCCCCCCCCCCACTTTAAGCCAAGAGTAACCAAGTAAAAAGGTAACATCAAACATGTTCAATGAATTATGCTCTTTCTGTTTTATCCCTTCATCGTTTTTCTTAAACTCATTTCTGATCACAATTTACAGGCTACATCAAAAGGAAAGAGAAGTGCACCTGCACCAGACTTTGCAACTCAGGTATGTTCTTCTTTATTAAAATACTTTTAAACCAACCCAGCTGCAGCAAATATTTTCTAAATTCAAATTTAATGCAGCAGTAGGTAGGCTATCAAGGCCCTAGAAATGCATCATTGTTGGGGAATGATACTCCAACAGCTTCTTCAATACCTGCAACTAGGAAATAGAACAAGAGACCAACTATTTCACAAGTTTTGGACAAGATGAAAGAGAAACAATAAGAGTAGTTTAGACTACATCTTCATCTTGTAAATAGCCTTTTTTTGGGGGTAAAAGGCCTTTTTTTTTGGGTAAATGACCTCCTTTTGTAAATATGAAAAAAACTGTCTATAATATGACACTCAGTTCCTTTTGTAATGTGGCAGTAAAAAAAATATCAAGTTTCAATCCTTTCTAATGGAATTCAATTTTATGTTTTTGTCAATTTTGTTTAGTGTTGGTGTTTATTTTTTCTGTACATTTTCAACTTCTATTTCTGAAATTTAAGCATGAGGAATCCAATCACAAAAATGCCAAAAAAGTTAAAATACAGAATGAGGTAGATGGCCTTGACATTTTCTCTGTTTTTAGAGAAAAAAACGTGAAAACAAGTGGAAGAAGGAGAAATTGCAGTAACATATGAGCAAGTTACTACACTTTTATTTGGGACAAAATGCAGGGGGTAATTTGCTTGTTACACTAACACAGGGGGTATTTTGCACTTAATCTCTTTCATTTGATGAAAGAGGGGAAAAATCAATAAACAACATAAATATGGCCCCCAGTCGCAATATTGGCGCGTGCGCCACACCGTCCACTTGCAAGGGTCCAATTGCTCCAATAAAATTTTCACAGGGAGGTAATTTGGTATTTTTTATATCATAGGGGGTATCATGCACATTGCCCATATCACAGGGAGGTGCGCTGCATTTTTCCCATAATTATGCATAAGAGTCTTTAGAGTTCGATTTACCAATTGTATCGAACCAACACTAAAAAAAAACTTAAAATACACTATAGAGACAATTTTCGAACGATCTAGAGAGGAATTTCTTGTTTTCGAGGAAAAAGAAGTTGTTTGAAAAACACCCATCCAAAAAGAGTTTAAACAGAATCATTTATTGTCCGAAGTGTTGGGACGGAATTCTGATGGTTGCGAACAAACTATCGAAAAATACATCGAGAGATGAATAATAAACTTATAAATTCATGAAGGAATTCTGGACGGATTTCGAATAGGATATATGATGATCTTCTCCATGGATTTTCCGACGGTATTGATCTTAATTTGGACAAAACTGAGATAAAACCACTAGAACCCCATCGGAAAAGTTCAGATGATATTTTCCATCACAAATCCAGACATAAGTATCTTCTGAAGAGTTTATCAGTTTTCCTATGATTGTCATTGCAAAATCCATCCCTATATTGTTTCCCCAAAAACTATTCAAATTGGTAACAACTATCCGTAACTAATATAAATAATATTGTACAGTTAAACATTCAAACTGAAAGAATAAATTAGAATTAGATGACTCCCTTAACGAACTGTGCATTTTTTGTTAGAAATAATGAATAATAACAACTTGAGAGATAGAGCCCTCCTATAACATTATGGCCCTCCAATGCACAGATCGGGAGTGTTCAATTATGATATTCTTATATAAACCCTTTTATATATAAGTTAGAATTAATATCGTCTGGTATTTTAAATCTTTCGTCTTCGCACTTTCAACATGGGCACCTAATCTTCTTATCGTCCATGTGTAAACATTGACACTTGGCCTATTTTGCGAAATTCTGAACACCATCCTAAAATTGCTGCGTAATACCCACCCTCATCAATAGGTTTATCTCATACATCCTTCCCCTAAATTGTAACATGATAATCACAACAAGCACATATATATACATATGTAAAAATGAATTAGCATGAATTATAAAGAAAAATGATACTTAAACTACATTTTAATTAACTTAAAAAGCTTCAATTGTTACCTCTTCAACAAACTTAAAAGATCAACGGGTATAGGAGAAAATAACGCTCAACAATATTCTCAATAATTGTAAAGAGATTCAGAGCGTGTGTGGTTTGACAATCTAAGAGAGTGAGAAGAAATAAAATAAAAACAACACACACACACATATATATATATATATATATATAAACTTTTTGGGGCAAACAGTGACATAGGTTTTGGAATAGTAAATAGCCGATATAATATAGCTGTTAAAGTTTAGAGCACCTTTCGGAACGAAAATTAAGCTAGAATATAGCCGTTAGAGTCTGGAATAAAATTTGAATGCAAGTAAAGTTGTTCCAAATAACTACCTATATTGTAACGGATACAAAAATTTGGAAGGGAAAATTACACCGATATAAATTTGGAATAAGCGTGTAGAATTCGACAGGGGCTGATGCATTTTGTTTCCAGTTATCTTTATTATATATGTGATAATACTTGGGACAGTTATACTTGTTATATTTTTATATACTTAATAATGATATTAAAAAAATTTGAAGAAAATTCCACATATACAAAAACAAATATGTATAGATCAGGGCCGAAGCCAAGCCCTGTCGAGCTCCAGAGGCCGACAGGGCTTCATCCCCTTTTTTGGACATTACCTCATCCTCGAAAACTAGAAAAACCAAAAAAAACGTAACATGCTTAAAATGAATCTTTGATACAACTATAACACAATGGCTAAGATTCCAACCTTAAGCATAGCTTAATTATTTCACATAATAATTGATTATCATAAGGGTGTGATTAATGAAATTAATATTAAAACATAAAAAAGTGACATTTATAACTTGGAGAATTATCATCAAGCCATATATATGTGTAGTGTTAAGTCTAAAGAAGTTACCTCTTGAAGAAATTGGTTATAAGTTGAATAAAACATGCCATAAAATATGATTCCTCCGTTAAACTTAAAGGAATTAAAAGTACTCTTTTGATGCAAGAATTTAGGTAGCACCATGTGCAGGGGCAGAAAAGACTCCAAATATTTATTTTTTATTTATCTTTTCTTGTAATAAAATTTGAAACAAAAGACAAGAAGAAGAGGATCAGTCTACGAAGTCAGTTCACTAGTAATAGATCAGTCTAATTGCTTTTTGGCTTTTTTAGGTATTTTTACATTTGTTTATGATTACAAGTAATGTGTGGGTGAAGAAATTGCGGCTTTAAATCTTGAAAATTTAATTGTGCTTAAAAGTGTTTACAGTTCGATATACCAATTGATCGAACCAACACTAGAAAAAATAAAAATACCCTATAGCTACAGATTTTCGAACAATTTAGTGAGGAAATTTTTATTTTCGAGGAAAAAGATGTTGTTTGAAAAAGACCCATCCAGAAAAAGTTTAAACAAAATCATTTTTCATCCGAAATGTTTCGATGGAATTCCAACAGTTGCATACAAACCATCGAAAACTAAATCAAGAGACGAATAATAAAATCATAAATTTATGAAGAAATTCCCGATAAAATTTGGAACAAGATATTTGTGTCAGATGATGATCTTTTCAATGGATTTTCCGACGGTATTGATTTAAATTTGGACAAAAAGGAGAGAAAATCGGTAGAACCCTATCGAAAAAATTCAAATTATGTTTTCCATCGCAAATGCAGAAATACATCAGAAATACACAGATATATACATATATATATATATATATAACTTTTTGGGCGGACTTTGACACGGGTTTGCGATGGGTAAATAGCCCATACAATATAGCCGTTATAGTTTAGAGTAAAATTTAAATGCAAGTAAAAGTTGTTCCAAATAACCGCCTGTTGCAACGGATACAAAAATTCTGTAGTAATTTTTGGAAGGCAAATTTTAATTTTTCAACTGTGGTCACAATTTCAAGTATGGTTGGTCCAAAAAATGATCCTAATTTAACATGGGTACTATTTTAGAACGGATTATGGACTACAACTTAAAAAAATTTGTACCAGATTTTGCATCATTTTCCCCGTTATAAAACTTGTAAACTTTTAGACGATGTCTTGATGATGTCACTGAGACAAATCATTTTCAAAGACGTTGCAAACGTTTAAATTTGAATGAAATTTGCACTTTCCAAAATTTGAATTCCAAATTCCAAACATTTTTTGTTGTGATACCCTCAGCTGTGTAATTTGCATTAGCCACTAAATAAGATTATCGCTATTTTTCGGTGAGGAAATTTATATGACTAGCTAATACTCTTGGTGCTAGAAATGGTGACCAGAAAGCTAATTGGATTGCGGTTTAGGAACCATTTAGCATCTTTATGAATGTGATATTATTTTGATGAATGTAGTAAGCATTCATCCGTGGCACTATATTTATTGTGCTTACTATTTATGTTGAATGGTGGTTTAACGTCACAACAAATGCCCACAAATCAATTGAATAACCCATGTAGTTGGGTTGCGCATTGGATGGCAGCTGTGAAACCAACTTTTGAGGGTTGGTCTTAAACGTTTCAAGTCGAGGACCTCCTCGACTGGGCATCGAGAGTCCTATAGAGACTTACACTAAGTATTGCATTCATTGGATGAGTACCACATTTCATCGGCGATAGACATGGGATGTCTATGCAAATTTAGTGGATTAGTTGACAAGGATGTTGTTGAACTGACTTGCGGGAATCGTCATATGGAAGCCTTGGAGGCTCGGTCAGTATGATTTGAATTTTTGGCTCCGATAGTACAGGATTAGTCTTTAGACTTGAAGAATCATAGCGGTTGCATGTATATGATGGTTATATCTTAGATTTGGCGAAAGATGACTGTGTCTTCGATGTGGTCATTATAAGGCTTGTCCAGTGTAGTCGGATTATGTATTGAGGACGATGGATTTCAAGATAAAATCCGTCCCATATCAATATATGATGGGTATATCTCCTATATGCTTTGAGATGGTTTAGACTCTCTAATTCTATGGCCATAGCGATTGGTCGAATAGGAAATAGTTTCCTTTATCGATCAAAAGAGTAAAACCTTCTCAAGTACTCAGCATAGTTGCCTGGTTTAGGATGGGAATCGACACCCACTTTCATGCCCTAGACTAAGGCTGGGAGATGGTCCATGGAAAAGCCGTACCTGTATAGAACTCGAGAGCTTAAATGTTCACGCTAACATTCACCTAATCTCTAGTGCTATCGACCGTTGCCAGACAACCACCTATGGTGACAGGCGTTTTAGATTATTAGTTAGTTGAAAATGATTAATTAAATTAGATTTAATTAATTATTTGCGTTGGACACAATGCCCAAGTATAGTTGAGGGTGAACCTAAAGAGTCATACATAAATCACTATGGAATTGGTGAAATTAATTTGGAATTAGTTTCTAGAAAAAATGAATTAACTTAAATTCATTCAACGAGAATATATAAATGATTTATGCATTTATTTAACAATTCATTTGACGGATGACTCAAAAATTAATTAATTGGATTAATTAATTTTGGGCTTAACTCCTTTAACTTAATTGGATTAATTTATTTGGTTTGACTTAATTAATTGATTGGATCAATTAATTAGAGTTTGCACTTAGATTTATTTAATTGGATTAAATAAATCATTAAATTTAGTTGGGTGAAAATTAATTTAATTAATTGTTGTCCAATGGACTCTGGTTGTGCTTAATTTAATTTCATTAAATCAAGCCCGATCCATACTTGAAGTCCAAGCCCATTTGAGGGAGGTTGAAGCAAGTTAACAAGGAGTTAAAACTTCTCAGCATGATGAAGATAATGGAGTGGTTATTTCATCATGGTTGAAGGTTATATGTATGTGCGCGTATAGGTTGCTTTGGAGGCAAACTTGGTAGTTATTGAATTTTGAATTTCAATTGTATGTAATATACAAAACTACACACGTCATGTATAACCAACACCTAAGCCATGAAATTTTCTCTATTTTTTCTCCAGAAGTTCTCCTTTTTGTTCTATATTGAATTTGATTCAATTTAGAACATATAACATTTCAAAAGCACTAATCAATAGTGTTAGTTTGGAGTTGTTTTTCTTCTTGTTTTTTGTTCTATCTAGTAATAAAAAAAGAACTATATCTATTCCATAGTATGCTATGGACAAATTAGAAGGGTTTTAATTTGGATCCTATAGTGAATGAAAGGGAAACAACGCATATTGCTGCTCATCTACAGAAATAAATGGAAAAGTTACCTGTTGTATTCCTATACTTTTGTTTCATCTTTTAGCCACATGTCTAGCATGCTTATTTCATTTATTATTATGCTTTAGACAAACACCGAATGCTTGAGAATTTCAAAGGGAACACCCATTTAATTCATTTTATATAATATTTTTACTTCACACTCTTGGGCCATACCGATTCTTTCACTTGATAGTAGGAATAGGCCATCATTTCAAATAATTAATTTTGCTAGTACAAATTTGCAGGCCAAAAATAAGATGTTTTCTTGGATTAGGCAGGTCTAATTCGACAGGGACTGATCCATTTTGTTTCCAGTGAGTTTTATTATACATTTTATAATACTTGGAACTGTTATATTTGTTACATTTTTTATATATTTAATAATGATATTAAAACAAATTTAAAAGAAATTTCACACATATAGAAACAAATATGTATAGAATAGGACCGAGGCCAAGTCTTGTCAAGCTCTAGAGGACGACAGGAAAAAAAAAGAAAGCTCCAACATAAAATGCTTAAAATGAATTTAATACAACTATAATACAAGGGATACAATTCCAACCTTAAACATAGCATAATTATTTCACATAACAATTAATTATCATAAGGGTGTGATTACTGAAAATAACAATAAAGAAGCCAAAAGCATAAAAAGGTGGAATTTATAACCTAGGAAACTATTATCAGGCCACATATACGTGTAGGGTTAAGTCCAAAGAAATTACCATTTGAAGAAATTGCTTGTAAGTTGAAATTAAAACATGCCACAAACATATGTTCCAAATATTTATTTCTTTATTAATTTTTTTTCCTATAAAGTTCGGTGTTAAGTCTGATCGATCAATCAAATCACACCTCAATTGTCATCCTCCCACGATTACTGAGACAATAAAATAACGAGTGTGTTCCTTTGTTCATAATAAATAATGCAACTTGCCTTCTATTTTAAATGTGCCATGACTGGTTATACCACATTTGGATACTAGTAGCTTCCTCATGATATTGTTACGGATGGAAGGGCTGGATAGATCGAAATGACATTTCCATCCAAGTCCATTTTGGTCTTAATATTTAATTAGTGTTGGCTCAATCCATCAACCAAATCACACCTCAACTGTCAACCCCCACGACTTGTGAGATAGAAAAATAGTGAGCGTGTTCCTTTTTTATAGTAATGATGCAGCTTGCCTCTAGTCCAAATGTGCCACAATTTATGAGACCACACTTGGTAGTGGCAGCTTCCTCACCACATTATCGTGGATGGAAACCTTGGACAAATCAAATCATTTTGATCCAAGTCCATTTTGGGCCCTTGCACTGTAACTTGGACCAGCCAAGTGAGAGTTAATTTTGAGTTGTTTGACCAAGATCTCATTACAAAATTGTGTTGCATGCATAACATCAAATGCTAAAGTAATAAATAAATCACTGCATGCAACGTACTTAAACACATCCTTGTGGGATGATAACGAGCCCAACCTATGCGACCCACTGAGCCTGCAGTGAGTTTATGGTCAATCAGAGGTGCCTCTATGCTATTATAAAATATTTTACCCATTAACATATACATGGGCCTTGTAATATTTTTGTGGGCCGCCTTCTCCATAGGCCTCCTCCTCCCTAGACCTTTTCTCTATGGGCTTGCTTAAAAATAAAAACCTCAACAAAATTCCTATACTACTATCATTACAATTTGTAAAGAAGCCCAGATCAGAAGTCGGGGAAGTACATTAGGAGGGAGATAGTAACCCTTATTTCCAAGATTAAAAACTAGAGAGAGAGAGAGAGAGAGAGAGAGAGAAGATAGCGTTTCGACAATAACCAAAAACGTACAAAAGGTCATGAGTTTCTTGATCATCCATCCATACATTCTATGTAATGTACATCCCATGTAATACTATTATCCATGATATCCAATATCACATAATAAGTTATACAAAGAAACACAGGTTCGTAATTAGCAATTGAAGGATGTTCATAAATATGTGAACCTAATGCACATAATAAATCTAATTAATTATGCAATTTTCATTTCAGATAAATCCAATTTTATCCAAAAATTAAAAACTACATAACCAATAATGAAGAAAAACTCTGAAAATTAATTTTCTAAAAAACGACGAAAAATCGCCCATCCATCGACCATCGGCCCTGCAACATGTGCTGATGTCGCTGCTTGCGCTGCAAGTTAAGCACGTGCACGCCAGCCCCTCTGCAAGCATGCACGCGTGCGAGCAGCCTACTATCCTTACACAGGCATTTGCCAGCAAGCGCAATGTCGCGCATGGCCTGCCTACTGAGTGCGCAGTGTGTGCAGGCTCACCTGCCTGCTCGCGCGCCTGCCGTGCGTGCATTATGCATCGACAGCAACAGTTTTGCTGCGATTTCTTCTTTTTTTTGTATCCAATCATGAAACAGCCAAATAAAGCATAAATCCAGAAAAGTGCCCAATTTTTCTTATGCTTTAATCATCCACAAATTGCAAAAACAAATGAGCTATTTTCGTAATATAACCAATAAACAAAAGTGATAGAACATGCTCCAAAAATCCGTAAAAGCACGTTAATCACATACCCATCAACCCCTACATCGAACCGGGCTTTGATACTACTTGAAGGGTCGCGTGGTACAGCTCGGGAACACGCTAGCAGAAGCGATAAAATAAAATGAGCAATAACGAAAAATAAATGCAAGAATTTAACTAATCCAAGGGATGTACTTTTGGAGTTCTCGGGCGTTAAATGTACCTAAAATAAATACGAACATGGAGCTGATGTAATATCACTAAAATCGAAAAACGTAAGGGTGAAAAATGTTACCTTTCATTTTTCGCAGTCGCTCGAAATGTCCTTCACATGAGGCTCGAACATAGCAACCTCTAATTTGTCCACAGCGAACCAGAGTCAGGATCTCTACGTCCTCTTTACTAGAAGAGAAGGAGAGAAAAATTGCACCTTGTGCAAGAAAGAGAGGGGGCAGCCAATTGCTAGTGGAAGAGGAAGGGAATTTTTTTTTGTTGTGTAATTGTGTTTATATTTATGTTCCAAATAATTATATTACACATGTATATACCTTGTTTGATAATTAAGAATGCTTTTGAATACATTCTATTATCTACAAGGTATGTTTCTCTTTATTCCAAAAAAAGAGTTCCCTAAAATGGTTAGAATTGCACTTTCCAAAAATAAAATTTGCTAGCCATTTATTTCCTTCCATAGATTTTTGCATGGGCTCAAAATTAGTGGCTTATCCGACTTCTATCTTTAAAAATCACAAGCGCGATGAATTTTTATTTAAATCTAATTTAGTAAAACTTCATTTAATTGAGGCCAACTTGCATTTAATCATAATTAAATACATAACCAAATTGTCCTTATTTAATAAGATCCAATTTATTAAATTATAAGGACAAGTCCAATATAAATTAATGCCATTAATTTATTCTTGTACCTTTTTCCATTCAATGGATCTCTCTCTTTTTAAGTAATCCAATTACTTATAGAATTAATTTCATATTAATTTCTTGTTCTTTTTCGATGATTTGTGTGTGGCTCTTTAGGTTAACCTTTCATCTAAAATTTGACTAGTGTCTAATACTATTATTAATTAAATCTGACTTAATTAATAATTTTTGATTAACCTAATCAAGAAAGCCCATCACAATGGGTGGCTGTCTAGCAATGATCCATGACACTAGAGATTAGGTGAAATACCGTGTGAACATTTAGGCTCTCGAGTCCATGCAGGTATGGTCCTTCTATCTACAGTCTCATGGCTTTAGTCCAGAGTATGGAATTAGGTATCGGTTCCCATCCTGGACTAGGCATCTGTGCTTAATACTTGAGATCACGTTACGCCAAGTTTCTCAACATAGAAACCTTCTTTTCTTATTCGATCAACGACTATGGCCACAGATTCATAGAGCGTGAGGTTCGCATCGTCAAGTGGATAGGAGATACTTCTCTCACGTACTGACAGCGGACAGATTCTCTTCTTGGAACTTAGCGTCCACGCTAAATACTCCGACTGCACTGGATAAGGCTTATGATGATAATGTCTGTGACACAATCACCTCTTGCACAGATCCAAGATATAATCATCGTATGCATGTGACTACCGTAATTTCTCAAGTCTAAGGACTACTCCCGTACTATCGGAGCCAAGGACTCAAATGATATCGACCAAGCCTCTAAGGCTTCCATATGACGATCCCCACTAGTTAGTTCAGCTAGTTGGCCACCTTGTCAACTAACCCACTGAAATTGGATAGATGTCCAACGTTTGTTTCCAATTAAATGCGGCACTCATCCAATGAATGCAATACCCAGTGCAAGTCTATGTGGGACTCTTAATGCCCATACTAACCTTTAGAAATTGATTTTATACTCGCCACCTAATCGCAGCCTAACTACATGGGTTATTGAGTGGTCTGTGGGCATCCTGTTGTGACGTCAAAGCCATGCCTAACATAATTTGATAAGCACAACAAATACATGTTCCAAAGACGAATACTTACCATATTCATCAGGATATTATTGCTTAAATAAAGATTACTTGAATGGTTGTCAAAACTGCCAATCTAATTGGCTTTTTGGCTATTTTAGCAATCTCCCTCTTGACCTTAAAGCCGATGACTCATGTTTTCAAATTAGTCTGATTATGAGCAATCTGTGATACTGGCTAAGTCTTATGGGTCTACTGTAGTTTCTGCCAATGTCCTGCCGTCTAACTACACGTTACATATTCTTATCATAGCTCCAAGTAGATGATGGTGTCTAAGATTTTTCCTTGAACCTGTGATGAGATCTCGGGCCTTTTACTTGGGCCATATCCTAGTTCTCATCCTCCAAAAAGGTGGTTACTGGCGCGGCTATGCTAGGTACCATACCCAACAATCGGCCATTGTTTTTTCAATTTTAATCCTTTTCCAATATGACTTTTAAAATTGCCACACATCCAATTTTTCATGTTCTTATGGTATTCCACTTGAATCTTTCCAATATTATCATATTATCATAAACCTCAAATGTACGTTTATTTTGAGATTAAATTATTCATATGATGGTGGAATCTACTCACTATAGCCATCCAGAATCAACTCTCCATTAATGAGCGTTAAGAGCTCTTTAATCCTTATTCAGGTATTAAAGACCTTCAACAGTTGCACACTCGATATCCACTCTTATGCTTAAAAAACATAAGCAACATCAGGTTCAGTGCATCGAATAACATTCCATGCTGCTTACAGCAAAGATGTAGGGGATGTCAAAGATCTAAACTTCTCATTAGTCTACCATAACTGAATTTTGGATAGCTTATCCTTGGATAGGAATCCAAGTCCTATATGGAGAATTTTATGAACATTATTCGTGTTTCAGAGTTACACGACATCTTTCGATCGTTTCAAATGATCAAAGATGTTTTAAATCATCTAAAATAGTAAGAAAATAATTGGGCTCCCACTAACCTTCCACTTGTTCTTGACCGAGTCATATACCCCATGAACTTGTTAAAACAAGTATGAGGGACATTCAAACCTAGTTTTAACTCCATGGTAGATTTTATGGGTCCAAGTCATTTATCCTGGTCGATGTCTTACTTTCTCCTTGTCCAATTTTCAGAAATTTGTACCTTTCAGGTAATTTGAATTTTCTGATCGTTCTTTGGAGAATTTAGACATGGTCAGTTAAGTTTTGATTACAAATGATGTTTGCATTATTGCATAACAAACCTATATAAATCAGACTCCAAGTCTAATTTGCCTCCTGCTAGTCCTTTGACATTTGTAGGACCATTCCTCATACTCAAAACTTTTGTAGGACACAAGTTTGCCAATCCATATCAAATATGGTGTCTAGATTACAACTTTAAGAAAACACCATATTTTTCAACTTGATGGTTTATGAAAGTCCTAACTATTACAAAATAGTAACCTATTATCATTCTAATGGGCCTTCCTCTTTATTCTTCTTTTGTCGTAAGCTTCGTTCAACGGGCCTAGACCTTCATCTCCTTGGAAGCTTATATTTATTCAAAATAAAACAAACCTCCCTAACTACATTCATTACAATTGAAATTGTAAACCCCATCAAAAGTTGGGGGAAGTACAAAAGGAGAGGAAAAGCAAACTTTATTATTTCGAAGCTAAAAACGATAGCAGGAAATAAAACAAAGAGGCCATGCAAGCTTCACCCAACATAAAATTAAACCATACATTTGTCCAATGCGCTTTGTGATCATCCCCATTGTTTATCCGATAAACAATAAGTAACAAATTTATATCAAATATAAATATGCTAAATAAAAAAATACAATTCATGTATTCAACAATAGATATCCAATATCAAATATAAAAAACATGATTAAATGCAATAAATAACATGGTAATAATACAATTAAAAAATGAATATCAACTAAATATCCAATATACGATTTTTTTGTTTGTTTGAAAACTATTTTCAAATTAATTTAAGGCACAATTAATTTTAGAAAAATTCAATTTAACTAAAATTTTAAATTAATCAAAATTAATAATTTAAGAAAAATTATAGAAAAATCCAATTTTCCAAAAAAAAGGACACAAAGCGGCTCAGCCATTTAGAACGGTAGGCAGTCCTCTTCTTCGGTCGTGCGAGCGCCTACCTGCACGTCGCGCGCTGCCTTGCCAACAAGCCCACACGCCTCGTTGGCCAATGACCGGTGGGCAGGGCAGCGATGGCCATAATGCTCCATTTTTCAAATTTTTTTGAATTTCATCAATTAAAAATTGAAATAAAAATCATGCATTTACAGAAAATTTAATTTTTAAAAACTGCATAGATATCCATAATTTAAAAGCAAATTAATATAGATTTTCTAAACGCATAATCATGATTCAAAGCCAAAAACATGCTTTCCAAAATCAAATTAAACACGTTGTTCATGCTCAACACATAACGCATGTTAATCATAAAGTCACAACATCAAATCGGGCTTTGATACCACTGAAAAGATCGGTACGGCCCGTAAATGCGGTGGTAGCGTAAAATAAAAAGTAATTAAAATGGCTCAAAGGGGTGTTGCCCTTGGAATTTCTAGACGTTTGGTGTTTGTTAAAAGCATAATAATAAATATATAAGCATACTAGACATGTGGTTAAAGGATGAAATAAAAGCATAGAAATACAACACGAAACTTTGCCTTTTGTTTCTTTAGATGGGCTTGCTTGTTCCTCTTCCGTTAACTTTAAGATCCAAAATGGAACACCTCTAATTTGTCCACACCACACTACATAATAGATATAGTTGTTTTTCTATTGCTAGATAGAACAAAGAATAAGAAGAAAAACAACTTCAAACTAACACTATTGTTCAGTATTTTTTTATTGTTTTATATTCTAACTTGAATCCAATTAAGTATTGAACAAAGAAGAATATTTTGAGAGAAAATTTCGTGGCTCATGTGATGGGTTAAGTTGGATATGTGTGTAGTTTTGTATATCACATACAACTGAATTCAAGGCAACCTATAATTACGCACATGCATATAACCTTAAACCATGATGAAATAACCACTCCGTTATGTTCATCATGGTGAGGAGTTTCAACTCCTTAACTTGCTCCAACCTCCTTCAGCTGGGCTTGGACTTCAAGTATGCATCGGGCTTGTCATAACTAGATTAAATCAAACTCAACCAAAGTCCTTTGGATAATAATTAATTAAGTTAATTTTAAGCAAAACAAAGTCCAAAGATTCATTTAATCCAATTAAATAAATCTGAGCCCAAACACTAATTAATTGATTTAATAAATTAATTAACCCAAACTTAATAAATTAATTCAATTAATTTAAAGGGTTAAGTCCAAAAATTAATTAATTATTAAGCTATCCATTAAATGAATTATTAAATAAATAATCCAATTATTTATATATTCTCTTTGAATTAATTTAATTAAATTAAATTAATTTGTGCTTCTCGAATTAGTTCCATCAATTTCATAGTGATTTGTGTGTGACTCTTAGTCTAGGACTAAAGTGGGCATTGGTTCTCATCCTGTACCAGGAAACTATGCTGAATACTTGAGATGTGTTTACTCTGTTGATCGACAAAGGAAAACATTTGCTACATTCAATCAATCGCTATGACCATAGACATAGAGAGTTTAAATCATCTCAGTGAGCATTGGAGATATATCCATTATATATTGATAGGGGACGGGTTCCATCTTGAAATCGAGTGTTCTCAGTGCATACTCCGACTACACTAGACAATACTTATAACGACCACAATGAAGAAACAATTATCTTTTAGCAGATCCAAGACATAGCCATCATATGCATGCGACAGCCATAATTCCTCTAGTCCAAGGACTAATCTTGTATTACCAGAGCTGGGAATTCAAGTCATACCGATCAAACCTCCAAGGCTTCCATATGACGATTCCCGCGAGTTAATTCCATCAGTTAACAACCTTGTCAACTAATCCACTAAAATTGCATAAACATCCGATGTCTGTCCTTGATGAAACACGACACTCATCCAATGAATCTAATACTTAGTGCAAGTCTCAATAGGCCTCTCGGTACCAGTCTCGAGGTCCTCGTCAAAGAGTTGATATGGCCTGGGAACGTAGCGGAAGTGAGAAATAAAAAAATTATTTAAAATTGTTCAAAGGGGTGATTCCTTTGAAATTCCCGAGCGTTTGGTGTTTTCAAAATTGTACTAATAAATAGACTACACATGTAGACAAGTGGCTAGAGGATGAAATAAAAAAGGCACAGATTACCTTTTTTTTGTTTCTTTAGATGAGCACCAACGTGCATGGTTTTCCTTTTCGTTCTTCTTTCATTCACTTCGTGATCCAAATTAGAACCCCTCTAATTTGTTCACACCGCACTATAGAATAGATACAGTTCTTAATCTATTGCTAGATAGAATAAAGAACAAGAAGAATAACAACTCCAAGCTAACACTATTGTTTAGTGCTTTTGGATTGTTTTATGTTCTAACTTGAATCCAATTCAATATGGAACAAAAAAGAGAAATTTTTGAGGGAGAAATTCAGAAAATTTCTTGGCTTATTAGTTTGTTATATTGGATATGTTTGTAGTTTTGTATATTACATACAATTGATTTCAAACTTCAATAACAACGAAGTTTGCCTCCAAAACCACCTATACACACACATGCATATAATCTTTAACCATGATCAGATAATCACTCCACTATCTTCATCATGGTGAGGAGTTTCAACTCCTTCTCAATTTGGATTTGTTGGTGTACAATTCCTTGAAAAATTTTGCATAGCGAGGTACTTGTTTAATTGCATTAAGTAGGGGAATATTTACCTCAACTTTGAGTAAAGTTTCAAGAATCTCCTTTTCCTCTCCCTCCTCTTTGGACTTGGATAATCTCTCTGGAAAGGGGGGTTTGGACATGAACACCTTGGAATTATCCTCGCTGACTTGGTTGGGTTTTTCAATTTCTTTTGGAGGAATTTCGAATGCATCCTCTGTTTTGCCCTACTATGCGTGCCCACGCCTAGTGCTATTTTCGAGTTGTAGCTCTTTTTCACTGCACAAGGTAATAGCACTAACATTTTGTTTAGGATTAATAATAGTTTGGGAGGGAAACTTACCTTGAGACTCCAAATGGCTAACGGAGGAGGCCAATTGGCTCATTTGGGATTCCAAATTTTGTATGCTCAAGCGAGTTTCTTGTTGGAATTGTTGGGTGCTCAAGGCGAGTGTCTTCACGATATCCTCCAAGGGCGTACCATTATTGGGATTGGTTTGAGGTGGTGGTGGTTGTTGGTGTGGACCCCTTTGAAAGTTTTGAGGTTGATTGCCATACCTCAAATTTGGGTGTTTACTCCATTCGGGGTTATATGTATTGGAAAATGGATCATATCTCCTTTGTTGTTGCTAAAAAAATCCACCGATGGCGCCAGCATGTTCGGTTGAATCTTCGTGAAGTGTAGGACAAGCGTCGGTGCAATGTCCCGAAGATGTACATATCCCACAAGTCTTGACTTGTTGAATGCCTCCCCCTATAAACTTTTCAACAAGAGAAGTAAGTTTATCTAAACGTTCATCAATAGAAGTACTTACCTCGTTCACCCTTCGTGGGGGGTTGTCGTTTCTACTACTGAATTGTTGATTATTGGCCGCCATGGTTGTGATTAGTCTGCGTGCTTCGGTAGGAGTTTTATCATACAAAGCACCTCCACTAGCTGCATCCACCAAGCTTTTGTTTGCCTCGGACAACCCTTCATAAAAATATTGAATTAGAAGATGGTCAGGCGAGGGCAACTCTCCACCAATTGCTTGAATCTCCCCCAATACTCATAGAAGCTTTCACCGGAGAATTGGCGTATTCCACTTATTTCCTTCCGGATGTTTGTAGTCCTTGAAGCGGGGAAGTAGTTCTCAAGAAATAGATTCTTGAGTTCGTTCCAAGTAACAATGGATCCCGAAGGTAAGGAGTAGAGCCAATCTTTTGCTTTATCGCCCAATGAGAATGGAAAAGCTCTTAGCTTGACTTGTTCTTCGGTGACTCCTTGAGGTCTCATGCCGGAACACACCACATGAAATTCCTTGAGGTGTTTGTGTGGGTCTTCACCTGCAAGCCACGAAAAATGGGAAGTAAGTGGGTGAGACCGGATTTAAGTTCAAAATCAACATCTAAATTAGGATATTCAATGCAGAGTGGTTGTTGATTTAAGTCAAGCGAAGTCATCTCTTTGATCGTTCGTTCGGGATTATGGGTCATGACTTCGTCTTTAGAGTCGTTAGACGTGGACACGTCTAACTCAGAGTTTGTTGCTGGTTTGGAAGAAGTAGAAGCCTCTTCCTTATGTCTCTTGGTTTCCTTTCGAAGTCTACGAGCGGCTTTCTCGATCTCTAGATCAAATTCAAGTTCACCTGTATGAGAAGAACGTGACATAAAATCAAGTAACAAGAAAAAGAAATTAATTTAAAGACACCAATCCCCGGCAACGGCACCAAAATTTGATGGGTATCGAATCCACCAAAAATAATTCCTACGAACACTTTTGTAGATGTGTGAGTAGGGTCGAATCCACAGAGATTGGTTTTAAATTAATTCCTTCAAAAACGAAAATAATTAGGGGGAGTTTTGATTGTGAAAAAGAATAAAACTGAAAAATTAGAAAAGATAAATATAAGAGAAGAGTATTCCAGTCAAAGACAGGATCACGCTTAATTCCACGATTGATCATAGATGCAAAGATAACAATTATTCATGATAGATAAATTGGTTATGGCCATTGGTACGACCTAACAACCTCACCTTTCCTTACCTTGTGGATAGCCAAGGAACGTCCGTTGACTAAATCCCTAATCAGTAAACAACCTTGGGAACGTCCTCAAAATTTAATTTACCAACAGCATTAAGAATTAGAAAGGCCCAATTCTAACCAATAAATTCCTACGAGGATTTATTTAAGTTAGATTGTGCATTCCCCACAACATAATTGAAAACTTCTACATAATCAATTATGTTGTGTTACCACTAGTTATCGAACTAAACAAACAATTATGGATTTGAAAGTTCAATTGACTAGGCAAATATTCTTGACAATAAATCAGATTATTTGTAATAAAAGCACAGAGAACAACACAAATACCAATATGAATAAAAGTAGAAAGCACAAATTAGATCTCACAACCCGTTGGATTTAAGCATTCACCAAGTCTTCAACCGGAATGAGAGATTTAGCTAGACATGCTCATGGAAGAACGCATGAAAAGAAAAATAATATAAAAACATAGAGAAATAAAAGAGTTCAAAAGTTGTCTCTTAAAGTGAATTACATCACCTATTTATAATAGCTAGATACCTAGTTCTACTGGGATTAGAAGTAGATTCCTAATTGAACTAAAAGACTTATAGAGATAAAATCCTAATCCTAGTTAAACTCTTCCTTCATCGGAGGTAGCCCAAGCAGCTCCAAACTCTTGCAAAAAATTGAGTTTGAGTCTTGTTTAAATTTCCATTTTGGTGCTTTTCTTCATTTTCCATTTCTTTTGTCCTAATGCTGCAAAATAATATTTAATTAGGAGCATTTGGTCACGAAACAGGCTAAAATATTATATAAAATAAGCACAAAATGCGATCCTATCAGCATATAAGCCTAGTCCAGGATGGAAACCAACGCCCAATTCTATGCCGTAGACTAAGACCGGGAGACAGTAGATGGAAGGACCGTATGGACACGGGGGCCTAAAAGTTTACATGGGTTTTCACCTAGTTTCTTGTGCCATGGACCGTTGCTAGACGGCCACCCATGGTGACGAGCTTTTTTATGATTTGACGCTAGTCTAAGTCTAGCTGAAATGTGAACCTAAAGAGTCACACACAAATCACACACAAAGCCTCCCTTGACTGATGATGTCATCATGCCAAAATTGCAAAAAACCCCTTTTGCTTCACATTTAAACGCCATTCCCACGGGATTGTTTGTAGGAAAAATTCCACTATATGCTTATTCGGATAAGACAGCTGATGATAAAATTGTTGAAGCCTTTAACAATTCATCTCGTAAGACTCTTTCATATATACCTCCTACGATACAAAATGGTGAAGTGGTTGTGAGACCTGCGCTGGAAGATATTTGCAACGGATCTACTAAGTAGAAGAGCACTGCGGTTAGTTATTTTCTTGGGAACAGACCATACTTTTATCATGTTAAAGAATTTGCCTTATCCGTTTGGCCTGGATTGCGAGATGTTAAGGCCACGGCGAACGGATTTTTCTTCTTCCAGTTCAAGACTGTTGCATATATGGAAGAGACAATTGAAGGTGGACCCTAGTTATTTCAAGGTCAACCGATTATTCTGCAGAAGTGGGAACCCGTTATGGTGATGAGGAAATTAAAACATACACAGTTCCCTATCTGGATAAAATTGAGACACTTGTCGGTAGAACTATGGACAGAGGAGGGCCTTAGTACGGTGGCAAGTGGTATTGGCAAACCCCTATATCCGGATGTGATTACGAGACCATGCACAAGATTGAACTTCGCTCGTGTATGCATGATGCTGGATATAAGTTAAAAATTACCTAAACATATTATCATTATGACGTCTGACGAGGAAGGAGGAGAGACACCGTATAAAGTCGATGTGGAATACGAATGGGTACCATCGAAATGTACTAGTTGTATGACGCTAGGCCACTCGGCTAAAGATTGTGTTAACAACAAACCACCCAAAGCAGTCAAACCACAGGTATCTATTTATGTTCCCAAAACGGGATCAGTGCTGCCAATGCCTGAGCAGGAGATACATAGATCACAACCAAGCGGGGGAGTGGATATACGGAGGGAGGATCCAGAGTCTCCCAAAGCTGCTAGTGGCCCTAGTCGTGAGGAGAGAGGTAAGGCAATTGTCATCTATAACGCATTTGATGCCTTACATTTACTGGATGATATAGATGAGCCGGTTCGGGGTCCTAAGCCAAGCAGCCCCATACACAGGGGTCCATGTTGAATGCAGCAATATGGAATACTCGTGGCCTGAATAAAAGAGACCATCAGCTAGCCGTGAAGGACCTGGTAGCTGAAAATTCAGGTTACATTTTATTGGTCTGTTGGAAACTCGGGTTCGTTTGAATAATATTGCCTATATTCAATCATGTTTATTACCTCAATTTAAATGATTTGGGGATACTGTACTAGTGGGGAATCGTATTTGGATAGCTTGTGATGAGAATTTTATTGATGTTGATGTTATTGAGGTTGGGCACCAATTTATACATAGTCATGTCAATATTAGAACATTGCATGAAGCTATTATGATTACTGTAGTGTAGGGTGCCACTGATGTCTTTGATAGACGGGAGATATGGAGTATTTTGGAAACGTTGGCTTCATAGTGTGCAGATATCCCGTGGCTGATTGGGGGTGACTTCAATGTAGTCAGGGATATGAGTGAGGTTTGTGGTACGTCTGGAGATATAAGGATGGTAATGAATGAGTTTAACACGTGTCTCCAGAATGCTGCTATTTCAACATTACCTATGCAGGGAGAGTGGTATACGTGGCATAATCAGAGTGCGAGCCCTCGTAACTTATGGAAGTGGCTTGATCGAATGCTCACTAATGATACATGGACTGCGAGGTTCCCGCAGTTTTCTACTCGTTCCTCACTCCTCGTACGTCGGGCCACTCGCCATTCGTGATTTATAATGATAACCAACAGCAATTTAGAGGTATGTTTGCTTTGACAATTATCTTACTCTCTCACCAGAGTTTATTCCAACTGTACAGAGTATTTGGCAGCATGAGATAGTTGGCGTCCCTATGTTCTCGGTCACTCGGAAGCTTAAAGCACTAAAACCTATTATTCGAGAGCAAAGGAGGAGAAAAGGAAACTTGACACATAATGTTCAATTGGCCAAGGGATTTCTTGACGAGGCACAACACTTAGTTAACTCAAACAGATAGGACAAGTTATTCATATTATTGGAACATTGTTGTCCGATTATCTATGCAAAGACAGCGAAGCTTGAACAAATTACGCTCCAGCAACGAGCTAAGATGGCGTGGATGAAAGGGGGAGATCAGTATTCTAGGGTTTTCTTTCGTAAGATTGCCCAAAGACGGACATCAAGACGGACCATGCAAATTAATGATGCCCTTGGAGAAACTCACATGGTGCAGAGTGAGGTCATTCATGAATTTGTGTCATACTACCAATCCCTATTAAGAGGAGAGAGGCGTCAGCAGGTGCTGGACTTATGATTCCTGCGGCCGTGGGCACGACATATTGTGACGGAGGAGGAGATGACACAACTGGTTGCACCGTTCACTGCAAATGATGTTAAAACTACAGTCTTTGATATTGCTAAGGATAAAGCCCCAGGACCGGATGGGTATTCGTTGGGCTTCTACAAAGCGGTCTGGCCAGTAGTGGGTGAGGAGGTTACGGAGGCAGTTTTGGACTTCTTTTCTACGGGACGAATCCTTAAACAAATCAACACCACGCTCTTAGCTCTCATCCCTAAGGTACATTCTCCCATGTCTGTTGGGGATTTTCGCCCTATATCATGTTGCAATGTATTGAATAAAATTATTGCAAAGCTCAATGTTCAAAAATTGAGTATGGTATTGGACAAGATTGTGAGCCCCTGTCAGGGAGCATTTGTCCCTGTTTGGAGCATTGGGGACAACATATGCTGGCGCAGGAATTGTTCAACGAATACAACCAGATCCGGCTGCCACCGCGATGTGCAATGAAAGTTGACATTCGAAAAGCTTATGATACGGTGGAGTGGGATTTTCTGTTTTCAGTACTGCAGTTATTTGGATTCCCTGATGGATTTACTAGATAGATTGAGGAGTGTGTGACAACACCTTCATCTTCGATGGGAATGAATGGACAGCCTCATGGTTTCTTTACAGGCCCTAGAGGGCTTCGACAGGGTGATCCTCTATCGTCATATCTTTTCGTGCTTGTGATGGAGGTATTGCATCTGGGGTTATTGCAGTTGATTGAGCAAGATATGCATTTCACATTCCATTGGAAATGTGAAGCCACCAGGATCTTCCAGTTGAGTTTTGCAGATGATGTGTTGTTGTTTTGCAGAACAAATATTGATTCCATTTGGGTCCTAAAGAGTGAGCTAGATCGGTTTGCTACCTGGTCAGGACTACGACTTTATGTGGAGAAAAGTCATCTCATCATATCACGATCTGCCGAGGGTGTTAAAGAGGAGATGTCAGCGATATTGGAATTCCAAGAGGGTCATCTCCCTATGAGGTACTTAGGTGTTTTTTTGTTATCTTCTCATTTGACTATTTCTGATTGCCAACCATTACTGGTTAAGATTGATGAACATATTAATGGTTGGGAGGGGTTAGTACTCTCTTATGTGGGGAGGATAAAAATCATAAAATCGGTTCTTATGGCGCTTAATGTTTATTGGAGCTCACATTCATACTTCCTAAATGAATTATCAAGGAAATTGAGAAATGTTTGTGAGCATTCCTTTGGAAAGGCACGAGGAATAGTGGGTACGCAAAAGTTGCATGGAAGGAGGTTTGTAAATCGAAGGACGAAGGAGGGCAAGTGATCCGAGAGGTTGGTACTCTCAACCAAGCTCTAATGTGCAAAAAACTCTCCGCAGTCATTCGCTGTGACAGGACCTCTATATGGGTGGATTGGTTATTTCATGGTCGACTCAAGGTGGACTCTATCTGGACGCTTCTGGAGCACAGAGGGTCATGGAGATGGAGAAAACTATTACGTCTACGACCATGGATCCGGTCATTGGTGGAATATCGTGTTGGTGATGGAAGGGGATTTTACTTGTGGAGGGACCCGTGGCATCAATTGGGGCCTCTCATTAGCAGATTCCCACGTGGACCTATTACCTTGGGTTTAGATGTATCGGTCACGTTGAGTTCTGTTATTCATGAGGGGCAATGGCATTGGCCATTGTTTACGGATATGGAATATATGGAGATTATTCATACATTACCCTGGATTTATGGAAGCGACGACTGCATTATGTGGAGATGTACTAGTGGGAAGCCCATGACCCACGATATTTATCGGCTTATTAGACCACCTGGACCGAAAGTAGGCTGGACTTCACTTTTGGGTTCTCTGAAGATACCGAGACATATGTTCATTTTGTGGCTTGCGATAGTGGAGAAATTAGTTACTACGGACAGACCATGGTTATCCCACCTCGAGAATTGTGTGCTCTGTCAAGATGATATGGTGGAATCACACAATCACCTTTTCTTCCGGTGTAGGTATAACAGAGATTGCCTCTATTATGTTCGGCAAATGGTTCGTTTCCCTTGGCCTAATAGCGATTGGGCGAGGGACATTGAATGGGGTGCGAGGAAGTGGCGTGGGAAGCATATCATCAATTTAGCCTATCGTGCATTACTTGACTCGTGCATTTATCATTTATGGAGGGAGCGGAATTTGAGAAGATTTGAACACAATGAACGACAACCAAAGACTTTGGCTCACTTAATTGTAGAGGATGTCCGAATGCGTATACTAAGTATTAAGTTAGTCAACTCTGTCAGTACTTGTGCATTGTATAGACTTTGGCGTATCCCTTGGCCTGTCAAGGATACCATATGATAAGGATACCTGTTGTACAATATTTATACGTCATTTATGAAAATTACATTTTCCCAAAAAAAAATTTGAGAATTAATTTCATAAGTAATTGTATTACTTATATATGAGAGAGATCCATTGGATGGATAAGCCGAAGGATAAATTGAATGGATGAATTTATATTGGGCTTGCCTTATATATTTAACTGGATTAAATATAAAGAGTTAATTAAGTGGGCTTTAATTAAATTAGACTTAATTAATTGGCCTTGTATTTTAATTCATTAAAATCGGCCCAGGTCATTAATTAAGTTGGAGAAAATTATTAGAAAATGAAATTATTGACTAACAAATTCGCTTTTGGAAAGTATCATGTTAGTCATCCTTTATTTGGAATAAAGAATTTTATTACCTTACAGATGGTTAAATGAACCTAGACATATTTTAATGCATCCATTCAATATATATTATGTGTATTAGTTATTTGGAATAACTAATGAATGAAGAAATGTGCAAAATAATTTGCTACACACTTTCCACCACTCAGACGAACACCTCTCGTGCATACACACTTGGTGTTCATTTTTGTCCTTAATTTTCTTCAGCCAAGAGAATTGGGGGATCTCATTTCTGGTGTGGTGTGGATGCAACTTTAGAGGGATTCTAGGTTGAAGCCATACGTGAACAGATCAAAAGAAGTTGTTCAAAGTAAATCAAAGAAAAAGGCAACTCTTGATTTACGTTCTAGTACCAATCGTATTTCATTCAACCATCAGCCCCGTTAATATTATTATTGTCATTTATTATTATTAACTACATCAAACGTCTAGGAACTTCAAGGGTACACCCTTTGGAATTATTGTTTTATTGTGATCTTGTTTTGATTTAGGCATTTTGATATTGCCGCATCCGCTTGTGCATTTCGGGCCGATCCACTCGCACCTCGCGGTGCCTTTTAAGTGATATCAGAGCTCGGTTTGATGTAGGGGCTAGGGTTATGTGTGAATAAGCATGGTAATATATTTTTTATTGCTTTTGAAGCATGATATATTTTTTGCTTAGTCTTGAACAATTATGTGAGAAAATTAATTTGTTTAATTTTTGCAATTTTGGATGATTTAAGTATTTTGTGGAAAATTAGAATTTTAGGTAAAATAATTATTCTTTTAATTTCAGTTTAATGTGCAGAAATAAAAAAAAAACTGGCACTATACCAGTGCATTGTTGAACAGCTCGCCTACGCGCGACCGGCCTGCGCACCCACAGGAAAGCAGGCGGGCACGGGCGCAAGCCTTTTCAACTCATAAGATAAATTCTATTTTATCAAGAGAATATATAAATATCACATGAGATAATAGATATCTCTAAAAGAATATATTACTCTCACCAAATGTCCTCATATACATAACCTATCCCTTCTCACTATGTATAATTATCACTATTTCATCATTTCCTTAATTAGAACTCATTCCATACGTAATTCCTTTTCAACCCGTAAAATAAATTCTATTTATCAATATAATATATAAATATCATATGAGATAATAAAAATCCCCAAAAGTTTATATTTACTCTCACCAGATGTCCTTATATACACAACCTTGAAGAGAAATAACATAACAGCTAACAATACAAAATTTTAAACACTAATCCGGTAAAAGACTAGAATATTTAACAACTAAACAGCAAAAAATTCCAACATGTCACGGCTGACCCACCTAATAAGAACAATGGCGCGGCTAAACGTTAAATGTGGCTAGTCAGTGTGACCTATCTCCTGAAAAATAAGTGGCAATGAATAAGTTGCCTACTCAGTAAGTATAGCTAATCAGTCGATATATGTATACATAGACCGCAAGTCACGTACAATGCAATAAATTAACTAACAAATATTCGTTATATAGCACCAACATATGTAAGGAATAATGCATACCCACGATTGTAAATCAATCCAGGACATAATATTTGACGTTATTGTTTATTAACCAAGGGTCCTACTTACTCGAATTGGAGTATATCAGTCAATGATTTTTTCGGCCATCATCATCTCAATCAATGTCATATAAGATACAGCACAGGGTATCCATTGTATGTGATATCCCCGCACTCTCTACCCCAATATGTAGCAATATCAGCACAGGGTATCACAACAAGTATGGCACCCCCTTACCACCCTAGTGTGCAGCTAACAACAAAGGATATTCCGCGCCACCCGAAATACCCCGGTACCCCATGTGTCATGGTACCTAACTTAATTCATTGATTTTTCATATCACATCATCAATCATGTCATCATCAATCACATTATCATAAACCTTTCACAATGTTCCCAACTAAGTACGTACCATCTTTTATTTCGACTCGCAACCGCAATATCAATAACTTCATAATTCTATATCTGTATAATAATTACCTTCTCAGTAATAACTTCCAAATTCGATTTCATACAACAACCAACTTTACAATCACATAATCATATCTCGCACGTCCATAAATTACAATCACATATAACGCATAGTGACAATTTCACCGATATAAAAATAATCCAACAAATAGTCCACAACTAATTATATACACAACCAATATGCAAAATCCACGCATATAAATATAAATCCAAGTTTACGATCAAATATAAGAAACCAATATATATTATATATACAATACTAAACATATATATATATATAAATTCAATTAGCTATACTTACCTCAAACCATTGTGATTGTGTGTGCGTGATTAAGAAAAAGAAAGAAAGTGAGGCGGTGGGTCAGGCGATGGCCCACCGCACTCCTTTCTCTTTTTCTTTTTTTATATATATATTTAACATTTTTTATAATTACCATTATGTTCTTCCTAATTTCTTAATTAATATAATTTGCTCCCAAATATTATAACAAACTCCAATTTAATCAGTTCAAATTTTATTATATTTTAATTTCAATCTATAATTTATTTACTAATTAAATTTAAATTTCTTAATAATTACCAATTAGCCTCTCAATTATGTGAAAAATTCTACGGACATCACACCAATAATTTGAGGTTGTACTCGGATTTGAGGAATCATTACAATTGTATGCATAATACAATTGTATCATAGATATGGCGAGCAGTGGTTATATCGTGAGGCGTGGTCATCATAAGCCTCATCTAGTGCAGCTGGAGTATGGCGAGGACGGTAGATTTCAAGATTGAATTTGAAAGCCACTGCGAGGTGCGAGTGGATCGGCCTGGGAACGCGCAAGCGAAAGCGGTTAAAATAATTTGCACAAAATAAAACAAAATCGTAATGAAACCATAATTCTAAGGGGCATACCCTTAGAGCTCCCGGGCATTCGATGTAGTTAATGAAGTTAAATGACAATAAAATTAACGGGGCAATTGGTAGAATAAAAAACGAAAGGAAAAGAATCGTAAATTAGGAATTACTTTTTCTTGATTTATTTCGAACCTCCTTCATTGATTCGTTCACCCAAGGACTCAACGTAGAGACCCTCTAAAGTCCCGTCCATACCACACCGAAACTTGAAATTCTTCAATTCAATGTGCTAGAAAAGAATTAAAGAGTAGAACACACCAAGGTGCTCAAGTGGGGGGTTAGGTCGAGTGGAATGGTTAGGGGGAGAGGAAATTATTTTCGTGTATTTATTCATTAGTTATTCCAAATAACTAATACATATATATATGCCTTGAATGGATGCATTAAAACATGTCTAGGTTCATTTAATCATCCCATATGGTAATAATCCTTTATTTCAAATAAAGAATGACTAACATGGCATTTTCCAAAATGATTTTGTTGGTCAATAATTTTATTTTCAAATCATTTCCACTAACTTACTTAATGGTATGGCCCAGCCCATCAGCGTATTTTTTTGTTTTACTCCCCGTAACTCTTCCTCAGCCAGGCTTGGGCAGAATAGGCGAGCAAGTACAAGTATTAGTAGCATAACAAAAATGCCTTCCTCGTCATTAATATGTTTGCTCGCGGCAATTGTGAACTCTCGGGAGAATCGATGACTGCATCTTTCATGCAGTGCTAGTACATTTGAGAATTTTGGCTAGTTGTAAATAGCCCCAGGGCTATGGAGCAAAGGATTATCCAGGACCTACACCGAGGTATTGACGGTCATTTTCAAATCTCGCAAAACAGAATCGGATACGATGAGATAGAAACAAAGACAGGGAACAGGTTCCCTACTCTTAACGGTCAAAGTGAGCCCCTTTTATTCTAATATCGTTAATTCAGAATGAATCAAATCTCCCCAAGTAGGATTCGAACCTACGACCAATCGGTTAACAGCCGACCGCTCTACCACTGAGCTACTGAGGAACAACGGGAGATTAGATCTCATAGAGTTCAATTCTCGTTCTCAACCCATGACCAATATGAGCTCGAACCCTCCTTCATAACTCCCGGAACTTCTTCGTAGTGGCTCCCTTCCATGCCTCATTTCAGAGGGAACCTCAAAGTGGCTATGCGATCCTATCTGTGCAGATTTCCCAACTTGCATCAATTGGCACTATCAAGTCGGAAAACTCCATCCTTAACGGCCTCTATTCCTGACGTAATTAAAATACCAGGCCAAATTAATGAAATTTAATTTAATTAAAGCTCACTTAATTAAGTGCATCATATATTTAATTCAATTAAATATATAAATCGGTTAAGCCTTTATTAAATAATAAGTCCAACTTAATAAATAATAAGGGCAAGCCCAATATAAATTATCCCATTCAATTTATCATTGGGCTTATCCATCTAATGGATCTCTCTCATATATAAGTAATCCAATTACTTACATTGTTAATTCCCACTTTTTAGGTTCACCTTTCAGACAGACTAAGGCTAGTGTCCAAAACTATTATTAATTAAATCTAATCTAATAAATATTTTTTTATTAAGAAAGCCCATCGATTGTCATCTAGCAATGATCCATGGTATTAGAGACTAGGCAAAAATCCATGTGAACTTTTAGGCTCCCGAGTCCACACGGGTATAGTCGTTCTGTCTACCATCTCCCGACCTTTGCCTAGGACATGGAATTGGGCGTCGGTTCTCATCCTTGACTAGTCATCTATGCTTAATACTTGAGATCGAGTTACGCCAAATTGCTCGATATAGGAACCTCCTCTTCTTATTCGAACAATGATTGTGGCCAGAACTTTATAGAGCTTAAACTCATCTCCTAGTGCATAAGACATACCTCTGTTACGTTTTGACAAGGGACGGATCCTCTTCTTCGAACTTACCGTCCTTGCTACATACTTTTAATGCAGTAGACAAGGCTTATGATGATCATGTCTGAGACACGATCACCTCCCGCACAAATCTAAGATACAGTCATCGCATCAACATGACTACCGTTATTTCTCAAGTTTGAGGACTACTCCAGTACTATCAGAACCGGGGACTCAAGTCATACGGAGCAAGTCTCCAAGGCTTCTATATGACGATCCCCACGAGGCAGTTCAGTCGATTCGACACCTAGTGAATCGACCTATTAAGATCACATAGACGTCTCACATCTATCGACGATGAAACACGGTACTCATGTAACGAATGTGTCTCTTAATGAAAGTCCCCATAAAACACTTCGATGCCCATTCTCAAGTCCTTGAATTGGAACATTTCAGACCCAACCTTAAACAGTTGGTTTCATAATCGCCATCCAATGTGCAGTCCAACTGTTGCATGGTTGTTCAAGGTGGTCTATGGGCTTTGTTGTGATGTTTGACAGAAACGCAAATATATTTGTAATGAGCACAACAAATGAAATGCCAATAGCGAATACTCATCACTGAATAATATTACACAAAATGGAGTTATTGTAAGAATAGTTTACAAGCATGCCAATCCAATTGGCTTTCAGGTCACCTATTCTAATAATTTCCCACTTGAACTAAAGCTAATCACCCATCGACCTGAAACCCATCTTATCCAGATTCTGAGTAAGGGCAATTTGCGATATCGGCTTAGTAAGTGGATCCGTTGTATTTTTTGCTACTCGGTCCATCCTGACGTCACCTCTGCTCATCATCTCTCTAAGCAGATGGTAGCGTCTAAGAATATGCTTGGACCGGTGATGAGATCTCGGTTCCTTTCCTTGTGCTATCACCCCGCTGTTATCGCAGAAGATAACTACAGGATTAGCAATGCTAGGTACCAGACCCAAGTCTTGGATGTAGTTTTTTATCCAAACTGCTTCCTTAGCTGCCTTTGAAGCCGCTATGTATTCAGCTTCCGCGGTGGAATCCGTTGTGGTATCCTACTTGAAACTTTTTCAAGCAACCACACCAGCAATCAACTTGAATACAAAACCTAATTGAGACTTGACATCATCATCGTCCAATTGGAAGCTAGCATCATTGTAGCCTTCCAATATCAATTCTCCACTATCGTAAATATATCTATAGTCCTTTTCAAGTACTTAAGTATTGTCTTGACAGAGCTCCAGTGCGCCTCCACGACGCATGCCTGATATCTGCTCATCTCGCTCAAAGCGTACGTGATATCAGGCTTGGTGCACTAGACAACATACTGAATGCTTCCTACTACTGAAGCATAGGGGATATCCAACATCCTTTTAAGTTCCTCATCAGTCTTGGGAGACTGCTTCTTGGACATCTTATCTGATGCCTCATGGAAAGGAATATTCATTTTGAGTTCTCCATCTTGGATCTCTTCAAGACTTTCTCAATATATGAGGATTGGGTCAACCCTAAAATCCTTCTAAATCTTGTGCCAAGGATGTAAGAGGCCTCACCCATATCCTTTATGAAAAATTGTGTGGACAACCATGCTTCAATGTCACCCAACATCTTACATCATTCCCAATAAGTGTGATGCCGTCTACATAAAGCACAAGGTACGTACCGCGCTCCCATTGATCTTCTTGTATATACAAGGATCAAATTCGTTCTTGACGAAATCATAACCCCGTATGATTTCATCAAAACGTGTGTTCCAGCTTCGTGAAGCTTGTTGAGGCCATAGATGGACCTTTGGAGACGACAGACCTTCTGTTCCTCTCTAAGGGAAATGAAACCTAACGACTGATCCATGTAGATCTCTTCCTCGATAAAATCATTGAGAAAAGCCATTTTCAGATCCATCTACCTATTTCATAGTCATACCATGCTGCCATAGCAAGCAGAATCCAAATGGACTTGGCCATGGCTGTAGGTGAATAGGTTTCCTCAAAATCGACCCCAGGTCATCGAGTGGATCCTTTTGCACGAGTCTAACTTTGAAGGTTGTAACCTTCTCGTCAGCTCCTAGCTTATGTTTGTAGACCCATTTTCACCCAACAGGTTTAACACCTTTAGGAGGGTTTTTAACTGAAATATTTTTTTCTTATAATTATCTCTTCTAATTTTATTAGCTCTTTAGTTTAATTTAGTTTTTATTTTTATTCTTATTCACAATAAAAAAAACCCCCTAATTATTTTTATTTTTGAAGGATTTAATTTAAAACCAATCCCTGTGGATTCGACCCTACTTACACTTCTACAAAAGTATTCATAAAAATTATTTTTAATGGATTCGACACCCATCAATAATATTGTATGCATTTTGGATTTTGTCTAATGCATAAATCATATTTCATTGCATTTTATTTTAGTATGTGACTTTACTAGTTTTTTGGTTTGCGTATGTCATTGGTTTTCTTTGATTGTGATTGAAATCTGGATGTATTAATTAGCTTACATTGTTTTTCTCTTTCTTTTTTATTTTTAAATATAAAAATTATGATGCAATATGCAGATATACATGCATGTTTCTATATTAGATGTTGGTAAACTATGCATGAAGTGCTATTTTTCATCTTCTGCTTCTATTTGGCCATGTTTTCATAATTGTTTTCTCATCTAAGAGTTTCAAATTAAAATGTTTGAAATTCCTTCCGAAATTTTATTTTTTATTATCATATTGAATCTTAATACAAATAATATCTAAATGCTGAAAATTAGTGACTGAAACAAAGAGAATCACGAGAAGTTGAAGATGGCTCATACTTGTGGAACGAAATCAATTGCCCAATATTACTATGAATATGTAAGTTAATTTTTAATTTAATCTTAAATAATATTTTATTAGATTACTTTAAATTTTATCCAATGAGATCCTGAAACTGAGCAAAAACCAACATGAACTGCAACATGGAGAAAAACTCGATATAGTAACAAGAAGAATGTTTGGGTCGAACTAGTTTCTGACGAAGTTTATGTAAGTAACTTAAATTATATTTTATTAGCAAACTATACCACATTAATTATTATCAAAACCATGCTGGAGAAGGACATAATTAGATTGCAAAGTCAAGCAAGTGAAGGCCAAGAATCCATGAACGAGGGTGAAGCCATTGTAAAGGTGCTTGGGCCAGAAAAACCAACTCGAATACGCGGTTGTGGGGATGGCTTGAAGCCACCTTCTAAAAGAGGAGAAGGGATCAATGATGAATTAAAAAAAGAGAATGAAGAACTGAGGAAACAAGCTGTGGAACATAGAGCATATGTCGAGTCATTAAAAAATGATAACAAGGAGATGTCTGAAAGATTGCTAGTATAAGAGTCACAAGTTAACCATCAAGAAGTTCAAGTACAATCACAAGTCCAAGCTATTCTAAAAAGTCAACTTCCTATCATTATCCAAAACTTGAGCATATTTGGTCAAATTCTTCCACCCACTAATGTGCGTTACTCATAATTCTGATTTAGTATCTGTTTCTGTTTTTTTTCTACTTAATTAGTTCATTTTCATGATTCTTTCAGGAGCTGAAAGGTATGCTAATTTTGATACACATTTTTTTGATCATTTTCTCTTTAATATATATGAAAGCCTTAGTGATCCGGCTCGAATTCAGCGATCCCGACACACGATCTCGTCACAGATGGCTAACTCCTCCAAGACCAGATTTTGGGTACCTAAGAATAAGACAAGAACGATGAGCTCGTCGGGCACGTCCCCGACAATGACCCTCCGACGCTCAAGTTAGGTTGCTCGAGAGAAAAGTATGCGATCACAAAGTTCGATCTCAAAGAACGGAGAACAGTTACCTCTAATTACGCCGTTTGGGTCTATTTATAGAGCACAGTTGTATACTGTTGACTGGGCCACGTGGCCTTATCCCGCTGGCCAGCGTCCTGATCGGATGGTTGTGATTGTCGGGGTCTTCAAGGCTGTTATTTGAGGACCCGACCCGCCCGACAGAAGAGGCGCGAATCCTTAGCAAAAAGACAATAATACCCTTAATGAAGGGTGTTTTTGGCATTTCTTAGCATATTTATTAGATACCCATCATTACTCCCTCACTTATTCAAAGTGCAATTTATTGCTTTTGAAGAATTAGAACGGTCGCGTCCGTCGATCTCACCCATCTGGCGGATACGTGGCATCATCTGGTGATTCTGTTTGTGGCGCGCTTCCCTAGAGAGGTGAACCTATAAATACACCCTTCATTTAAATGTTTCCTTACCCCACATTCAAGCTTCAGTGACCTGTGCTTCTAGCTCTGAGTTCGCTTACGATCTGCTGCTTCCAGAGCCATCCTGTTCTAAGGTACGATGTCTTCAAGCTTTAGTTCAAATTCTGGTTCGAGCTCTGGCTCCAGGTCGTCTGCGACCCCTTCTGGTCTGTCATGGTTCTTTTTCCACATCTCCTAAAAGGAATAAGAAATTCCAAACATCGAAAACTCCTTTTGATAAACAAGCCGGGCCCTCTACCCTCGAGAAATTTCAAGATAGGCTTGCTAGGAATCCTTGAGAGGCCATAGTTAGTAGTGTCAGAACCCCTGTTCGCAAGATTAGGAAAAATACTAGATACCCCCTGATATGAAATTATCATTCCTAGGGCTTTCGATCGCATGCACCGTCCTCCTCCCGGTTGCTATGCTTTTTCTATTAAACACTTTGATGCCAGATTGAGACTTCCTTCAGTTTCTTCTCTGTCCGCGATTTTGAATAAACTGGAGATCTGCCCTATGCAGATTTCCGCCACCTCCATTTCTCACATCATTCTTTTTATCATAGTAATGAAATTTATAGGTGTTAAACCCAGTTTTGATAACTTTTGGATCCTTTACTCCTTCACCACCTCGAAACGGTCAGGAGATACAGGCTTCTTCTACCTCTCTGCCAAGCCCGACTGTAGATATTTGGATACTTTAAAATCGAACATTGTGCCTAGCGTGATAAATTCATTTTTGTTCGACCTCCACCCGGTATAATATGGCCTTTTAAACTAGAATGGAATAAATACAAACATGTTCCTAAGACAGGTCGAGGGGGGTTGGAGGGCGACCAAATAAATAGTTTGACCTCTTATAAATACGACCCCAAGAAGCTTCTTACTGAGAAAGTGTTGCGATTGGTTCGGCTCTCTCCAGCGCCCCTCCACATTGAAGAGTCTTTAGGTGATCTTTCTCATCTGATGGCATACTCCTTGGTTCCTCTGTTTAAACTTACTCACTAAACCCTTTGATTTTGCAGATAGCATAGTCATGAGTTCCCATTTTGCTCTGAGGCTGAAGACAGCCGAAAACAAAGTAAAGGCCAAGGGAAAGCAGGTCGCTTCGTCTGCCGACCCTTCTTCGACCCCGCTTGTGGTTCCAGCCCCTTCTCGCGTCCCTGTGCCTGCGAGCCCCGCATCTAACCATCCTATCCAGGTCGATAGCGAAGAGACCCCTCCCCTTCCTCTACACGGCTACAATTCATCCGATCTGGAGCTAAATCTGGATGATCTGAGCGAAGAACAGGGTGACGAGCCTAAGGAGAAATGTGACCGCAATAGTGGGGAGAAATCGAAGAAACGGAAGTGGGGTTCGCACAAGCATAACGAGAAGGCAAAGGAGAAAGGACCAGCAGAGCCTTTTGTATCTTCCAAATCTTCACCTTCGAAAATGCCTACTGGTCACAACAGGTGGGCGAAAACTATGAGCAGGATGGCTCGGGAAGCTGCAGAAAAAGCTAAGTGGCAAGATGAGCGAGATCGGTTCCATTGTTTAGAGCGATTTTCTACTTGCTGGGAGGAGATGCGAGCTGAACTGAGGGGAGAACGAGTTCAACCACCCGAATTGGAGGGGAACAGGATCGTTCCCAGATGGAATATTTCTCCTTCGAGCTCTATCCTCTTCTAAGAACCAGGGGAAGACTCTTGGGACATATATGATGCTGGGATCCTTCCCCGTGACCAAGGGTCGTTGGTTATGAACATTCCTGCCCGGTTAGAGGAATTTGCTGCTCATGCACTAATGCAAGTAACCTGTTGCATTCAGTTATATGGTCGAATTTCACACCGAGTTCATTCCCTGTTCTGATCGTTTTTGTAGGCGGGCACCTTTCTTCGAGACCTATCAATGAAGTGCATGAGATATCATGAGACCACATGGCCGCTGACAAGAAAGTGAAGGAGCTTTCATCTAAGTTGGCGGATAGGGATAGAATGGACCGAGTTCATGTTGAGGAAATTCAGACTCTGGCTGAGGAGCTTAAAAAGCTGAAAGACCAACTTGTAGCTGCTGAGAAGGCGGCAGGAAGGAAGGGTTTGATGTGGGCAGGGAGGTCGGCCTGGTAGAAGGCCAAAAGCAAGGATTTGAAGAAGGCAAGGCGGGTCGCATCTCCCTGGAAGAGCATCATCAAGCTTTAGCTAGCTCCCGTGTCCCTACTGTTCGCGATTTCTTAAATTGGGACACCTTCAAGACAGCTGTAGAGATCAAGTCTGCTGACTCTTTCACCAAGGGCTATAAAACATGCGAAGCCCAAATTGAAAAACTTGGTGGCTTTCAAGAATCCTTTGATCGCGGTCGCATGGATATCACGCTTGATGGCGATCTTCCCGCGGAACCTGATCTCGTGGATGATGAGTTTGCAGCTTTGCGGGAGGAGATAGAGCCCGATGACTAATGTGATCTATTTTCTTTTCTTTTTTGTGTATAAGGGCTTGGTTTGTTCGAGTAATTTTCCTATTGATACATTTGCTTACGACATGCTTCACTTGTAAATTTTGACTACTGATTTTGAAAGGCGTGATTTTTTGAGGTTGCCCTGTATATGATGCTTCATTAATGAAAGAATCAATCTTTCGGCAGCTCGTGCATCGATGCCTCTTATTTTCTCATTATTCTTCATAGGATGCTCCTTTTCATATCATGTGTCGCATCTTATTCCGATTGCAATGTGTTGGATGCCTCTTTTTTAGTTGCCGTGTGCAGTGCATCTTTTTCAGATCGCACTTTTTGTTGGACGCCTCTTTCTCAGTTGGCGTGTGCAGTGTATCTTTTTCAGATCGCACTTTTGGTTGGACGCCTCTTTTTCAGTTGGCGTGTGCAATGCATCTTTTTCAGATCGCACTTTTTGTTGGATGCCTCGTTTTCAGTTGGCGTGTGCAGTGCATTTTGAAGAAATTCGGTAACTAACCGTAAGCAGAAAAATACGCATAATTTCAAACTAATGCAATATTAAAAGAAAAATTTGGCCTCTTAAAATTTCTCAAAAGGAATTAAAGTATGTACAAGTTAATCATCTTTCTCAGGCATTGACATGCAATAATCTCCTTTGCTGATACAAGAAATGCGACCTTCCTAACCTTTCCCAGGCATTGACATATGAGTTTTCAAACGACTGATTAGCCTTTCACAGGCACCAGGAATGCTATCTTCCGACAGTTTATGGCCTTTCACAAGCACCAGAAATTCGATCCTACAGCAGTTGATGGCCTTTCACAGGTACCAGAAACTCGATCCTCCAGTAGTTGATGGCCTTTCACAGGCACCAGAAATTCGATCCTCCAGCAGTCGATGGCCTTTCACAGGCACTAGAAATTCGATCCTCCAGCAGTTGATGGCTTTTGACGCGTAGAACTTCTTCAAGTTTTGGATATTCTATGGCCGCGGCAAATTTCGTCCGTGCATATCTGGCAGCTTCTACGTACCTTTCTTCCTGATCTCGATCACTTTGTATGGCCCCTCCCATGGCGGTTCCAGTTTGCCAACATTTTTCGAGGCCTCCACTTTCTTCAACACGAGATCTCCCACCTGGAGTTGCCTCGGTTGAACTCTTCTATCGTGATTTTTCATCATTAACCCCTGTAATGCAAGATTCGGGCGTACGTTGCATCTCTCTTTTCTTCGATCACCGTAAGATCGAAATTTCGCTCATCCTGATTAGTTTCAAGATCGTACGTTGCGATCCGCCGAGACTCCTCGCCAATTTCTCCTGGAATTATAGCTTCCGTCCCACATACCAAACCGAAAGCGGTTTCCCCAGTCAACCTGGTAGCTCGAAATTTTACTCTCCTTGCCGCTATAGGATCAGAGGGCAGTATGCCATCCTCTAAGTACTTGATGATTTCTCCTTTCCACGAGCCTGCATCTGAAACTACTTGCACTTGTCCCTTATTCGCAATGGCTGGTCATTCTCGCACCAAGGCGGTAATTCGGCGATCTTTGATCCCAGACATCGCAGCCCCGAATTTAGATAGTGCATCTGCCTTGTCATTTTCTGCTTTTGGCACCTGCAAAATGGAACACTTATCAAATTTGCTCATCAATTTTTTTACGATCTCCTTGTAGGACGTCATTGTTTTCTCCCTCGTTTCGTAGGTTCCTTCAATTTGCAAAGCGACCAACTGGGAGTCCGTAAAAGCTTCTAGAACTCTGGCCCCGGCTTCGTGCGCAAGTTCTAGTCCCAAGATAAGTGCTTCGTATTCTGCTTCATTATTGGTGACTAGGAAAGATAGGCGGGATGCTACCTCGATCTTTATTTCCTTGGGACCTTAAATCAATATACCTGCTCCTCCATTATTGGCGTTTGACGATCTGTCCACATCCAGCATCCACTTGGAACCATGCCCTCCAGCAGTTTGAGGCAACTCAGGATCATTAGCTAGCTTTATCACAAAATCTGCTAGCACTTGTGCTTTCTGCACCGTCCTAGGCTGATAGTCAACGTCATATTGTCCCAATTCCACAGCCCACTTGATCAACCTGCCTGAGGCTTCAGGTCGCGACATCACATGTTACAGGGGATGATTCGTTAATACCACCACTTTATGCGATTGGAAATAAGGTCGCAATTTTCGAGCCGTGATAACCAATGTGAGCGCTAGTTTTTCATCTCAGTATACCTCGACTCTGCACCTTGGAGCATCTTACTTACGTAGTATACTGGATTTTGGCTCTCTCCTTCATTGCTCACCAACACCGAGCTGACTGCGTTTTCTGACATGGCCAAGTATAAGAACAATGTCTCTCCTTCCTTTGGGTTTGCGAGCAAGGGGGGCTTCGTCATATACTCTGTCAGTTCTTGTAGCGCTTTCTCGTATTCCTCATTCCATTCGAAATTTTTAGTTTTCCTTAGGACCTTAAAGAAAGGGAGGCTCCTGTCTGCCGATCACGAAATGAATCTACTCAAGGAGGCGATCTTTCCCGTCAACTTCTGTACAATTTTGATAGTAAATGGTGATCGTAGGTTCATAATGGTCTGAATCTTTTCGGGGTTGGCTTCAATTCCTCGTTCGCTGACCATGTACCCCAAGATTTTTCCGCCTCCTACTCCAAAGGTGCACTTTCTGGATTTAACTACATACCGTACGACCTCATCACGCTGAATGCCTGTTCGAGATACTCAAGATGATCCTGCGATCTCCTACTCTTGACCAGCATATCGTCGACATAAACTTTCATTGTTTTTCCAAGCAAGTCGCCAAACATCTTGTTCACCAGCCGTTAGTAAGTTACGCCTGCATTCTTTAGACCGAAGGGCATCATGTTATAGCAGTAGATCCCTTTATCAGTAACGAATGAGGTCTTATCCCTATCCTCTTCGGCCATATGAATCTGGTGATATCCTTGATAGGCATCCATCATGAAAAATATTTCGAACCCAGGCGTCGAGTCTACCATAACGTCGATCCTCGGCAGAGGGTATGGGTCCTTTGGGCATGCTTTATTCATATCTATAAAATCAACATACATGCGCCATTTCCCCAAGGATTTGGGGACGAGCACGACGTTAGAAAATCAATCAGTGCATTGGATTTCGGATACGTACCCGGCCTTGAGTAACTTGTCGACCTCCTGCCTGATGATCTCATTCTTGTCGCTTCCAAACGACCTCTTCCTCTGCTGAACTGGTCGGGCTGCTGGATCGACGTTCAGCCTATGTACAATTATTTCTGGATCAATCCCCGTAAAGTCTGAGGGGCTCCAAGCAAACATGTCAACGTTCCTTCTTAGGAATTCGACCATCGCCATCTCTCCGTTCCCCATGCTTGCTCCTATTCTGGTGGTTTTGTCTGGCTCGTCCGGTTCCAGTTGCACAGCCTTGTATTCATTGTTGGGTTTCAAGTGTTCGGCTTCGTATGGTCGAGGTTCAACATCCTCTTTGGCTTTCCTTTTCTTTCGTCCAGATTCTCCCTTCAGCGATAAGTTGCAGCATTTTCTAGCCTCCTTCTGGTCGCAAGCTACTTCCCTTATCCCATTATCCGTTGGGAATTTCATCTTCATGTGATAGGTGGAGATGATCGCTCGGAACGAATTCAAGCCCGGTCTCCCTAGAATGACATTGTAGGCAAACGGAGTATCGACCACCAGGAATTTTACCATCAGTGTCTTGCATTTTGGTTCTTCTCCCATGAATACTGGCAACTCGATCATTCCCAATGACGCCACTTCACTTCCCCCGAATCTGAGGGGGGGGTTTTCACTGGTTCCAATCGTGCATTCTCTAATCCCATTTGTCAACTATAATTTTGAAGATGATGTCTGCGGAGCTCCCGCTATCTACCAACACTTTATGAATAATGAAATTTGCTATGTCCAGCTTGATGATCATTGGATCATTCATTTCCCCACTGTCCCGTGGCTTGTCCGAGCTATCAAAAGAAATATCTTCTTCCTCCTCGACCTTCAATACGAATTCCCTTTCTCGGTTCGAACCCAAAATCCTGGCCCATATCTTTCGAGTTCTGCTTGAATCTCCAACACTCGACCCTCCAGTGATCGTGTATATTACCCCTTTTGTTGGCGCATTATTTTTGTTGGTCGGGATCATATTGATTCTCGAAGGACCAGGATTTTGATCTCGGCTTCTCGACCTGCTCCTCGTCTCCTCCTTACTGATCATACAATTTGGGGGAACCCAATCCTGAGAATACCCCTGTCTCACCAACCTTTCTATCTCATCCTTCAATTGGAAGCATTCCTCCGTGTTATGCCCCCTCTCGCGGTGAAATCTGCAATATTTGTTAGAAAACTTCTTAGAGGGGGTATACCTGGTGTGCCTTGGCCATTTCAAGATATCGGCATTCTCGATCATCATCAAGGCTTTCTCACGCGACATGGCCAACGGAGTGTAGTTGTGGCACTTAGGCTGGTATTTCAGCTCTTTGGGTTTGTCATTTTTTGTTCTGCTTCCCCCTTCCCTGACATCCCTCGGTTGTCTGTATGGGTACTCGCGCTCCCTTCGCTCAGAATCTTTCATTGCGTTCATTTCTTCCTTGTCTATGTATTTCTGAGCTAGAGCCATTAATTGCTTGACATCACCTAGCGAGTCGCGCGTGAGCGCAGAAGTGAAGGGGCCCTTTTTCAGACCGTGTATGAAAATGCTCACGATCATGTCAATTCTCAGCTCTTAAACCTCTAGTGTCTCGTTGTTGAATCTCCCCATAAAGTTCTTCAAAGGCTCATTCTCCCTCTGACGGATGTTGAATAGGGGTCGCTGACCTCTTCTGTTTCTTCTTGCTCGCAAAATGAAAGTTGAATTTCTGTACGAGCTGTTCGTATGATTCAATACTTCCTCGAGGCAGGTTGGTGAACCATTCTTGTGCTTTCCCCAAGAGTGTGGTGGCGAACAATTTTGCCATGATGGGACCAGGCTGTCCGTATAAGTTCATCACCATTTCAAACGTTCCAACGTGTTCTTGTGGATCCTTCGTTCCGCCGTACCTTTGCAAATCGGGGACCCTAAACCCCGGTTCGACTGTTTGAACCAAAATGTCATTACTGAAGGGAGAATTTATTTTATGCGAGACTATTTCTCCTTGCTTCTTCAACTCCTCGATTTGTTTGTTCAGGCTCTCTATCTGTCTTCCTACACTTTCGACCTCCGCCCGCGATATCACAGGTTCTCTCTTTTTCGCTTGAACGTGACTACAGGACCCTGCTTCCGATGTGCTGGCCTCTTACTTCGATGTTCTGGCTCACTAGGCTCTCTAGAGACTCTATGAGGTTCTGTAGTCTCGAATAATTGCCTCCTAGCAGTTTCTTTAACCACTGGGGTCGCAGTCCTTCTCTCGTACTCCATAATAGTCTTTCGGCTCGCTTCTTCGATCATCCTCTGCAAGTCATCTTTCATTATATGTATCGTGGATCCTCCCCTTCTAGGTATTTCTTCTTCCCCGGCGTTTCTTCTCGAATAACCTTCCATTTAGGCTGGCGATTCTCAGGTGTTCCCACAGACGACGCAACTGATCCGGCTCGAATTCAGCGATCCTGACACACGATGTCATCACAGATGGCTAACTCCTCCAAGACTAGATTTTGGATTTTTGAGAATAAGACAAGAACGATGAGCTTCTTGGGCACGTCCCCGACAATGACCCTCCGACGCTCAAGTTAGGTTGATCGAGAGAAAAGTATGCGATCACAAAATTCGATCTCAAAGAACGGAGAACAGTTACCTCTAATTACGGCGTTTGGGTCTATTTATAGAGCACAACTGGATACTGTTTGCTGGGCCATGTTGCCTCATCCCGCTGGCCCGCGTCCTGATCAGACGGCTGTGATTGTCCGGGTCTTCAAGGCTATTATTTGATCCAGGTCGGGTCCTTCGCGACCCGCCCGACAGAAGAGGCACGGATCCTTAGCAAAAAGACAATAATACTCTTAATGAATGGTGTTTTTGACATTTCCTAGCATATTTATTAGATACCCATCACTAAGAATGTAATTATATTATTTTCAATTTTTTGTAGGATTGAAGTTCAACAAGTTTTGAAGAGGGCTAATCTATTTTTCAAGAACAAGTCATTACGGCAATCCTTGTGCTTTTTTCTTTTAGTTTTTAGTTTCATTTTGTAAATATTAAATCATGAATTAATATAATAGTACTATCTTTAATTCTTTTTAATAGACAAGTTTGTAATATATACTTCTTTAGTTAGTATTATTCTTTATTCGATGAGGTGGATGATCAATTTAGTGTTTCATTGTATGATTAACTAAACAAAAAATATTAATCGCATTAATGTTCAATTAGAGGTTATCGCAACTAAATTTAATTTTAATTATGTCATTATAAATGAACAAATAGTCATATTTTTTTGCACTATATGATCATAATTAAAAAATATATATATTGTAATTTATATTTATCGTGACAATCTAAAAAAAGTGACTATTTTAGTTCCTGACTACAAAAATATTGGATTTAATGATAAGTATTATATGTGACTAAAAATATCTAGTTCTTGTGATAAAGATTGTATGTGGCTAAAACATTGGGCTACAGTGACAAAAATTGCATGCGGCTAAAATATTGGAATATAGTGACAAAGTTATCTGTGGCTAAAAACAATGGATTCTAGTGACAAAACTTATAGGTGGTTAAATCGGTGAATCTACTAACGAGAATTGTATGTGACTAAAAGATTAAGTTATAGTGACAAGTCTATTACTCACGACTAAAATTTTTGGTGCTGGTACTTATAGTCACAACACAGTGATGCCTCGTAATGTCATCACTAGCTTATTATAGTGACGATCATTGCACATACAGTTATAACAATTGTTGCGGCTAAAGATGGTTATTCTTGTAAAAGGTATTTGTCTTTATGTGCTTTATGTGCACGACATTTTGTTAATTGGAAATAACGTCAAAATGTTGGGGGACACTAAAATATGGTTATCCACTCAATTCTCCATGAAGAATTTGGGTGAGGCTTGCTATATTCTTGGTATCAAAATCTATAGGGATAGATCTAAAAGAATGTTAGGAATGACCCAAACATTATATGTTGAGAAAGTCTTGAAAAGGTTCAAGATGGAACACTCCAAATAAGGGATTCCTTCCAATGAGACATGGGGTTAAGCTGTCCAAGAAGCAGTCTCCTAAGACTGATAAAGAGCTTAAAAGGATGTTGGACATCCCCTATGCATCCGCCATAGTAGCATTTAGTATGTTGCGCAGTGCACTTGGCCTGACGTCACTTACTTCAGAGTGTACCGAGCAAATTTGAGGTGTGTGCTGAGGAAGCACGTTGGACTACAGTCAAGACCATACTTAAGTACCTGAAAAAGGCTAAAGATATGTTCTGGATCTACGGTGGTGGAGAGTTGATACTGGAAGGTTATACCGATGCTAGCTTCTAGTTTGACAACGATGATGCCAAATCACAGCCAGGATCTATATTCAAGATTATCGATGGTGTGATGGCTTGGAAGAGTTCTAAGTAGGATACCACTGCTGATTCCACCATGAAAGTTAAATACCTAGCACCTTCAAAAGCAGCTAAGGAGGCGGTTTTTGTATGAAAACTACATACAAGAGTTGGGTGTGGTGCCTAGCATTACCGAGCCAGTGGTTATCTTTTGTGATAACAATGGACTATAGCGCAAGTCAAGGAATTGAGATCTCATCACCAATCCAAACATAATCTTAGATGATATCATCTGCTTCCAGAGATGGTAAGAAGAGGTAACGTACGGATGACCAAGTCAACTCAGTAGAAAATACAATAGATCTGCTGACTCAAGGTACAATTTGTAATTGATCTTTAACATGATTACTATTCTACTTCTTAGGTATTGGATACCAGGTGTAGAGCTCAAATGGTTTGCAGGTGATGAAAAGGAGTAGAAGGCGGAGACCTAAAACTTAGCAATGGCAGAGCTGTTGCTATCATGGTTATAGGACTAGGTAGACTTAGCTATTAATGATCATGTTAGGATAACATTGATAGGATACAACTGTGTAACTTAGCATGATCAAATTATATTTTTCTATTGTTGGACAATTTGGATTACGTGTTTTTGGTCAATGAAAGTTATTTCATCTCACAAAGAATGGTTATTCTTGTCTGGTAGGTTGTTTACATAATTGTTTCAATACTATCTCGTAATTGGATTATGAGTGCTCAAGGCAAATGGTAAAAATGGATAATCAAGATAAAGTTGCAGATTTCGCATGCTAGGCTAGGTCACATTTCTCTACTTAGGATAAGGAGTTTGATGGATTCAACGAGTCTAGAAATAGACAAGTTTAATCAACTAGCTTTCAAGTCCTTCTTGACAAGAAAGAGGACTGAGAAGCTCTTTGTAGGACAAAATATATTTGCCAATGATCTATTGGGTGGATCCAGTCACTCATATGTGGTTCACTGAATACATTGAGCCCTAAGGGAGTTATGTTAGAATAAGTAATCAGAAAGCCAATTGAATTGACGGTTTTGGAAACTATTTAGAATCTTTATGAAGTGATATTATCTTGATGAATATAGTAAGCATTCATTTGTGGCACCATATATTTGTTGTGCTTATTATTTATATTGAACGGTATTTTAACGTCACAACAAATGCCCACAGACCAATTGAACAACCCATATAATTGGGTTGCGCATTGAATGACAGCTATTGAACTAACTTTCGAGGGTTTGTCTAAAACGTTCCAAGTTAAGGACCTCGAGACTGGGTATCGAGAGTCCTAGAGAGACTTGCACTATTGCATTCATTGGATAAGTGCCGCGTTTCATCGACGACAGACATGGGATGTCTATGAAATTTTAGTGGATTAGTTGACAGGGTTGTTAATTGATTGAACTGACTCGGGGGAATCGTCACATGGAAGCCTTAGAGGCTTGGTCGGTATGACTTGAATTCCCAGCTCCAATAATACAGGATTAGTCCTTGGACTTGAGAAATCATGACAGTCGCATGCATATGATGGCTATATCTTGGATCTGGCAAGAGATGACTGTGGCTTCGATGTGGTCGTTATAAGCCTTGTCCAATATAATCAGAGTATATAGTAAGGACAGTGGATTTCAGGATAGAATTTTTGTCCTCTATTAGTATATGATGGATGTATTTCTATACGCTCTGAGATGGTTACACTCTCTAAGTTCTATGGACATAGCAATTGGTCAATAAAAAATTATTTTCTTTGTCGATCAATAGAGTAAATGCATCTTAAGTATTTAACATAGTTGCATAGTCCAGGATGGGAACCGACGCCCAATTCCATGCCAAAGACTAAAGCTGGGAGATGGTCAATGGAAGGACCTTACCTGTATAGAACTCCAGAGCCTAAATGTTCACGTCAACATTCACCTAGTCAGGTGACATAGATTGTTTCTAGTCGGCCACCCATGATGACGGGCGTTTTCGATTAATAGTTAATTAAAAATAATTAATTAAATTAAATTTTCTAAATAATATGTGTTGGACACGATCCCCAACTCTAGTTGCGGGTGAACCTAATGAGTCACACAGAAATCACTATGGAATTGGTGGAATTAATTTAGTAATTCGAGAAGGGACAAATTAATTTAATTGAATTAAATTAATTCGATGAGAATATATAAATGATTGGATCATTTATTTAATAATCCATTTGATGGATGGCTCAAGATTTAACTAATTAGATTAATTAATTTTTGAATTAACACCTTTGAATTAATTAAATTAATTTATTAGGTTTGGCTTAATTAATTGATTGAATCAATTAATTAGTGTTTGGGTTTAGATTTATTTAATTGGATTAAATGAATCTTTGGACTTAGTTGGGTTAAAATTAGTTTAATTAATTATTGTCCAATGAATTTTGGTTGGGCTTGATTTAATTTGAATAAATCAAGCCCCGGTGCATACTTGAAGTCGAAGCCCATCTGAGAGAGGTGGGAGCAAGTTCAAAAGGAATTGAAACTCGTCACCATGATTAGCATTATGAAGTGGTTATTTCATCATGGTTGAAGGTTATATGCATATGTGTATATAGGTTGTCTTGGAGGCAAACTTGGTAATGATTGAATTTTTAATTCAATTATATATAATATACAAAGCTCTACACATATCCTATAGAACCTAACTCACTAGCCATGAACTTTTGCTCCCATTTCTCTCTCAAAATATTCTCCTTTTGTTCTATATTGAATTTGATTCAAGTTAGTGCTGGAATCGATGGCCAAAAGCCAAATGGGATTGGCGGTTTTGAAAAATATTTAAGCAATTTTTATTTAAATAATATTGTCATGACGAATATGGTAGGTATTCTTCTTTGGTACATATGCCTGTTATGCTTACCAATTACGTTAAGCACTGCTTTGACGTCACAGCGAATGCCCACAGTAACCCATATAGATGTGCTGCGCATTGGATGGTGGCTATGAACCAACTTCTGAAGGATTGGTCTGAAACTTTTCAACTCGAGGACCTTGAAACTGGGCATCGAGAGTCCTACTAAGACTTGCATTAAGTATTGCATTAATTGGATGAGTACTGCATTTTATCGGCAACAAACATTGGACGTCTATGCGATTTCAGTGGGTTGGTTGATAAGATGGTCAACTGATTGAATTGACTCGCGGGAATCATCATATGAATCCCTAACTTCATTAGTACGGGAATAGTCTTTAGACTTGAGGAATCATGATAGTCACGTGCATACGATGACTGTATATTGGATCTGCACGAGAAGTGATTATGTCAGAGACAAGATCATCATAAGTCTTGTCCAGTGCAGTCGGAGTATGTAGTGAGGACGATGAGTACCAAGAAGTGGATCCATCCCCTATTAGTATGTGACAGAGGTGTCTCATATGCACTTGAAGATGCATTCACGCTTTATAAACCTGTGGCCACATTTATTGATCGAATAGGAAAAAGAGGTTCCTATGTCGAGAAACTTGGCGAACACGATCTCATGCATTCAGCATAGAAGTCTAGTCCAGGACTAAAAGTGACACCTAATTCCATGTCCTCGACTAAATTTGGGAGACAATAGGTGGAAGGGCATTACCCATAATGGACTCGAGCCTAAATGTTGATACGAAAATTCACCTAGTCTCTAGTACCATAGACTGTTGCTAGATGGCTACCTACGGTGATGGACTTTCTTGATTAAAGGTTAATCATGAATTATTAATTAAAATAGATTTAAATTAATCATAGTGTTAGACACTAGCCCAAGTCTAACTGAAAGGTGTTAACCTAAAGAGTAACATACAAATCATCGAAAAGGAACAATAAATTAATATGGAATTAATTTCATAAGTAATTGGATTACTTACAAAAGAGAGATCCATCGGATGAAAAAATGTCAAGAATAAATTAATAGCATTAATTTACATTGGGCTTGTCCTTATTATCTAATAAGTTGGATCTTATTAATTAATAAAGACAATTTAGGCTATATATTTAATTAGATTAAATACATGTTGGCCCCAATTAAATAGATTTATTAAATTGAATTTAAATAAAAATTCACTGGGCTTGTAGTTTATTTGATAAAAATCAGTCAACATGAATTTTTGAGCCCATGGGAAAGTTCCACAAATTGCAATTTTGGAAAGTGTAATTTTAGTCTTTGTTGGGCATCTCTTTATTTGGGAATAAAGAGAAATATACCTTGTAGACATATAGAATATATCTAGACATATTGTTATTTATCAATACAAGATATATATATATATATATATATATATGTTATATGATTATTTGGGAAATAACTACAACATTATTATACAACACAAAATTTCCCCTCTTTCCTCTAGCACCTCTAGGCCGGCCCCTCTCTTGTGCTCTTGGAGTAATTTTTTTCTCGTATTTTCTTATAGCAAAGAGAACATTGAGATTCTAATTTTGGTGCGGTGTGGACGAATTAGAGGGTTCCTCCGTTGGAGCCTCAAGTAAACAACACTTCAACTGAATGTTAGAAAACGAAGGTATTGTATTTATATTGTTATTTATCAATACAAGATATATATATATATATATGTTATATGATTATTTGGGAAATAACTACGACATTATTACACAACACAAAATTTTCCCCTCCTTCCTCTACCACCTCTCGGTCGGCCCCTCTCTTATGCTCTTGGAGCATTTTTTTTCTTGTGTTTTCTTCTAACAAAGAGAACATTGAGATTCTGATTACCGTGCGGTGTGGACGAATTAGAGGATTTCTCCGTTGGAGCCTCAAATAAACAACATTTCAACTGCATGTTAGAAAACGAAGGTATCGTATTTCTACCTTCTTTATTTTTCGGTTTATGTAGTTTTTTACCTCAACCCCGTGCACATTTTATTTTATTACACATCAAAACCCGACAACACCAAGGGTACATCCCTTGAATTTGCTATTTTCTACACTTTAATTCTTATTATTATACATTTTTATTTACCGCTTTCGCCAGCGCGTTCCCTGGCAATACCACGTGATTCTTCAAGTGATATCAGAGCCCGGTGCGATGTAAAGGATGATAGTTGTGTGATATTAGCATACTAACATGTTTTTTACGGCCTTTGAAGTATGTTTTTATGCTTTTTGTTTGGTAATTATATGATGAAAATAGCTCGTTTGATCTTTGCAATTAATGGATTCAAACATGTGAAAATTTAGAATGTTTTGTATTATGCTTGTTTTTGTTGTTTAATAATAAACACAAAAAAAAAAAGAAGGCAGAGGGCCAGCGCGCGCTCTGCAACACGGCCGCCCTTGCGTACTGGATGATCACGGAGCCACGACCTCTTGTATGTTTATATTTATGGTTGGGCTCGTATGCCCTTGTAATGTTTTCTCTCTCTCCCTCTCATTTTTCATCTTGGAATAATAAGGCTTGTTATCTTCCTCATTATGTACTCCCCCCAACTACTGATCGGGGTTTTTTTAGTTGTAGTGAGAGTAGTGTAAGATTTTTGGTGAGGTTTTTATTTTTGTAATTAAAACAAGCCCATGGAGAAGAAGGTCTAAGGACCAGGAGACCCACGGAGGAGTTACAAGGCCCATCTATATGTTGATAGGCAAGTTACTTTTGTAATAACATAAGGACACCTTAGATTGACCAACTCACTGCGGGCTCAGTGGGTCGCATCGGTTGGGATAGTGTGAAAGAATCATTATGGCACGGGAAGCGATGGAAGTTTAAAAAAAAATGGTTCAAAGAGGCGTTCGTGACACAATCACCTCTAAGCCAGATCCAAGATACAGTCATCATATGCACGTGACTTCCGTGGTTCCTCAAATCTAAAAAATATTACCTTACTATTGAAGCCGGGGACTCAAGTCATATCGGCCAAGCCTCCAAGGCTTCCATATGAAGATCCTTACTAGTCAGTTTAGTTGATTCGACACCTAATCAATCAATCCACTAAGATCGCGTAGATGTCTCACATCTGTCGCCGATGAAATACGACACTCATCAAATGAATGTAACTTTTAGTACAATTCTCCACAAGACACTCGATGCCTAATCTCGAGGTACTCGTATTGGAACATTTAAGCGCCAACCCCTTAGCAATTGATTTCATAACCGCCAATGCGCATACACGGTTATCTAAATGGTCTGTGGGCTCTGTTGTGATGTTTAAGCAAATATAAACATATAGAATGAGCAGAACAAAGATAAGGCCAATAGTGAACACTCATTTTATTCACAGACTAATATTACATAATATCCAGCATTGCTAAAATATATTACCTCCAAGCCAATCTAATTGGCTTCCTAGTCATCTATCCTAACACCACCAAGCCTAACTTAGTCCCCAGTCTTTTTAGCAATAGCCCAGCTATTAATAAGCTTAGGACTTTCTTGTTTTGGTTTTTCTACTCCTCATTACCACCTACAAACCATTTGCAGACTATGAATTATTGGTATCCAATACCAAGAATAATAAAGTGTTCATGTGAATACTCAATTAAAGGTTTACCTTCATTAGGGATGAGCTTATGGCACCCCCTCTACCAGTTGCCCTTCTCTCTCTGCAATAAATATAAACATCATTTGGAACTCTTGATTGTTGAACCTTCTTTCTCTTTCCTTTATCCCCGCCTAGTGGTGCAACAGGAGGACTAGAACTACTTGCAGCTATCTCATTCTTCTTCCTCTTTCCACGTTCGGCATCCTTGCCCTTCACTTTAGAGATTGAAGCCTCTCCCACTAGTACCAACAATGTAGGTTTTCTATTTGTTGCCTCATACTAGACCAACATATTAATCAACTCATGAAAGCTTTTCTCAAGCCCATTCATGTTATAATTGGTAATTGATCAAAAGAAGGAGGAGGAGATTGTAGGATCACGTCAATGTACATTTCTTCTCTTTCGAAATCAGCCCGGATGTCTTTGAGCTTCTTCACTAGGGGTAGCATCATCACTCCATGCTCTAGTATAGACGATCCTTCAACCATTCTTGTGCTGGAAAATGCCTTCGTCAAGGTATATATAATATGTCAGTCCGATACCGCGTAAGGCTCTTTCATGCAGAGCATTATCGACCAGATATCATCGTACATCCCATACTGTTCTTGGATCTCGTTAGTAATCAAGCCTACTATGATATTGTGAACTTTTCGATTGTCCTCATGTCACTGTGTAAATTTTTTGAATGTCAAATGTTTTCTAAGCAGGGACCCATCCGATAAAATTTGAGGTAGAGACTTATCTAAAACATAAGTTTAGTTCTCGAAATCAAGGATTATGGTCAGATTTCTCAACCAATTAGTGTTCTTTATTCCATTAAATTTATTTGCCTCAAGTATGGACATGAAAATACCTTTAATCAACTTAAATTGATATACCATCTGAAAAGCACTCAATATAAGTACTTGCAAACACCTGCAGTTTTAAACGTATGTTATATAAAGATTAAATGTTACATAAACAATAGACATAGAACTTTTAGGCTATAAATTATGAAAGCCATAACAACAAAGAACTGAAATAGCACAAGGAAAAGTAAAAAATGCAGTGTAGAAATTAATGAAAAATTGTAAACTTAGTCCCCTAGGTATAAGGGAATTGGCAATTTTGGTCCTGTTTAGTAATTTGGTCCTATAATTAAAAAAAAAGAATAATGACAATGTTTTAGGACAAATCAAGCCGAAAATTCATATTATAGAGAAGTGCATGTATTGTGCACATGAGATGCTAATATGCAAATTTTCAGCCAAAATTGTCCTCAAATTGTCAATTCTTTTTTAGCTGTAAGACCAAATTACTAAATTGATTTTAACAAAACAAAAATTACCACTCCCATTATTTAGACAACTAATATTGCGATTTTTCTAGAAATTAATCAACACATAGTGAGAGGAACTCCAGTAATGTTTCACTTTTCCTTGGGCTGCTTATCAAAGATGCCAGAATAATAGGTGCATTTGGTCATCTCAAGCAAGAGAGGGAACTGGCAGAAGGAGAAAAGAGCTATTGGAATGACAGAAAGGATGATAATGGGAATGGTGACCCAAGATAACCGATCATGGAGAATCAGATACAGCGCGGCGCCGAAGGACGCCATCATAGTAACGATGGAGAAGAACAAGGCCGTGAGTCCAAAGATTAACTTCGTGGGCAAGGACTTGAGAAAATCCTTCTCTGCATATCGTGCCGTTAGAATCCCCAAGAACATCAACAGCGACGTAGAGGCACTGAACATCGACAGTGCATTGGAGACCATGAAAATCAAGAAGGGATGCGGTTGGGATTCCAGCATCGTGGGCAGGCCTTTGTCATCGTTATTGTTACCACCTGGAACCGTAAACGCGGTTGTAAACATTACTGCTGCAATGAGAGTTCCTACGATCATGCTTGATCCTGCAGTGCTCTTCATCCAACTTTCTGCGTCTCGGGCCAGCTGCTTATGCTCGTCGGTGTTTGGGGCGTTTTGTTGTTCTCATTCACCTCCTCTTTGAGCTTGGGCTGAACGATGTTCTCGACTTCCTATATGGATACAACGGCAACACTTACTAAACTATACTATAAATAACTTCATATTAAAATCATGGTAAACAATACTATTTCTACAACAACCAAACAAAACTAATGCAAAACCTCAAATTTCACCTACAGCTAATCAAGAAAGATATGGTGATTAATATTAATGATAGGATTTACATAATCAATTACCTTAAACCATTGTAGCTCCCTTTGCATTTGAAGAGCAGCTCCAGAAACACGCTGTAGTCGATCAGGAGGAGATAACTTTGCAGCAAGATGTAGAAAGTTATTCCTAAAAGCATCATGTCTGCGAGCAATTATGTTCTTTTTTGCTCCAAGGGCGTATATAAGACTGAAAATCTTCTCTTGACGTAATACAATAGCATGCGCGAAAACTGTTCTTCCTTTCCTATCTTTCCTCCATATGATGTCGGGCTTGTACTTGAGCATTTCTGTTATAAATTCAATAATCCCATGCTTGATAGCATCATAAATTATTGAGTCAATATCCAGTTTTTCGAGTTCTGACATGCTCAATTTCCGCATCTCCTCAAACATGCTGCTCAGGAGCTTCACGGATTCATCGTGGACCAACTTTCTTACAAGGATATACTTGATTTCTGGAACTGAAATTAACCGTAAGTCAACGGCGCACCGCAAAACACAGTTTATGTATATCCAATTAGTACCATATATATACAGTGTTAAATGCAATTTACCACATGATTTGTCAAATGAGCAAATACCCCTGAAAAAGGAAAGGAAAAAGAAAATTTCCGTCTTATAACTTTCGTTTGAATTCATTTTGTTTTTTTATCTTTGATAATAGTAGATTTAGGCTTTTATCTATCAATTTTACGTAAATTTGGTTCTTTATCTTTTGCTCTTTTGATGATAGAGGCTAATAGTCCATCATAATTTTCTAAGTGTAATATATAAACAAACATTTATTCAATAAACTTAGATTCTTATACTATTCTAGACGAGCATTAGCTATAAGATGCAAAATGAATGAATATAAATGAAAAGTTGTGTCGGGGTAAAATTTGGTCAAATATATAACTAAAATTAAGCAATATTGAAAGCTATCAGATTCAAACTAAAACGGGTTAATTTAAAAGATTAAAATTAATAGTAAAAAAATTTAAAAGACTAAACAAACAATTTTCCCAAAAAAGAATTAGCGAATTACGACCCAGTGTTTCAAAATATGAAGCAAATTACCCGTATCAACGGTTTAGATAGGGGTAATTTGCTTTAATTTTTCAAAACAGAGAGAATAATTTGTTATTTTATTTATCACATGAATTTTTTTTATTCATTTTCAATATCACAAAAAAATAAATTGCATTTTTTTTCTGTATATATACAAAATATATTTGAAAATTGACTGCTAGACCATTCATGATTCCGAACGTTAAGTAGGTCAAAATCTAGCATTCTATGCAAGTAATCAGGCGCATAAGGAGCACGAACTGCTTCGTTTTTAAGAGTTGAGGAGTCGGATTACCTTATTCTCTTTTTTGTTTTCTTTTGCTCTTAAAATTTTTATAAAACGTGTTGCGTTTAACGACATATATCAGTAGAATATACATACCAAACACTCGTAGAATGCCCCAACCCAATTTCTGGAACAGATTGTGAACTGCAAAGCAATACTGGTCAGCAAAGCTGAACGAATTCTATTTGTCAAAGGAAACACAAGCCAAAACTGCAATATTAGTCTTATATAGAAGTAGAGGGTGCCCATCGTCATTTACAGTACGCCAATCGCAATTTTAGTACTCAAATTTAAGACTTATGGTAATTTAGTCCTTTCGATGAAAATTTGCCCTAAAAATGAGGGCTTTGTTTGGTTTTGCGTTTTCGCATTTTCCGAGACAAGATAAAACACATACAATGTTTGTTTTTGTGTTTTACATCTCATCTGTGTGTTTTTCTGTTTTTTAATTTTTTATATATAATATATATATATACATTTATATATACACATAATATAAAACAGACATGATTTGACAATAAACAGTATTTTTTGTCTCCCAAAAGTACAACATTAAACATAAAATATTTATATATATACATATTTATATATAAAAATATATGATTTGACAATAAACAGTAATTTTTGTTTCTCAAATCCCAACATCAAACCTACACCACTTATTTTAAAATATTTTAAATTTTCCTAAAACACAAATCCAAACATATCATTTATTTTCAACACACACTCACTATCTCTATTTTTTTCTCTCTATTTTCGAAACACAAAGCAAAACAATTAAATCACAAATCCAAACATAATGGAGGGTTTTTGGGCCAACTTTTGCGTCCATTTGGCAAAATATTCCAACTCCATGGCTGATTTCCATATGAAGAATTAAAATTGTCAAAAAAAAAAAAAAACAAAATAGATTTGAGGATTAAAATGATCAGTGCTTTATTTATAAGATGACAGGTTTGTAGAGTCATTTTAATTCTAATTTTATCATTACCACAGATACAGGTATTGTTAAAAAAAAAAAAAAAACTTATAAAAAAAATGTAACCCTCCCAAACCCCAACTCCCTTTGGCATCCGCACTGCCACCGCCCTTTTCTCTCTATATATATGTAATTCTATATATTTATATATAATATATGTATAAATATATGTACATAGATATCTTCCATAAATTATTAAAGAAGAAAAATACAAACAACACTCTATATTGTAAATGAGTAAATTACTCTCCTATAAAAAGAAATAGCAATTTGCCTCTCAGCGTTTTTAAAAATGCAACAATTAACCCCTTTGTTTTTCAAGATAAAATAATTTACCTCCTTAGACAGGGAGGTAAATTGATTATTTTTTTTTAAACACATGGGTAATTTGGCATTTGTAATTTAAGTAAATTGTATTGAACCCAATTATTAAATCCAAACCATCGATTTATACTAAGTGAAATTTAGGCCGTTGATTTATATGTTAAATCTGCACCCTGTATTCAAATCAATGAAATTACTTTTAGTTATTAATTTTCACTTAAATCAGAACCGTTAATCTGTTTATATTAAATGTAGCAAACTTAAATTTTTCATCATTGACATTCTACAAAATTTCAACCATTTCACTACAAAGAATATGATTTTTTGCTTCGATTAATAATTATAGCAAAAAGAAAGAAAGTTCCTACAAATCATAAGCAGTTGTTTCTGCAAGTCTGAACAAAGGCTATGATTAAAAGATATGACCGGATATTGATTAATCATAGTAAAAATTTAAGTTATTACTTTGATTTTGTTTAACTATAGTAAATAGTATTGATTTACCACAGTTTTAAGTTGTGGTCATTCATAAGGTGGCGAAAACTCAATTTTATCATAGCGCGTATCTATATAATAAATAAAATTCAACAGCTCATAAATTAAGGTGCAAAAATTATATTTTGATCAAAAAAAAAAAAAAAAAAGCCCAGATTGTCAAAGAGGGCGTGTGTGGTGCGCGGCCAGCTCTAGGGAGTCCTTTTGTATCGTTTTGAAAAATATATGGGGTTATTAACATTTTGTTTTTTACAAACAGTTGTTTTTAGTATTTTCAGTTTCATAGGGAGAGGGCTCAGATTTAATAGGATTGGATTTTTTTTGGGCAAAATCGTGTTTTGGTACCATTAAAAAATGTCAGTTTTATTTTTGGTACCACAAATTTTGCAAGTTCGGATTTTGGTACCATTAAACCAAAAAATAAGCATTTTTTGTACCAACTTAATGGCAGTGCCCATGTGCAAGATAACGGCCGTCAACCCTATAATTTTGGCGGGAAAAGTCACGTGAGTTTGAGAAAAAGGAGGGAAAATTGGTACCAAAACACGATTTTGCTCGATTTTTTTTATACTAAATATTGTTGAGTCTTCTACTCCATTTATCAGAAAAACACCAAAAAATAGAGTGGAGAGAGATATAATTGCCTCGAATGCTCATAGTTAGGCTTTCATCAGCGATTTCGTGAATTTCTTCGTCACTTGGTTCTTCAATTTCTACTGCGTGGTCGGCATCAAAGCTGCTCAATGCATGACTTTCACTGTGAGGTTTCAGTTCACCATCCCAAGGAGAATGAATTCTTACACCTGAGCTTATCGACGAGATTGTTTCCGTAAGGTTTTCGGCCATTCAAACTTCAAATAAACACACCCAAAAGGGTGTTTTGATGAGCTTATGATTTTTCACAACACTTTCAAATGTGTAAAAGATAAGAGTGTTGGGTAATTCTTTTATAAGAAAGAGCATATCACATTGATCTACAAATGAAATGTTTGAAATTTATAACTACTTTTAATAAATTTTAAGGAGTTTTCAATTTATTTCTTAAATCTTCAACAACTCTTCCAATTTTAATCATATCATTAACATAATTGACATTACTAACATTTTATAAACTTCGTATATAATCTTATTTTGTTTAAATATTTCAAAATTTATAGAAATAAAACTAATTATTAACGTCTCGTAAAATCTTATAAAATATGCCGTCTAATTATGTTAAAAAAGTGGCATGCATGTTTATATAGGCAAAATTATATATTTGGTCCTATAACTTTAGGTTGTTAGTATTTTTGGTGTTATAACTCACTTCATTTATATATTTAGTTCTCTTTAACGAATTTAGTCATAAACATCTCACATTTGGTCATTTTTTTGGCAAATTTAGTCATGCGTTAACAGTTTTGGCACTAACGATCTGTAGTTATAGGACCAAAATAAAATTTATTACAGTGTGAAAAGGACCAAAATTGTGAATATAAAACTAAATTTATAAATAAAATGATTAAATGTGAGATGTTTATGACTAAATTTATAATAAAAAAGAAAAAAGGACTAAATATGTAAATGGATAGGTTATCAAACTGAAATTAAAAACAATCTAAAGTTACATGTAAAATAATGGAAAAAATACAAGCAACCTCCTTGTGATATAGCAGATGAGCAAGTTATCCCCTTATGAAAAAATAAATAGCGATCTACCTCCTTATATTTTTTAAAATACAATAATTTACCTATTTATGTTTTTTAAAATGAAGCAATTTACCTCCCTATATAAGGAGGTAAATTGCTTTATTTTAAAAAGTATAGGGGGGTAAATTGCTATATTTTTTTTAAAGGGGGTATGTGATCATTTTCAATATCACCCAATAAATAATGGATTGTTGCCATATATATATATATATATATATATATATATGTGTGTGTGTGTACTTACTGTTGTAAATCCATTTCTCCCAGAAGGCGAGCTTCATTCCACTGGGGAAAGCAGAAGGCTTTTGAGCCAATATTTTGAGAGCGTACAGGCCATTCTGATCTGGGATCACGCCCAGTTTAGGGTATCGTCTTATTAGCAGCGACGCAACATCTACGGGAAGCCCATAGCCCAGATTAATGAGTAGAACAATAAGTATAATCATCATTATTTGTATCATGGTGCAAACTATTTGATATGATAATATCCATCAATACTTATTATTTTTTGAGTATATATATATATATATATGTGTGTCGCTAGAAATATATATATTTGATATGGACTAAATACATTTTTTGTTCCGTAGCTTAAGTCTTTGGCGTTTCGTACTTAAATTTTTGATGATAGTATTTTAATTTTATATCCTTTTCATTTCGTGATTTCAGTCCTTTTGTTCGCCGTAGTTCAACTCCACCGACTAAAAATTAATTAATTTGAAATCGCAAGAATTAAAAAACTTCATAACCAAAATGCTACTTTAAGAAATTAAAGGACAAAAATACTGGCAAAAATGAGCTAATAGGAACAAAAACTACAATTTTATAATGTCAGGTGAGATGAATATACAATTTTGCAAGAGAATTGTGAATTTCGATTAAAAAAATGACTAAAATTAAAATATTATTTTAAAAAGTTAAGAAATGAAATCCAAATGACCTAAAATTACGAATTCAAAAATGCATTTAAATCTATTTTATAAAATCATCCGATATTATTCGAAACAATGATATTATAACATTGCATTCCCTCTAATGTGATATCGGTTAATGAAATTTACACTTTATTTTTTTTAAGCTCTTTATTCGTATAAATATAATTTTATAATTTAACTTATCTTAATATACTTTTTTGGTATCACCTCATAATTTCTGACACGCCGTATGTCTGATTTGAAACAACATGCATGGATCAATGTTGTTACAACTACTGTGATCTTGAATCATGCTAGTTATTCACAGGCTTAAATGTAACAAAAGTTATAAAAAAATTAGAAAAAAATGACAATTTTAATATTACCACTAGTTATATATATTTGGTATAAAAATTATAATATTAATTCCAAATCATAGGACGATTTCAAGTTTATCCCATTCTTTTAGTAATAGTTAAATTTTTTTACATATTTTTATTTTTGTGCAAATTAGTACACTGTCAATTATTTGGCGCAAAGTCGCACTAATGGCGACCCGCTTTTCGTCAAAAAATTCAAAGTGAAACTAATTTTACACCCAAAAAAAAGTATAGGGCTAAAATTAATTAATCCCAAAAACATGAGATAAAACTTACAAATGACCCTATAATTTGGGATTAGCATTTGAATTTTTTCATGTTTAGTGACAACAATTCTTTTTAATTTGTAAGTGATAATTATTTTGCAAAAACTGTAAAAAATAATGATCAGTAGTGTATTGTGCATTAAATTGTAACTAGTTAGAAACAATTAGTGATATGTATAATGACAATCTAGCGTCAATAATCGCTTTTCAGTGTATTATTTGTATTGTTAGTGTAGATGTGTTCTTAATTATCTTAGTGACATATTATATAAAATTTTTTGTTACTAATAATTATATAGTGATAAGATCAAAATTATTATCACTTTTTTTTTTTTATGACAAAATTTAAAACTATTACATAACATCTTGTCACTAATGGGCGAAATTCTTTTTTTGTTCCATTAGAAAATGCATTTTCATTTTTGGTACCATATTATAGCGAACGTCGTTTTTGGTACTATAAAATATAAAAATATGCCTTTGTTTTTATCCCAAGTTAACGACAGAGATCATGTGCCTGGCACGTGGCTGTTAACGGTCGTTAACTCCTATTTAATGATACCAAAAAAATAAAAAGAAAATATTTTTTTGGTACTATTAAAAGAAAATATTTTGACAACCAACTTTAACTACAAATTATAAGATTGTTTTTATTTTTTACCAAAAAAAATAAAAAAATTATAATATATATAATAAATAGTTCTAATATTATAATTATTTTTATTTCAGATAATTTTCGGGATCTATCTTACAATTTTACAAATCAAATTATTATTTGATCTAAAAATATAATAATATTTGAGCACAAACTATAAAAACTAAAATTTATTTTTCAATAAAAGTATTAGATAAATTTTCTTTATTAAATAATAAATTAATTTTTAAATTGTAATTATTTACCTTCGAGATGAATTGTAGAAATAATACTAAAATTTATCTCTTACTTTTTCAGTCAAAATTTATTCAAATATTTTTAGAATAAATAATAATTTAATTCTAGAAATAATTAAATATGCTAGAGTTTATCTAAAACAAATATAATTATAATTTATAAACTATGTTATTATTTATTTCAAATAAAATTCTTTATTTTTTTAATTTTTATAAATAAAATTTTATTTCTTGTATATTATTGTCAAAGTTTATTAAAATATTTTCAAAAAAAATAAAAATTCAATTTAAAAAAATTAATAGCTGCTAAAATTAATCTCGAATGTAAATACTTTTAATTTAAAAATTAAATTATTATTTAGAAAAAAAAAGTATCTAATACTTTTAATGGTACAAAAAAAATACTTTTTTATTTTTTTAATACCATTAAATAATAGGAGTTAGTGGCTGTTAACGATCATGTGCGTGACACATGGCCTCTGCTGTTAACTTAAGATAAAAAATGCTTGTTTTGGTGTTTTATGGTATTAAAAACGACACTCATCATAATTATATTACTGAAAACGAAAATGATTTTTTTTAATGAAACAAAAAAAAAATTTTGCCCGTCACTAATATTGTATATTTTTTTTCTATACCATATGAAAATAATAAAAAACAAGAATCTACAAAATGGAAGAGAGAGAGAGAGAGAGAGAGAGAGAGAGAGAGAGCAATGTGACCATGTGACAATAAGAAGTCAAAAACTTGACTTAGTCCTATATATCAAAATATTTAATTAATAAATTTGGTAAATAAAAATATCAAATTTATAAAAGATCAGATTATTATAATAATAGTTGCAAATTAAATACATACAATGATATATGTATGATTAATTCTTATAACCATTAATCATACAACGAGAGCTGGTTGAAATATGTGATTAACAAGTTTTTCAGTCGTTTAATAATAAATTTATCCACTTCTTAAAAATTGAAACATATATTTATTATATAAGTTTTTAAAAAAATCATGATCAATTTTTATATTTAAGCTTACTTATTTTTCATGAGACATTTAAATAAAGAGTTATCAAATAAAATAATATAAACTACTAATTATAGTTGGAATAATTTGAGCAATTTTCACATTCTGTCGAGCTTTCTCTCTGCAAAAAGCTATAAAGAAAAATCAGAAACTAAAAATTATTTTATATTATAAATAAAAATAAATTATAAAACTATCAAAAGAAATTATTTTTTAAAATAAAGTAATGTCAATTTCAATTGTTATTTTTTTCTTTAGACAAGAAATTAAAATTTAAGTTTAAAGCTTGATAGGCTAATATTCCTAGGTGGAGGCCAACCCAATCGCCCCCTAGGGTGACTCATTTTTTTTTAAAAAAATTAAAAGATTAATCAAAGTTAGTTCCCCAACTCCCTCTCACGAGACTAAAACAGATCGACGATCTATGACTTTGATCAGTGCTCAACTAGCAATTTCTTTTCTCTATTTAAAGAAAGTTTTGCATATAAATCTTTTCATAGAGGTAAATTGCAATATTTGGTTGGTAATTTATGAATTTTTTTTTATCCAAATCAACTTTGATCGTACTTGATCTAATTATATAGAAAATGACGAATCACACGCTTGTTGTGTAATTAATTTATTTCGATAAAATTTGATTTGGATAAAAAAATTTGATAATTTATACGATGAGTTCCAGGATGCGGCATACCGTAAATTTCTGCAGTAATAAGACTATTAAGCAGCTTCACCCCATTCTCGCCTTTCTCCGGGCTCAGCGCAGATTTAGGTGTGAGATTGTAGAGATAACGGACCATTCTCTTTTGCCCGTACAAAGCAGCCACAATCACAGGGAGCTGCCCGTCCTCGTGTTCCTTTCCCATTCTGAGTAGATTCTTGTTCTTCCTTATCATGGCCTTAGCCAGGTTGATTGCACCACAGACAGCAGCCAGAGACAGCCCAGTTGCTTCGTATTCATTGGTGAGTTCCAAGTCAGCTGCTTCCATCTTACTCACCAAGTGTTCTGCAATCTTCAGCTGTCCTGATAAAATCGCAATGTGAAGGGCTGTGTCTTTGTGAGATGATACTCTTTCCCTAACTGCATCCGGGTTTTCACCAACCAGACGTTGTGTTGTCCTCAAATCACCTGCTTCAATTGCCTTGTACAAACTCTCATATTTTAGGTATTCTTTGTTCCCTGCAGAGAGATAATGTTAATTAGTTTCCAACTTGCATGCAAACAACAGGAATTTGATGATTCAATTGTATTTTATCTCCTTGGAAATAATAATATACAAGTTATTGCACTTATTTTTTGGAACGGGTAAGATAAAAAAATTTTGAGGACGAAATTTTTATTAGGAGGGAAAAATTATAACATTCTCAAATCTTAATATATAATTATGAATTATTAGAATAATCATACAGATAAGTGGTATGATGATATATATAATCTTTGGTGGTTAATGGAAATTTATTTGACATAATAAATTCTTGGAGATGACTGAGAATTTGAACAACAGAAATTGTGGGATTAAAAGTGTTAGAATTTGTAAAGATGAGGGTGGAATAAATACAATCTTCTTTTAATATATATATCTACAGCTTATACATTAAAGTAAAATAAAATACAAATAAGATGGAAAAGGGGATCAGGTGGTGGAATAAGGACAACGTATAAACACTCCTTACATCCTTATCAATATATATATATATATATCAAATACTATATTATTATATATATAACTACATACACCTACAAACTTACACATAAATATAATTAACTATATATATATATATAGATTACATTTTTGAAGGGTGTAGAAAAGAGAGAAGAAAACAAAAAAGGAAAAAAACAAAAGACAGAGGTGGTGCAAAGAGGAGAGGATGAGGAGAAGAAAAGAAAAGGAGAAAAGAGAAGAAAAGAAAGCAGAAGGGAGTTTGAGGAATTTTGAGCTGTTCTTTCATTACCATCTAGCTTAAACTGTTTTTACAATTGATTAAGTAAGTTTTTGTTCATCTTTTTTATCAAATTCGTGTAGAAGTTGGGTGTAAATTGGAATTCAGGAAAATACACTAATAAAAGATGGAAGAAAGGTATTAGGAGAGGCTCTATTTTTTAGCAGCCTCTCTAAATCTGGATTATCTTAACATATACCAGTCCAAATTTAGTTATTCCGGCTTCTAGGAAACCCTGAAGGTATTTACTTAAACTTTGTAGTTTTGAGAAAAAGATGAATTTGTCGTTTTAATGGGTAAATATAAGAAAATATTCTGTTGCTTTGTTTCTGCCAAAAATTCGACAAAGTATATATAATGCCTTGTTACTGCGGTTATACTGGTTCAATATGTATAATTCTTTCATAAATGAACTAGACATGTAGGAGAGTATATTTTGAAAATATGATGATTTTTGAGAGAATTTTAAAGTAGTAGATTCGAATATGTTACAGTCTAAATTAACTAGGTTGTACTAAACCTTGAATAACTAATTACATATAAATCCAATCGGAATAATTCTTGTTGAAAATGAAACTAGACTTCCATAAGAATATTTTATGTAAAATTCACACTTTTATAAATTGTATTACACTATGAGGAACATTTATAAGTTAAGACAGAGATTCTGTCAAGGAGATTAATTAAGTAGATGATAGAGATAGATTTTAATAAAATTAATTACTATGGTTAAAATATAAATCATACACCACCGGAAATCTTATTATGTTTAGATTATTATACTAAAATAGTTTCTAAAGATAATGATTACAAATAATGTTATGTATAACTAGTGAGTAATGCTCAAACTATAAAGATTATAGATTCAAGGACTGTAAGGTAACTTCTAAAATATAGACATTGATTTTAATATATCAAAATATATATTGAGGTAAAAATAACCGAGTCTACTTTCTACAGAAGATAACGGACTAAAGATTCGAATTTTGTAGAGCGAGATATTCAAGAATTAGTGGGAAGTGTACGATATGATCTAATGCTTTATGAAAGAACTTCACTATTATCAATTCATTGAGATTACGTCTTATAACTCATTATAGGATATAAGAATAATGTTCAAGACTGAAAACATTATTATGCTATTTAAATAGTTGGAAAAGGTAGGTAAATATAGTTAATTTAATTTATATATATATATATATATGTATCTACTTGTCTATATGTGAACTTGATTAGAAATTGTAATGTACTTGACTGGATTATATGGTTGTCTCATGAAACGGTTGTTATATGTTTTGTCTATGGTTCTGTGATATTTATGGTGAATAAAGTTGAAATATGGATATGATTGTAACATGCTTCTAATTGATTGATTTCGTGATGAATAAAAATGAATGATGGAATTGTTGTAAATGATGGTGATATGTTTCTATTTGGTGATTGACTTGAGTAAAATGATGAAGTGGTCAATGTGCAGATGATAATTGAGGTTAATTATCGAATGGAGTTGAGTGATGGAATCAAGAAAATGAGAAGGATAAAATGAGATAAAAAAATGGCTTACCTAATGTGGGGCATACTTAATGGTTTACAATGAGGTGACATGATTGATGATGAGTTGGGTGCTGTCATGATGATGTGATATATGATATGACACATGAATATACAACTAGGTGCCATGGCGCGAATGGTATCGGGGTATCTTGGGTAGCGGGAAATATCCTTTGATGACGACTACACATTATGGTGATGTGGGGGTGCTAGGTTCAGTGTGATGTCCCCACACAAGATAGGTATCCTGTGTCGGCAGTTATATGATATTGATTGACACGATGAGAGCCAGCAAACCCATTAAATATGAACCAGTTAGGCTAAGTAGGGCCAAAAGAAAACAATGAATACTTAAGAGAATAGAACTATAATAATGTGCGAAGTTATTACTTGATTTTAATGTTGGTTTTGCATGATTACTAATGTAAACAATTAACCGTAGTGAAGTGTGTATTAGGTCGTAGATGGTGTTTGACTCTGATATTGGTTTCACATGATTATTGACATTATTACTTTGTAATTTCATGAAATTATGTGACAAGTATCATCTGATTGATATTACTGAAATTACAACTTCCACTACAAAAAAAAGGCAGGATTTATAACCGTTCTTTTGTAATGGCTAATGCCCATTCCAATACACACGATCTTTGTAACGGATTGGACATGCTGACGTCATTGAGAGGATAATAAAAAAGAAATTTTTTATAACAGCCATAACCGTTACAACACCCTTTACAAAATTGGTGTATTCCCAAAATCGTTACAATTTGTAGGCCGTTACTATTTTCAATAGTTTTTGTAACAGCTATCTATTTTTGAAACGGATGATTTTTCAAATATCAAGCAATTACAATGGCGGTGGAAAAAATAGTTCCAAAGTACATGAAAAGACGATGTTACAAGAATCGTCAGATTAGAGATGGTTTTTTTTGTAAAGGCCGTCACAAAATAATGGCTACATTTTCTAACGGCTATCTTGGACGTTCCAAAGACCGTTACCAAAGCCATTATAAAAAAAACTTATATATATTCATTTCATTTCATTTCATTTATTGTTAAAATTCTTATACTAACCACAAACACCCTCAACACTCTTATTTTCTTGCTTATACATTTGATTAGCTTGTAGATTATTACTTGAATTTTGTACCGCCAACTAATGCTGATCATCACTTAAGTTGGTTGACCAAGTAATAGAGACTAATTTAATATATTATTATATTTAATTAAATTAATTGTAGTTTACCTAATTTAGTTTTATGATTTTTTATTAATCTTATATCATGTTAATATATATACTAGTTTCGCATGATTATTGATATTATTACTTCATAATTTCATGAAATTATGTGATAAGTATCAGTTGATTGGTATTACAGAAATTCCAACTTCGTGATTATAAAATAATACTGGTTGTTTGTGGTCGTGGAATTAAATTAGATTTATATAATATGTGCCTATATGTGTGTATATATATGGACTAATTAGCTACCACTTACTGAGTTGGCAACTCATAAAATTTGCTATGTTTTTTGTTTTTCAAGAGATAAAGCATAAGCCAAGTCTCAGCTATATAGGTGGATTAACAGTGCCATCCTAACAAATATGAGTTTGTTAGGGTAAATGAATATGTTTAGGGAAGAGGCGTCACATAATTACTCCATAGATAATAAGGATTGATGAGAGAATAATTACCAGTATCTTCAGCTTGAGCTTCTTCTTCATCTGACAATGGTGGTGGGTTGGGCTGCAAAGCTTTTTCAGCCAGATGAGTCCATGCATCCTTGGCGGAAATGTGAGCTTTATCTAATCTGGAATATATGCCTGCTCCACAACATAGTTGAATAGCATGCAAAGCCAGTGCATTTTTCCTCTTCCATTCTTCATGTTTTTGTTTCTGCGTCTGTTTATCTGGCATCTCCTCGTTTCCGGAAACAACACCCCATAGCCCATGCCCAACCAGGTAGTTTTTCAAACACCTTTTCCAGTACTCATAGTTTTCCTCAGTCAACATTTCCGGAACAATTCCAGAGCCTGCAAGTTCTTAAGTGCGCGTGAGTTCGTAAGCATGAAGGATATTACGCTTACAGGATTACAAACCACTCCAGTTAAAAGTTTAAATCGTTAGAAAGGTGAATCGTTTAACATTTAATATCTAATACAACTCCCTTATGTGCAAACCGTGCATGTTGAAAACCTTTCTTTCATAAATACGTGACAACGATTTTGGAACATAAGACTTTTTATTTGGTCTGATTCTGTCATTCCATGTTAAACAACCATGTCGCTTGTCTAAAATGTTTAACTAATATAAAAAAGAATAATTTAATATTCAATATCTTAATAGCGGTTCATTACATTTTACTAATAGGCACATGGAAAGCGCGTGAAGAATGCTGAGGTTAATTTACGCCCTTTTTTCTAGTTTGGCTGAAATTCATTTCGAACGCATTTGAATTGAATGATTCGAAATCGCGGATTTTAAATTCCTAATAACAAATCTTTTGAATATGTTTGGATAATTCCAATTTTAAAGGATTTCAAATCCTCCCAAACTAACTTTGAACTATATTTTGAAAAATATGTATGGATTTTAAATTCTTTTCTCCAAATCTTTAATTTAAATCCAAATTTATCAATCCAAATACGCCATTTGAGACAATTCCTAATTTAAACACCCTAAAACTCTTTCTCTCCACCCAAACACTTTGTCAGCCAAAATTACTAAAAATTGAATTAAAGAGGAAGAAATTAAGCTACATCTTCGTAATGCCACTACGAGACTTTTACTAAAAAAAACATGTCATTACAAGACTTGGAGTTTAATGATTTCCCCCTCCTACCTAATTTCACATTCTTAAAATGTTTGTGCATGTTGTTGAAATTGTACAAAAATATAGATTTTGTTTTATATTCCAAAGAAGATTCCAACTTCTGATAGTGTATTCCTTTATTCCACTTAAACACTATTTTTCATTAAAACGAAGACAGAAATGATTTTGGGCTTAAACCCTTGTTTCAAATTCTAATTTCAATTTGCAAAATAAAGGAAAGGGACAAAAAACCAGGCTAATTTTATGCATCATATAATGAAGAAGCGGGAAAAACACTGTTAATTTCCTTTCAAATTGACTAGAGAGCTTTGCCACATAATTAATTTTCACTGGAAAAACAGAATGCCAAAAGTTAACTTTCCGGATTAAAATTGTTAAGTCCTTAGTTATAGGATCACAATTGCCACCTCCTAATTAAATAACAATTTTTTCCTCCATTATCTTTTTTCCATGTCAGCATTCTAAGTTGCGCTAGTTTAAAAACCTTAAAATTGGTCATGTCAGCTGACTCCAACCAAATTTGGCCACTCTACGGCAGGAATTTTTTTAAATTGCACAAAATAAAATGTATTCGTCATTTAATTATCATCCCAATAAATGGAGTTCTCAAAATGCCACTCCTAACATACAAGAATAAATGCAATTTAGCCCAACTTTCTATTTGAAAAGAAAGAAATGCCTACTTTACTAACTACAGTCAAGAGTAAGAGGTTTTCTACTTGTCCCAAGTTACTGTTGATGACTAAACAAGAAAAACAACGTAACGTTTGGTTTTGTTTTTAACTTATTTTTGGGTATTTTGTGGAGATAGAGAGAGAAAAAGAAAGATAAATAAAAATAAGTTAGAGATAGTGTGTATTTTTGGATTTGTTTTCGGAGATAATATAAAATAAGTTTGGTATATTTGATGTTGAGTAGTGGGGAGACAAAAAATATTGTTTATTGTCAAATCATGTCTTTTTTATATATATTTATATATATATATATATATGTATAAAAATGTATATAGTTTATTTGTAAATGAAGAGAGAAATTTTAGTTTTGTCCCCCACTCACTGTTACAAAATACCTAAAAACGAGACAAAAATTGACAAAACATTGAATGCCAAACATTGCTTCGGTTTTGGACCATCTCGGAGATGGCCCAAAAACGAAGCCAAACATAATGAAAATGTTCTGAACAAATATATATATATATAGATATAACAATGAAACATGCAAATGGGAATACCTGAGCTTTCTGTCATACTTCCTTAAGCTATTTTACCAGAGAAGAGTACCGTTAAAATCATGCACTAAAACTAAAATCGGTCCCATATATATATATAGGGAACTCAATTAAAAAAGGCTATGCTTTAAGCACACTGTTGTTACACGCCTTATTCTATGCTTAAATAACACATATTCTTGTTCTCTTTCTTCTTCTTTTTGTCCTTTATCTTTGCAGTGCCAGTTCTTATATTACTGTCTAAAAAAGCATTAACACATCACCATTTTGATGCTACATTACCTGATCACTTGTGGTCCAAAGAAAACTTACCAATTAAAGAAAAAGTTGCTAAATTTCTTCATCGTTCAGACTCCATGGATGCCAATAAACGAGTTTCTCGTTGTTATGGGTGTGGATGGGTCTGGTGCCTATTTATCATTAATCTAGAGGTTAGACAGATGTAAAAGTGTTTTGCAATAGTTGTGACGGATCTATAAAGGTCGATTGTAGAAATTTATAATTTAAAAAATTATATTAATATTTATTTTTATTCAATAAATAAATTTTTTTATTAATTAAAATTCGCAAAATTTTTCGTTATTAACAAAAAAATTAATATTTTGCACCCCTATGCATATAGCCGTATCTGATCTCCTCAAGTATCAAAGGTAACAAAATTATCACTCACATGAAGAAAAGTCATTCTCACTTATCAACTACATTTTTTATTTTACTCCTTCAAATATATTTTATTAAAATCTCCCACAATACTACTTTTAGTGATTTAAAATTTTATTCAAATGTTATTTAAAAATAATATTTAAAATTTATAGCTTCTTAATCGGGACAAAGATTATTTTGGTCCAATAAGTTTTCCCACATTCAATTTTAGTTCACTATGTTTAAGCATTTTCAATTAAGTCCAGTAACTTGAATAATCGCTTACAAATGGAATTTTGGACACTTTTACCCCTATGCAGTTTTAAAAAAGCTATTTTAGTCCATTTTCACTAAAATTCTAATTTTTCATCCATACTCGTCCAAAATGGTATCAGAGGCTAGGTTTATTGAAAAAATGTATGATTATATTATATTTTGATATTATTTATCCACTAATGGAGGAGACTCTTTAAGAGAAAATGGAACCGAACGAAAGTTCGAGTTATTATGAAAACAGAGAATATTTCCAGATTCTAGAAATACAAAGAAGAGAATTTCTCATGAAAATTCTTGACAAGTGCAACAGTCCCAGGAGGATTGATCCAAAACTTCTCACGCCAGAAGAAGAACAAGAGTGGCTGAGAAATTTTGAGGTTTGACAAGTACTACCAGGAAAGGCAGTAAGCGTCTACGCTCCACTAAAGTCCATGGTAGAACCCCAGCATGGAGAAGCAGAACGGAAAAATTCCTACATAATTTCAGTTCTAAAAAATATGACTGATTGGAAAGAACTCGAGTCAGACACATCGAAGATCTCCCAAGATCTAAGGGAGATACAAAAGACGGTTCAAGACTATGGACATAAATTAATCCATATACCTATGAAAGTAGAATCTTTGAGCTAAAAGATGGACGAGTTCCTTAAGATCCTTCTCGATCTACACAAGAGCCTTATAGATTTGAGGGCAGAAATTACAGATCTGAAGAGAAACCAAAGAGAGAACCCTAAGACATCAAAATCCAGACAGGAGCGAATCAGGGACGCTCTTGGAGCAGTACCTCTTCTACACTAGAAGGGGAAGGCTATGGAGATTCCAAAGCCGAGGTCCAGAGAAGATCTGATTCTCGCATCTATTACACCTACAATAATTGGTAGAATCCTTTTCCCAACTTGGGATTGTGAATTTAGTCAATATCCAAACCAATGAAATCACTCCAGCACTACCACAGCTAGAGGAAGTAAATGTTCTAATGATCCTCCACAGGATCAACCGACGTTAGTGGGAACAAGGCTAAAGGAAAATCCAGGACGAAATCCAAAGAGAGTGCCTGAAGGACCATGCTCCAGCCCTTACATTCATATGGCGCTATACTGAATCTCGATATTATCGATTTTCGAAATATTAAGAAATTGATAGATGAATTGGTTGCAGCCATCAAGATAGCAGCAACTACCCTAGAGCTCGACAAGGAAAACTTCATAAAGCTTGTGGAGTTGAGCTTGGAGGGATCTGTGAAGATTGGATGGGATAATATCTCAGAAGATACCAAAGCCAGTATCCTTGCCGGAGATTCAAAAGGCGCGATAGCAGATCGGCTAGGAAGGGTTATCAAGATACACTTAATTGGAGATGGATACTTCAAAGGAAGTAGAACATGAAAAGACTGAGAGGTAAAATCAAACGAACACCTCTATATTGTGATAACAATGATTTTTCAACTATTATAGGAGAATCAAGCGAGCCAAGGAAAAGGAGGAAGCAAAATAGTAACTCCTACTCCAGGAGTTCCAAGAGAACTTTTTCCCGGTGAAGATCATGGTGGTCCAAGTCCAAAGCCAAAACATAGAAACTTGAACACAAAACAGGACCAACGAGGGCTTCAGCCCAAGGATCTAGATGAATAGATGTAAGATCCACCGGAAGAACCCCTACAAGAACTTTTAGACGAGCCCATACCCGAGCCAATGAAAGTTTAAAAAACTGCAATTACTGGACTTGCGGAGCAAAAGGACATATATCTCCCAACTACCCGCATTAACGTGGTGAATTATGAAAATTTGAAGCCATGGATGACATCTTGGATACAGTCTGGCGATTTGATTCCCATTTACCAATTCGAAAAACTTTCCCTCAGACAAAAGTGTCTATGAAGAGGAAATAGAGACTGATTCGGATGGATCTTCAATCGAGTCAGAATAACTACAACGAGGGTGATAAGCTTCAAACCTCTGAAAGCGATTCTTTTCTAGAATGACAGTGTCCAACAACACTATGGAAAGAATCATGCGACAAGATTCCAACCTCAGCCCATACGATGGATTTAGGATTGGAGGAATCGGGAGAGTCCTAAACCAAACAGGACTGAACTAAAAAAAACATCACATAATCTACAAAGTAAGTTCAGGTGAGTTTGCTATACCTTTGGAACTTACTGGTAATGTGATGGAGATACAATTAATTCCTAAAGAAGAGATTCTTGAAGAATTAAGTAAGCTGAGAGAAGAAGTAACTATTACTACGAAATGGATCCACAGAGGAACTATTGAAGTAGTAATAAAAGCAACTTTTAAGAAAGGAATTGATTTAGAAATACATTTATCAATAATGGATAAAAGAATCAATAGCTTAAGAGATGGTTGTCTTGCACAATGATAGGCAATCTGTATGCAGGTAAATTGATGTTTGATATTCATCCTAGGATTGCATACAACCTAGCAGACCAAAATTTTAGTAGAAACCCTTCATCAAGATTTTAAAAGAAATGGTCTAATGAAAGAAGGTAACAGATCATAGTCTATAACTTATAGAATAACTTATGCCTTTTTCAATACGAATCATTCAGATTTGTTCCTTAGGAAAGAGTATATTGAGATTCCTAGAATTTTCAAGGAATTCACCAAGGTTATGACACCAGATCCTATTAGGATACGTAGAGTAGGTGGTGTTGATATCATCATAAAAATTACCTAGTTTTAGATAGAACACTTAACTCTAGAAATGAGTTTAGTAGTCAGATGTCATTTTCAGAAGAAAGGATTACAGGCAACAAAGGAAAAGAAAAAGATTTATTAAAGGCTTTAACTCCTCAAGAGATTAGGGTAGATAATGTAAAACTTAGATGCCCTGAAGGATGGAAAGAAATACAAGTAATATTTGACATCACTAAGAAAGAAAATTTTTTCCCTTGTGATGATCATTTGCAGCAACGTGTTGTTGGAAAATACGAAGGCATGATAGAAATAACAGGCCATGAAATTCTAGTTGTAGGTGTTGCAGGACGAGAAAATAGGTGTATGACTTTAGGATTAAATTTCCTTGAAGATCATAAACCATTGGGAAGGAAAGGTAACAGAATGAAATTCAGTCTTGATGGTGTTACCATAAAGATTGAATGACAAGTCCCTTTTTTATATACATATCTTTAGATATGTTGTATGATCAATATAAGACAGAGTATTTTACAGCTTATATTGATTCAAGATCAGGAATTTGCATGGAAAAATATGGGGTTTTCCCTAAAGAAGCAACGAAAATCTTACCCGTTATTGCAGGAAGAGATTTTTCACAAAAAATCCTAATACTCAATAAGGGAATACGAGAAGTCAAGATCGTGATCGGAGGAGCATTCGGATCGCCCTAGTTTAGGGTAAAAACACCTCATATTTAGTTTCATGATACATGTGCTGATATCTTGCAAGGTAACAATTTCATTCAAACATTTGCAAGATATATACAAGATAACCAGAGGAATCTGTTAATCTTTACTACTAACTGTGGTAGTGAGATACATGTGTTGCGAAGAGAAAAGGCATTTAACAGGATAATGCCAATAAATTTTCACAGCAAACCTGGTGATTTTGATGCCAGATTAACTTATCAAAAAATGCAGGATAAGAGAAAATTTGGTAAGGTCCTTTTGTCTTTCAGGCAATAGGGACTCATAGACAGCGATGACTTCTATAAGGAATCCGAGGAGGAGATTGTGAACCTTAAAGAAGCACTACTGGAAATGAAATCGCTAGATATTAGCGAGAAAAGTAGGCTTTCTCTTAAGAATGTCAAGAGGCTTATTCAGAGGCTGAAAACCCTCTGACATGATGGGATAGGAACAAGATCGAAGCTACTCTAAAGCTCAAGGAAGAGTGCAAGTTTGAGTACGTTCAATACAAATCTATCCAGATGAACATGGAAGACAAGAAAGATATGCAGATGATTATCAAAGAACATATCGATCTTGGACTCATCGAATCCGGAATCTCTATCTACAACAGCCTTGGTTTTCTGGTAAGGAACCATGGCGAGATTAAGAGAGGTAAACCCAAGTTGGTAATTAACTACCAAGGCATTAATAAGATATTAGAGTTTGATGGTTATTACATTTCTAGTAGAGAACATTTAAGTGATTGCATTAAAGGGGCAAAAGTGCTTTCTAATTTTGATTTCAAATCTGAGTTTTATCAGATTAAGATGGAGAGTGAATCAAAGAAATTTACTGTATTCTCTACACCACAGGGACAATATATCTGAAATGTGCTTCCAATGGGTTTAGCTAATGCACCCCAGATATTTCAAAGAAAAATGCATAATATTTTTAAAGATTATTTTGAGTTTATGTTTGTCTATATTGGCGACATACTACTTGCATCCAAAAATATGAAAGAACGTATTAAACATCTTAAAATATTTTTCGATGAATGCCATAAAGAAGGTTTAGTACTTTTTGAAAAGAAAGCCACTATAGCTATCAATAAAATTGAATTTCTAGAAATTCTTATTGACGAAACATGGATTGACTTACAGGAGCATATTATGGAGAAAATTCACAATTTTCCAGACATGCTCAAAGATAAGAAGCATTTGTAGAGCTTCTTGGGAGTTGTTAATTTTGCAGGTATCTTCATTAAGGATATTGCAAAATACAGAAAGGATTTCCGACCACTCTTGAAAAAACGGAGAGTTCAATGTGGAAATGGGAAGAAATCCACACAAAAAGGGTTCGTGAGCTGAAATAGATTTGTAGTAACCGGCCAAAACTTGCTATACTACAAGACAAAGATAAATTGGTATACGGACACCAATGATTAGAAATGGGCAGCAGTGTTCATGAAGAAGACAACTATAGGAGAGGAACCTTGTAGATATATAGGAGGGTTGTTCTCAGAACAACAAGCCAAAGTTTGGCACATCAACGAGAAAGAATTCTTTGCGGTTTGAAAGGCTTTTAAAAAATGACCTTTATTTTTACTTGCTAAAAATTTACTTTAAAAGTTGATAATAATAATGTCAAAGCTTTCTTAAAGAATAAATTAGAATAAAAAATAGAGAAAGCTCGTATTATCAGATGGCAAGCTGAATGCCAATATTATTATTATAATATTGTCGTTATAAAATCTAATGAAAACGTTCTTACAGATTACCTGATGAGAGATGGAGGCATCTGAAGCAAACTCCATTATGTTGAGACTCAAGCACCTCTGGGAAAACTTCGAGGAGCTTGACAGAAAGTTCGGACAGCTAGCGGTTAATGCCCATGTTGCCGGACAAATCCAAAGAGCTGATCTAGACACGGTCCAGGTCGTAATAAGGAGTTCCTTATTAGCATCTACATCGCTATGGAACAATCTACAAGAACCAATTCGAAAAGCATCACCTTCGGAGATGACTCACGAGTTGAGGGAGCATGACCCAAAACATGCCTTTAGAGTATAGGGCTCTAGACCTATAGCGTCGGATTCAAGTACCGATTGCACAATACCATCACCAAACTCTTGTGAAACGGCAACAATTGAGTCACAGGAAGCGCAAACTCCTTTGATTCAAGTCAACCCAGCACCTCTGGGGTTAAGGAGGGAGAGATTAGCCTTAGGCCAATGACAGACACTTCTAAGGTTAATATTTTTATATCTTCTTCTGCTTGGAAGGATTACCAGCGAATGTGGAAAAAATAAATTTCCCGCAAAGGAGTAAACCCAGGCAAGACTATTATCGAAACATCCAAAAAATATAATAGGGTCTGGATGTTAGAAGGGTCAAAACCAAAAGATATTTGAGAATGGTATGATTTTGGAGCTCTTGCTTCAGTTTATACTATGTCACCAAGTTTTCCAGAAATCTCAAAACTTCCAAAATGGATTAGTGGGGCGGTTTTTGATTCATGACAAAATAATCCCCACCTAAAGAGAGGTGATGTTCTGGAGATAAAGTTCATAACAGTTGCTCTGGAAATGGCAGGAAAGGGGTCTCATCCAGCATTTCATTTCATGAAATTGCAGAGGCCAGACATAGTGGCTTACAGCAAGATCAAAGCCGCCTCAGGTGAAGCTCCCCTGGTATCGGCCATCACTGAAAATAATATCTCTACTAGAAGAGCTTGGGGATTATGGGTCTGTCTCACGGAGATGGACAAAGTCAAGTATCCGTTCAAAATCTTCTCAAACAAAGTGAATGGATCGTTCTTGTTAAATTGCATGATAGGAAAAAGCACTGAATTTGCAGAAAGCTTATTCGCGAAAAAAAGGATGTTGATCTGGAAAAAAATGCTGCTAGCGATCGAAGCCACAAGAATGAAGACATGCAACATGTTGCATGTTGGGCAATGTCATAACCATTTGAGCCGTTGCTGCGAAAAACAAGAAAAGCCACTATTCGGGACAAAGATTCGGGTAACAAAAAATAAACCCAAACCGGACCAAGATAAGGAAAAGAGAAACAATTTTACCAAAAGAAGTAAAAATTAAATGACGGAAAAAATCGAGAGGATAAGATTGTCACTAAAAAATGACAAAAGCCAACAGTCAACAAAGTAGGAAAGACAACTGAAAGTCACATGGCCGACAAGCCATTATGACCAATAGCTGGAAAGGACGAGGCAATGACGAACGCAGTGACGTCATTTGAAAAAGACAAGATAATGATGGAAGCAATGACATTATCAAAAACCAAGTTGGAGTCCGAATTTGAAGTCCGTAGACGCCTATAAATAAAGATGCAGTGAAGCAGAGGGGGAACATCAGAAAAACTTCACCTACTCTTCAAAGCGTTAGAGTTCTATGTCTTTTTCATTCTTCTGTAGTATTTTAGTTTATGGGGGTTTCCCTAACAAGTCAAGTCTTCTAAACTATGAAAGGCTAAATAGTTGTCTCCTCCAATGGAGGAATAATATCTATGTAATATTCTCTATATTTCTTTAATAAAAGTTAGGTTTATGTTCAGTTTGTTTATCCAAAATTCTATTAAGTGCCTATATTGGAGTCCCTTTTACGCCCTAAGGTAGGAAAAGAAATAGGGGTATGCTGTTTTATTACTGAAGGAGCCAAGTTCCTGCGAACCATCTGTTGCAGTAGTGTGGTTGGAAGAAGTCCATAAAACTGAGAACTTGGAATACTCGAAAATCGAGCGGTCAAAGCAAGGTATGGATTTGTGGGGTCTTAGTTTATTTCGGAAGCATGTTGGGCCATTTTAAAAGCATGAAAATGGATTATCTAGCTATTTCCTTTGAAAGGGTAAAAATATCATAAAATAGGCTGATGGACTAGATTTACGCGAATTTGAAAGATAGAATACTAAAATTGGTATTGCCAAAGTTAGTGTACCAAAATTGAACAGAGACAAAGTTAATGTACTAAAGTTTTCTTTTCCCCCTTCTTAATAAATTATGTAATACAAATAGTATTTACAAGCTCAATATATATGCAAATATAATTTATAAAATAAATTACTAATGTTAAAAATACATGTAAAGATTTGTAAATACGTAATTATATAATTTTATAAAAACTATGTTATATAACTTATAAATTTTTCTTCAATTACATCCACCCATTATTAACACTATGAAAAAATACGAAATTTATAACAGTTTGTTTGGAATGGCTTTTTTAACCATTGTGGAATGGATAATGTTAGTTGATATCATGGAGGAGGCCATGGGTTGTCCGACGAAGATCTATGAAGAAGAGACCTGAAGGACGGAGTCCACGAGGGAGATGAAGAAGTAAAGATGGATTACAAGGCCATAATATGTTAATGTGTTAAATATCTTGTAATAACATATTCCTACTTTTAGACTAACCATATATCCATTGCGGGCTCAGTAGGTCGCATAGGTATTTGGACAACAGGGGCATGCTAGGTTTATGTTTTGCATGCGATGCATTTTAACTAATGCTTTTAATATATTGAATATATTTATCATGCAAAATATTGATTGTGATGAGGTCTCGGTCAAATTATAAATAACTCTCACTTGGTTGGACCAAGTTAAAATATTAGACCCTAAAAATAGAAAGAAACAAAGACTTGTTATTCCATGCCTTCCATCCAAAGTAATGTAGTGAGTAAGTTGATTTCGCCCATACATGGTCTCTCAAATCATGGTGGACTGAAATGAAGTTGCGCTATTAATGTGAGCGAAGAGACTACACTTCTATTTCACTGTCTCATGAGTCGTAGGGGGCGATAGTTTGCACTATGATTTAGTTCATGGGTCGAGTCTAACACCAAGTAATATGATTTGCTTGGACTCCTCAGAATCACGTGAAAATGGTGAGGCAAAATATCTTAGGGATCTCATAAGTCGAGAATGGTATTGGATACCTCCCACGAGGCTATTTGCATGTGAATCGTAAAAGGGGGCATGGAGAATTTCACTTGTGGCCTCAAGCCCACTGAGAAAAAGGTTTTCCCGAAAACTCATTTGAGAGTGATGGGCTTTGTAGAAATAGTAGAAGGGTTAATGACTGAAGTCCAAATCCTTGACTTGAACCTAATATTATGACAATCTACTAATTTTTCTGTTTATTCTAGATGTCTAAGAATCCAATTAATTCTATACTTGAGGCTAATAAATTTGATAGAATAAACTATTCTAATTGGCTGAGTAATCTGAGGATAGTCCGTGATTTTGAGAACCATACTTATGTTCTGGATAAGTCTTTACCTCGAACTTTGGCGGAAGGGTTCTTGCCCAGAAAACGTTTGACGTTTGAAATGTTTACTCAATAGCATGAGGATAGCCAAGAATTACGAAGTACCGTATTGGGCTCGATGGGTAACGAGATCCAAAAACAGTACGAGAGGTATGAAGACTTTTGGTTGATAATGCATCGCATGGAAGAACTTTATGTAGTATCGGACCGGCATATTAGTTATGCAGTGACGAAGGTATTCTTCTGCGTGAGAATGATTGAGGCATCGTGAAAGGCACCGCGAGGTGTGAGTGGATCGGTCCGGGAACACGCAAGCGGAAGTTGTTAAATCGCAATGAACCATAATTCCAAGGGGTGTACCCTTGGAGTTCCCGAGCTTTCGATGTAGTTAATAAAATTAAACGACAATAAAATTAACGGGGCTATTGGTAGAATGAAAAACGAGAGGAACAAAAATTATAAATCAAGAATTACCTTTTCTTGATTTATTTTGAACTTCCTTCGTTGATTTGTTCACCCAAGGCCTCAACGTAGAAATCCTCTAAAGTCGTGTTCACACCACAGTGGAACTTGGAATTCCTCAATTCAATTTGCTAGAAAAGAATTGAGGAGAAGAACACACCAAGTATGCACAAGAGGGGGGTTCGGTCAAGTGGAATGATTAGGGAGGAGAGGAAATTATTTTCTTACTTTGTTATGTATTCATTAGTTATTCCAAATAACTAATATACATATATATACCTTGAATGGATACATTAAAACATGTTTAGGTTCATTTAACCATCCATAAGGTAATAATCCTTTATTCCAAATAAAGGATGACTAAAATGGCATTTTTTGAAAATGATTTTGTTAGTCAATAATTTCTTTTTCCAATCATTTCCACCAACTTAATTAATGGGCTTGGGCCAATTTTAATTAATTAAAATACCAGACCCAATTAATTAAATTTGATTTAGTTGAAGCTCACTTAATTAAGTCCATCATATATTTAATCCAATTAAATATATGAATTCAATAAGCATTTATTAAAAAATAAGTCGAACTTATTAAATAATAAGGGCAAGCCCAATATAAATCAATCCAATTAATTTGTCATTGGGCTTATACATCTAATGGATCCCTCTCATATATAAGTAATCCAATTACTTACAGAATTAATTGTCAATTAATTCCTCGTCCCTTCTTGGTGATTTGCGGGTGCTCTTTAGGTTCACTTTTCAACTAGAGTTGGGCTAGTGTCAAACATTATTATTAATTAATAATTCTTGATCAACTCTTCAAAAAGCCCAACACCATGAGTGGCTGCTAGCAACGGTCCATGACACTATAGACTAGGTGAAAATCCATGTGAAATTTTAGGCTCCTGAATCCATACGGGTACGGTCCTTCTGTTTACCCTCTTACGGTCTTAGTCTAAGGCATAGGAATTGGAGTTGGTTCCAATCTTGGACTAGGCGTCTATGCTTAATACTTGAGATTGCATTACGCTAAATTGCTCGACATAGGATTCTTCTCTTCCTATTCGACCAATGACTGTGGTCACAGCTTTATAGAGCGTAGACGCATCTCCAAGTGCATAGGAGATACCTCTGTCACATTTTGACAGGGGACGGATCCTCTTGTTGAACTCACCGTACTCGCTACATACTTTGAATGCATAAAGCTTAAGATGATCATGTCTGAGACATGATTACCTCTTGCACAAATCTAAGATAGAGTCATCGCATGCACGTGACTGCCGTGATTACTCAAGTTTGAGGACTAGTCCCGTACTATCGGAGTCGGGGACTCAAGTCATACTAACCAAGCCTCCAAGACTTTCATATGACGATCCATGCGAGGCAGTTCAGTCGATTTGACACCTAGTCAATCAACCCATTAAGATCGCCTAGATGTCCCACGTCTATCACCGATTCAACATGACACTCACCAAATAAATGTGACTCTTAATCCAAGTCTCCATAGGACACTTTGATGCCCATTCTCGCAGTACTCGACTTGGAACATTTAAGATCCAACCCTAAATAGTTGGTTTCATGACCACCATCCAATGCGCAGTCCAACTGTTGCACATAGTTGTTTAAAGTGGTTTGTGGGCTTTGTTGTAATGTTTGACATAAACGCAAATGTAAATGTAAATGAGCACAACAAATGCAATGCGAATAGCGTATACTCATTTATTCACCCAATAGTATTACATAAATTGAGTTATTATCATAATAGATTACAAATTGCCAATCCAATTGGCTTTCAGGTCACATATTCTAACACATCGACCGTAGGAGAGCATGGTGTGATGATGCTATCCTTAGTGGAGAAGCTCAAAGACCTCCTGGCTTATTTCGTGAAGGAAGAAACGTACGTTGACGTAATCCTGCAATCACTACCTCCTTCATTTGATCAATTTATTATCAACTACAACATGAATGGGCTTGAGAACAACCTTCATGAGTTGATTAATAGAGGGAGAGACTTCGACCTCTAAACTGAAGGACAAGGTTGCCCGAAGCAAGAAGAGTTAGAAGGATGAGACATCTTCGACTATTTCTAGCACTTCGAGTGCTCTTGTTACACCGCTAGGCGGAGGTAAAGGAAAGAAAAAGTGGGTTCATCAGTCAAGGATTCCAAATGATGTTTGCATTTATTGCCGAGAGAAGGGCTATTGGAAGAGGGAGTGTCCTATGCTTCTCTCCGATGAAGGTAAATACTTTAATTAAGTAATTCATATAATCACCATTATACTCTTGCTATTGGATACCAAGACTTCATAATCTGTTAATGGATTGTAGGTGGCGATGAGGAGTAGAAACGCCGAATAAGAAGGTCCTAAGGCTTAATGACATCGGGGTTGTTGCTGCAAATACTAGGGGCTTAGTTAGGTTTAATGGTGATCATGTTAGGATAGTGTTATGTAACTTAGCATGATCGAAATATTATTTTCATTATTGTTCGAAAATTTTGATCATATAATTTTGATCAATGAAAGCTATTTATTTAACATTGAATGGAACTCATGTTTGCTGGATGAAACGTAAATGCTATCTCATAATTAGATTATGCATACTCAAATAAACAAAATATGATAATCAAGAATGAAACTTACAGTTCTGGTATGTTAATCTTTTCTAGTAGAGGAAGAGAAAGATTTATGGATTCAAAGAGTACTAGAAATAAGCGATTTGGATCCATTAGCTTTTAAAATCTTTTTTGAGAAGGAGAAAGACTGCAAAAGCTCTTTGTCGAACAAAATGAGCTTACTAGTTACACGTTGGATTGCATCCAGTGTGTAAGTCATCTAAATACACAAGATCTGTGTGGAGGGGGGCTGCACAAGTCTGAATTTGTTTGATGAGGTTCAAAGAATTAGACTCGGAGTGGTGAACCACACTGATAACCTTTCGATTGGATCAAGAGGGTGTGTATTTCGTGGGAGTTTTTGAATATAAAAAATGAGAATACGATTCTCACTCGATGAAGTTCTTCTTAAATTGGTTCGGAGCCTAAGGATTCATGAAGTTCAATAGCTGGATATCGGGCTGGATAAATAGCTTAGAGCCATGAGATTCGACATGGAGTACAAACTCGATCTGAAACTTCCTATATCTGGATTAATATTCGTTTAGACAATGTCATGCAGGGTATGGCTGTGGTCGGGATGAATTGGATGGTCAGTGGGAGCTCGGTTGTGTTCCTAGTGTTTTAGGTGTGAACGTCTTACATATTTAGAATGATGTGCAGATGTTGGAAAATACTGAAAGCACAAACATTATTCATGCAATTCTCTATGAAGGAATTAGATTCCTTCCCTTATCATAGGGTTAAGCTGTCCAAGACTCAGTCTTTGTGGATGGAGCTAGGAAGATTTTTGACATCCCCTATGTTGTATATGTTTTGAGCCTAACAATGGATGTCGGTAGTGTATCGAGCAGGCACTGTGTAGAAGTCAAGATTACTCTTTAGTACCTGAATAAGGGTAAAGAAGTGTTCTTGGTACAAGTCAATGGAGAGTTGATTCTGGGAGGCATGGCGATACTAGCTTTCAGTTATAAGTGAATGGTGACTAGTCTCAATTTGAATGTGCATTCAGAGTTAATGGTGATGTGGTAGCTTGGAATGGTTTAAAGCGGAATGCCAGAATGGTTTTCAGCATGGAAGTCAAATGTATAGTGACTTTAACAGTTGCTTAGGAAGTGTTTTGGATGAAAATCCACATTTAATGTTTGAATGTGGAGCCTCGCACGACGAAGCCAGTAGTTACCTGGAGGATAACAACTAGGCAATGGCACAAGCAAAAGGGCCGAGATTTTATCACAGATCTAAGAAATATTCTTAGACGCCACCATCAGTTTGGAACGGTGGTAGGATGAGGTAACGTGAGGTCGGACCACATCAATTCGACAGAAAATGTGGTAGACCCATGAAACTGAGCTTATGACGTCAGTAGAATTTTTCACGTAATTGGGAGACTAACTAGTAATTATTGAAAATTTAAATTTAATTAGTAAATAATATATAGATTGAATTTGGGATATAATAAAACTTGAACGGATTAAATTGGAGTTCGTAATAATATTTTGGGGCAAATTATATTGATTAAGAAAATTAGAAAGGACGTGATGGGTATTTTGAAAAAAATTTAATTAAATAAATAAAATAATAATAATATCATATATATAATATATATTACTAAATAATATATATATATGTAAATGATTTATATATAATATATCTACATACATATATGTATATATATAAGAAAGAAAGAGACAAGAAAAGAAAAAGAGAGGAGTAATGAATTGGAGGAGTGGGCCATTACCCACCGCCCTAATCCCCTATGATAAACATACTTATATATAATTATATAAACAAAGGATCAACACAACTCGGGCAATTTCCTTTCTCTTCTTTAGTTGACGTGCAGCGAGGTAAGAAATTGCATTTTAATTTTCATTCATTTATATAATTATATTATTTAATTAGTCCTTCTATTAAATATAGTTTATATTGAGCGATATACTATTTAATCGGAGTATTTTATGATTTTAGCTATTTAAATTAGTGTCGAAATAAATATCACATTTGATATAAAAATGATATAGTTGGTTAATTAAATTATTAATTTATTAGATTTAATTATTATTGTAGCTAATTTACACAATTCCATCGGAATGATTAACCAAATATGTAATTCTATGTATTATTGCTTGATTAAATTGTATAGCAACGATAAATTGACAGAAAATTCATAGAAATACCTCGAAAAGTTATTTTTAAGAAATATTATGTTATTAAAGGGAGAAGATGAGGTTTCAGTGTAATATAAATTACGGATGTTATTAAAATCGATAGTTATAAATATATATGGGGTTTATTAAATGAATTCTTATGAATTAGTTGATAAATCAATTATATGATTGAGAAGCTTGGAAAGTGTAGTTATCTAAAATAAAATGGAACATGGGTTCGGACTTTAATATAAATAGATTATTAAAAGATTGGTAGAAAATATACGTACATTATATAATATTTTATTTAGAGTTTATGATATTCTATATATATATATATTGATTATACGTATAATATTCTATTATAGGACGTAACGACAAAGTAGAGGGTTGAGCAGTCCCTCGTGGAATCGAAGCATTTTGGAAATTTAAGGTAAGTATAGCTAATTGGATTTATATATATATATGTCTATATGTGTAGTATTGTATATATTATATATATTGGTTCCTTGGATGCGATCGTGGACTTGGCTTTATATTATTATACGTGGCTTTCGTACATTGATTGTTTATATTATTAATTGTGGATTATTTGTTACATTACCCTAATATCGATGGAACTGTTATTATGTGTCATATGTGTTAGTAATGGTTGGACGTAAGAGTGTTATGATTACGTGGTCGTATAATTGATTGTCGTATGAAATCAAATTAGGAGTTACTATTGAGGAAGTAATTATTATAAAGAAAATAATGATGATCGTGTATTGGAATTAAAGATGATGCTTACCTAGTTGGGAACATAGTCAATGGTTTATGATAATATGATTGATGATGACGTGATATGAAAAATATATGAATTAAGCTAGGTACAGGGGTATTCCCGGCAGCGTAGAATATCCTGTGTTATTAGCTACATACTGGGGTGGTGTGGGAGTACCATGTTTGTTGTGATGTCCTGTGCTGATATTGCTACACATTGGGGTGGTGTGGAAATATCACATACAACGGGTATCCTGTGTTGTATATGATATAATGATGAGATGTGAGGGCAGACGAAATCATTAACTGATGTACTCCAACTAGATTAAGTTGGGTCCTTAACTAATAAACAATAACGTTGAATATAATGTCGTGGATTGATTTACAGTTGTAAGTATGTATTACTGCTTATATTTGATGTTGCTATGACGAATGACTGTTAGTAGATGTGACTGCTTGTACGTGAATTGTTGTCTGTTATATATATAGACTGATTGGCTATACTTATTGAGTAGGCAACTCATTCCTTGCCATGTACTTTTCAGGAGATAGATCACATTGACTAGCTGCATTGGACTTTGAGCGGTGCCATCGTCTTTATTAGATAGGTCAGTTGTGATATTTGAAGTCAGAGTTTTAGCAGTCTGGTTGTTAAATATTCTAATCTTTTATCGGGTTGTGGTTAAAAATGTGACACTACTTACCTTAAGGTTACGTACATGAGGACATCTAGTGAGAGTACATATAAACTTTTGGTGGTATCTATTATCTTTTGTGTTATATATTATATTGATAAATTAGAATTTATTTTACGGGTTGAAAGAAAATTTCTTATAGAAAGAGTTCTAATTAAAGAAATGATGAATTACTGATAATTAGATGTAGCGAGTAGGGGGTGCTACAGAGCTGGTATCGCAGATTGCTCACTCAGATAGGTTCGAGGGATATGGGCGATTAGCTTTCGGTCAACTGGGAGATTGTTAAAACTGGTGACCAGAAAGCCAATTAGATTGACAGTTTTAGAAACGATTTAACAATCTTTATTAGTATGATATTATCTTGATGAATGTAGTAGGCATTCATTTGTGGCACCATGTGTTTGTTGTGCTGACAATTTATGTTGAACGGTATTTTAATGTCACAACAAATGTGCACAGACCAATTGAATAACCCATGTAGTTAGACTGTGTATTGGATGGTAGCTATGAAACCAACTTCTGAGGGTTGGTTAGAACATTCCAAGTTGAGGACCTCGAGACTAGGCATTGAGAATCCTATAGAGACTTGCATTAACTACTGCATTCATTGGATGAGTGTTGTGTTTCATCGGCGATAGACATGAGATGTTTTTGTGGATTATTTGACAAGGTTGTTAACTAATTGAATTGAGTCGTGAGAATCGTCATATGGAAGAATTGAAGACTTGGTCGGTATGATTGGAATTCCGACTTCGATAATGCAGGATTAGTCCTTGTACTTGAGGAATCATGACAGTCACATGCATATGATGACTATATTGGATCTGGGGAGAGATGAACGTGTCATCGATATGGTCGTTATAAGCCTTATCCAGTGTAGTCGAAGTATGTAGTAAGGACGGTGGATTTCAAGATAGAATCCATCCCCTATCAGTATACGATAGATATATCTCCTATGCGCTTTGAGATAGTTTAGATTCTCTAAGTGTATGGCCATAGCGATTGGTTGAATAGAAAATGGTTTTCTTTGTCGATCAATAGAGTACTGGGCATAGTTGCCTGATCCAGGATGGGAACCGACACTCAATTGTCTACCCTAGACTAAGGCCGGGACATAGTTGACGGAAGGACCCTACTTGTATAGAACTCGAGAGCCTAAATTTCACGCCAACATTCATCTAGTCTCTAGTGCCATGGACCATTGCTAGACGGCCACCTATGGTGACGAGAGTTTTTGATTAATTATTAATAGAAAATAAATAATTAAATTAGATTTGGTTAATTATTTGTGTTGGACGCCATGCCCAAGTCTAGATGAGGGTAAATCTAAAGAGTCACACAAATCACTATGGAATTGGTGAAATTAATCCGAGAAGAAATAAATTAATTTAATTCAAGGAGAATATATAAATGCTTGGATCATTTATTTAATGATCCATTTGATGGATGTCTCAAGAATTAATTAATTGAATTAATTAATTTTGGACTTAAAACTTTTAAATTAATTGAATTAATTTATTAGGTTTGACTTAATTAATTGATTGGATCAATTAATTAGTATTTCGTATTAGATTTATTTGATTGAATTAAATGAATCTTTGAACTTTATTAGGCTAAAATTAAATTAATTAATTATTGTCCAATGAATTTTGGTTGGGCTTGATTTAATTTGATTATATCAAACCTAATACATACTTGAAGTTCAAGCCCATTCGGGGGACGTTGGAGCAAGTTAAGAATGAGTTGAAACTCCATGATGAACATAATGAAGTGGTTATTTTATCATGGTTGAAGGTTATATGCATGTGTGTGTATAAGTTGTATTGGAGACAAACTTGGTGGTTATTGAATTTTGAATTCAATTGTATGTAACATACAAAACTACACACATATCCAAAATAACCAACACATGAGCTACGAATTCTTTGCACCTTTTTCTCTCTAAAAAATATTCTCCTTTTCTATATTGAATTTGATTCAAGTTAGAACATAAAATAATTTTCTTCTTCTTCTTTGTTCTATTTAGCAATAGAAAAAGAAGTATATCTAATCCTTAGTGTGGTATGGACAAATTAGAGGGGTTCTAATTTGGATCCTAAAGTGAACGGAAGAGGAATGAAAAGGGAAACAATGCACGTTGCTGCTCATCTATAAAAAGAAAAGGTAAGGTTACATGTATTTTTATGCTTTTGTTTCATCCTTTAGCCACATGTCTAGCATGCTTATATATTTGTTATTATGTTTTAGACAAACACCAAATGTACGAAAATTTAAAGTGAACACCCCTCTGAATCATTTTGAATTATTTTTTTATTCCACGCTTCGGCCGCGTTCCCGAGCTAGTGGGAGTTTAATGGTGTTCCTAGTGTTTTAGGTATTAACATATCTTGATCATTTTTAATGAAAGAAAGATGTTGTGGAATACTAAAACACGAATATTGTTCATATAATTCCCCATATAGGAATTGAATTCCTATCTAAGGATAACTTGTCCAAAATTTAATCATGGTAGGCTGATGAGGAGCTTAGATCTTTGACATCCCCTACGTCTCTACTGTAGGCAGCATGAGAATGCTGATTGGTGAAAGCACCTCGAAGCGCGATGGATTGGCCCGGAAACGTGCAAGCGGAAGCAGCGATAATAAAATGCGTAAAATTAAAACAAAAATGCAATAGAACCATAGTTCCAAGGGGTATACGCTTGGAGTTCCCAGGCGTTCGATATAGTTAATAAAAGTAACTAACAAATGAAATTAACGAGGCTAATGGTTGAATATAAAACGAGAGCTGCATAAACCATAAATCAAGAATTACCTTTGATTTGATTTATTACGAACCTCCTTCCTTTGATCCGTTCATGCAAGGCTTCAATGTAGAGACCCTCTAAAATTGCGTCCACAACACACTGGAACTTGGGACTCATCAACTCAATTTGCTTGAAAAGAATTGAGGAGAAAAGCACACCAAGTGTGCACAAGAGGGTGTTCGGCTCTGTTATGTATTCATTAGTGATTCTGAATAAATAATATACATATATACCATGTATCGATGCATTAAATTATGTTTAGGTTCATTTAATTATCCATAAGGTAGTAAAATTCTTTATTCCAAATAAAGGATCACTAACATGGCACTTCCCGAAAGTGAATTTGTTAGTCAATAATTTTCTTTTCTAATCATTTCCACCAACTTATGGGCTTGGGATGATTTTAATTAATTAAAATACAAGGCCAAATAAATCTTAATTAAATTTAATTTAATTAAAATCTAGTTAATTAAGTCCACCATATATTTAATCTAATTAAATACATGAACCCAATAAGCCTTTATTAAATAATAAATCCAATTTATTAAATAATAAGGGCAAGCCCAATATAAATTAGTCCAATTAATTCATCCTTGGGCTTATCCATCCAATGGATCCCTCTCATATATAAGTAATCCAGTTACTTATGGAATTAATTCTCAATTAATTCCTCGTCCCTTTTCGGTGATTTGTGTGTGATTCTTTAGGTTTACATTTCAGCTAGACTTGGGCTAGTGTCCAACACTATTATTAATTGAATCCAATTTAATTAAAACTTATTGATCAACCTTTGATCAAGAAATCCTGTTACTATTAGGTGATCGTCTAATAATGGTTCATGTTACTAGAGAGTAGGCAAAAATCCATGTCAATTTTTAGCCTCCCGAGTCCATATGGGTACAGTCCTTCCATCTACTGTCTCCCAACCTTAGTCTAGGGCATGCAATTGGGTGTCGGTTCCCATCCTAGACTAGACGTCTACTCTTAATAAGATCGCGTTACACCAAATTACTCGACCTAAGAACCTCCTCTTCCTATTCGACCAATGACTTTGGCCACAACTTTATAGAACGTAGACGCATCTCCAAGTGCATAGAAAGATGCCTCTATCACGTTTTCATAGGGGACGGATCCTCTTCTTGGAACTCACGGCCCTTGCTACATACCTTGTGTGCACAAAATAAGGCTTATGATGACCATGTTTGAGACAAGATCACCTCTCGCACAAATCCAAGATACAGTCAAAGCATGTACGTGAATGCCGTGATTCCTCAGTTTTGAGCACTACTACCATACTATTGGAGCCAGAGACTCAAGTCATACTGGCCAAGTCTCCAAGGTTTTCATAAGACGATCCACACGAGTCAGATTAGTCGATTTGACACCTAGTCAATCGACTAATTAAGATCGCATAGACGTCTCACATCTGTCGTCGATGAAGCACGACACTGATTAAATGAATGCGACTCTTAATGCAAGTCTCCTCGGACACTTCGATGCCCATTCTCGAGGTCCGCAACTTGGAATATTTCAAACCCAATCCGAAATAGTTGGTTCCGTGACCACCATCCAATACGCAGTCCAATTTTTGCACAATTATTTGAGGTGGTCTGTGGGCTTTGTTGTGATGTTTGAAAAAAATGCAAACATAAATATAATGAGCACAACAAAATTAAATAACAATAGCGAATACTTAATTTATTCATTGAATAATATTACATAAAATCGAATTATTGTCAGAATAAATTACAAACATGTTAATCCAATTTGCTTTCAGATTACCTACTCTAACAATCTCCTACTTAACCTAAAGCCAACCACCCATTGACCTCAAACGCATCTTATCCAAATGCCTCACATGGGCGATTTGCAACATCTGCTTAGATAGTGGATCCGCTGTGTTTCCTGCTGAGCTGACTCGGTCGATCCTGACGTCACTTCTACTCACTATCTCTCTAAGGAGATGATAGCGTCTAAGAATATGTTTGAAATGGTGATGAGATCTCAGTTCCTATGCTTGTGCTATCTCCTGGTTGTTGTCGTAGAAGATAACTACAGGCTCAACTTTTGTGGTAGAATCCGTCGTGGTATCCTGCTTGAAACTTTTCGAAGCAACCATACCACCGTTCAGCTTGAATACAAAAGCCGATTAAGACTAGGCATCATCATCGACCGATTGGAAGCTAGCATCGCTATAGCCTTCTAATATCAATTCTCCACTACCGTAAATCAAGAACATATCTTTAATCCTTATCAGATACCTAAGTATTGTCTTGACTGCACCCTAGTGCGCCTCCCTGGCATGCCTGATATCTGCTCATCACACTTAAAGTGTACGTTGAAAAGGCAACGTGAAGTGCGAGTGGATCGGCCCAGGAACGCGCAAGCAAAAGCGGTTAAAATAATTTGCATGAATTATAACACAAATATAGTAATACCATAGTTCTAAGGGGTGTACCCTTGGAGTTTCCGGGCATTCAATATAGTTAATAAAACTAAATCACAATGAAATTAACAGGGTTAATGGTTGAATATAAAACAAGAGGAATAGAAAACATATATCAAGAATTACCTTTTCTTGATATATTTCGAACCTCCTTCGTTTGATTCGTTCACCCAATACCTCAATGTAGAGATCCTCTAAAATTGCGTCCACACCACATCGGGATTGGGATCCATCTATTTTTTTTTGTTAGAAGAAAATTTGGGAGAAAACACACCTAGTGTGTATGAGAGGTAGGGGGCGGCCGAATGGTGGAATTAGTGGACAGGAAATTATTATTATTTTGGAATTAGTGGAGAGGAAATTATTATTATTATTATTTTATGTATTCATTCATTAGTCAATACAAATGAACTGGTCCATATATATATACCTTGAATAGATGCATTAAAATATATCTAGGTCCATTTAATCATCTATAAGGTAATAAAATCCTTAATTCTAAATGAAATACATGTGAACTTTCAGGCTCTCGAGTCCATATGGGTACGGTCTTTTCATTCCACCGTCTCTCGGCCTTAGTCTAGGGCATGGAATTTGGGTGTCGGTTCCCATCCTGGACTAGGCGTCTATGCTTAGTACTTGAGATTGCGTTACGCCAAATTGCTCGACATAGGAACCGCTTTTTTATATTCGACCAATGACTATGGCTACAACTTTATACAATTACTGCATCTCTAAGTGCATAGAAGATACCTCTATCACGTTTTGACTGGGGATGGATCCTCTTCTTAGAACTGATTGTCCATGCTACATACTTTGGCTGCACTAGACAAAGCTTATGATGATCATGTATGAGAAACGATCACCTCTCGCATAAATCTAAGATATAGTTATTGCAAGCACGTGACTGCTGTGATTCCTCAAGTCTGAGGACTATTTCCGTACTATCGAAACTGGGGACTCAAGCCATACTGACCAAGCCTACAAGGTTTCCATATGATGATCCCCATCAATGAGTTCAGTCGATTAGGCACCTAGCTAATCGATCAATTAAGATCGCATAGACATCCCACGTCTGTCGCCGATGAAACACGACACTCATAAAATAAATACAACTCTTAATGCAAATATCAATAGGACTCTCGATGCCCAGTCCTGAGGTCATCGACTTGGAAAATTTCAGACCCAACCCTAAATAGTTGGTTTCAAGACCGCTATCCAATGCACAGTCCAACTGTTGCATGGTTGTTAAAGTGGTCTGTGGGTATCTGTTGTGACGTCCAAGCAGTGCTTGACGTCATTTGGTAAGCACAATAGATACTTGTGCTGACGAAGAATTCTTACCATATTCATCAGGATAACATTGCTTAAATAAAGATTGCTTGAGTGATTCTCAAAACTGCCAATTCGATTGGCGTTTGGTTACCCATTCCAACAATCTCCCACTTGACCTTAAAGCCAAATACTCATATCTTTCAAACTAAACTGATTATGAGCAATCTGTGATATCGGCTAGGTTTTATAGGTCTACTTTTCATTTCTGCCAATGTCATGCGGTCCAACCGTAAGTTACATCTTTCTATCATCGCTCTAATCAGATGATGGTGTCTAAGATTTTTCTTTGGACATGTGATGAGATCTCGGGCCTTTTACCTTGTCCCATAGCCAAGCTATCATCCTCCAAGGTGACTACGCGTGGCTATGGTAGGTAGCACACCCAACAATCGAGCGTTGGTTTTCGGTCCTAACCGTTTTTCAATATATCATTTAAAATTGACATACATTCAATTTTACATGACAAGATTCCTTGTGGTATTCCACTTGGAACCCTTCCAATATTACCACAATATCATAAATCTCGAATATATATTCGTTTTGAGATTAAATATTATCCATATGATCCTGAAAGCTACTATCGCTATAGCCTTCTTAGGATCAACTCTCCGTTTATGTGCGTCAAGTGCTCTTCCTCAATCTTTATTCAAGTATTGGAGATAGCCCCTCAATAGTTGTCTGTTGCCTCGTCAATACACACTTGATATCTGTTGTTATGCTCAAAAAGCATAAGCAACATCGGGTTCAGTGCACCAAACAACATTTCATGTCGCTTACAGCAAAGAGGTTGGGGATGTCAAACATCTAAAGTCCTCATCAGTATACCACGATTGAATCTTGGACATCCTTTATTTGGAATTGATGTGGTCGAGGTTTTTACGAAAGAAAAAAACTAGAAATTTTAACTACGACATAGTTGTGCACCAGGTGAAAACACGATTTTTGAGGGAGAAATTTTAGTAAGAAAGTGGTCACTATCAATGAATAGTGGTTGGTTTAAAAAAATAATATTTTTGGTATTTATAGTAGTTTTAGAAGTTATCTTGTGTGGTGGATTGCATTTGTTTAACATGTGTCTCATATATGTAAAATTACTTTTTCACCCTTGTAGGTTAACATTTTTTACCAATATACGTCATACAGCCCCCCACTCTCTGATGGAATATGCACTAGCCAGTGTAATTTTTTATGCGAGAGTAAACAATCAAGAAAATGTACGATGTCTAATAAATGGGAGTGGGTGGGTGGGAGCTATTAATTGCTTTCTCGCCGTGTGCAGAGAGATGTATCACCTTCAACTCTTCCACGACCTCAACTCTTTTCTCCCCACAGGTTGCTCTTACGTGCTCTTATGGGGCATCTCTCATCTCATGTCTCTCATTAGTCATCGGTCGCTTCTTCAGTTTCTCACGCAATCTTTTAAATTTATTCACGTAGCATTCCTTTGCCATTCTTTCATCCCCCATGGCTTCCCCCACGCCTTTAGGACTGGGGAATTTAAGTTTCAGGTGAAAAGTAGACACTATCGCTCGAAAGAGGTTTAAGCTCGGTCTCTCCAACATTGTAGGCTGATGATAGAGCCTTCACCACGAGGAACTTCACCAATTTGGTGGACCTCTTTGGATAAGAACCGAGGGATAATGGTAGCATCACCTCCCTTATTAGTTTGATCATTTCACTGCTAAACCCTGTGAGTGGGGTGTTCACCTTCCGAAGTTGCACGTTATCAATCCCTAATTGGACATATGCATCGTGGAATATAATATCTGTTGAACTCTCACTATCCACCAAAATCTTTTTGACCCAAAAGTTGGAGATTGTGGTAGAGATGACCAAGGCGTTGTTGTTTTGATTCCTCATTGGGTCCAAGTCTTGTTGGTTGAATGAAATCTCATCCCTTGTTTTGAACAATATTGTGAACTTGAGTGGGGGCTTGCGCATGGTTTCCCCCAGCTGCTCGGGCGAGAGCCTTTCTTGCATTAGCCAAGTCACCGCCAGCCGGACCGCCCGAGATCAATAACCCCTACGATGGGGAGGTTGTCGCCATTCCCGATTTGTGTGGACGTTGGATCCTGAGGTTGGGGATTCGATCCCTGGTTGATGTATTCTTTCAAGTATCCTCGTTGAATCAGATTTTCTATATCATTTTTCAAGTGGTGGCCCTCCTCCGTCGTGTGTCCTCTATCTCGGTGGAAACGAAAATATTTGTCGGATTTGAGCCTCTTAGGGTTATCTTTCATTTTTTTCGGCTATTGATTGATTAATCCTTATTGCTCAGCTATGACTAATATCTCCCCTCTGGGAGCGTTCAAGGGGGTATAGTGAGCGAACCCCGCCGGAGGTACATGCTTGCATTCCTCTTTCTTCTTCAGCTCCTTTTTCTCTTCCCGACCCTTCCTTTTGCTGTCGAGGGAAGGATCGAACGCATTCAACTCCTCAATGCGGATGCATTTTTTGGAGCGCACGAATAAATCCTCCATAGTGCTAGGGGGCTTGCCGGTTATGGACTCCTTGAATCTTCCTAGTAGCAGGTTCTATTAGACGATACTGGCCAACAACTCATGATTAACATAGAGAACCTCATCCACTGCGTCCACGAATCCTTGCATGTAGTCTCTCAAAGTCTCGCCCTCCCTTTGGCGGATGGTAAATAGAAATAAAGCCATTTTCGGAACTTTTTTGTTCATGGAGAAGTGATGCAAGAAGCGGTGAACCAACTGCTCGACGCTAGAAATAGTTCCAGCAGGCAGTTGGTGGAACCAAGTTAATGCACTTTTCAAGAGCGTAGTGCGGAAGACCTTGCGGTAAGCAGCGTCACTCAGATCTTACCAATCAATTTTGTCGTAAAATTTGTCTAATTGTTCTTGTAGGTCTCCTGTCCCATCATATTCTGATAGGTTCGACACCTTAAGACCTGCTGGGAGCGCTTCGACTAGAATGTTCGGGGCAAAAGGGCTACGTTTTGGAGGGGCCAAGGCTAACGGCAAGTAGGAATCCTCGACTCCCCTAGTTGATTGGGGGTGGAAGATTCTCAATTATGGAGATTTTGATCTTGAGTCTGTACGACTTCAGGCCTGGAGATCTTGTTGTTCACTTCCTCCCGCTTCTACTCCTCCTCCACGAGACCCAAGGACAGTTCTCGACTTCTGCAAGGGAAAAGGGGGTGGGTTTGCAGGTTGTTGCGCTACACATTGGGCCACCGACTTGGGCCGCAGCTCGAGTAGATGTATCGCGTATCAGGGCTAACAAGGCTTCTTGCATCAGTTAAATCATCCATTCTTGGGGTGGAGCTTCTGGGGGGAATGCTCTAGTGGGAGGCGCTGGCAGAGATTGTCGATGTGGTGGGGGAATCTCCCCATTAAGGTGTACTTGCTTATGTGTCAGGGGGATTACTTCCTAGGTGTTGATTGTTCACGAGGCGGGTCTTGTTCCGCCCCGTTCACTTGGGCTTTACAGATCACGTTCACCTGGTTTGCATACTCAGTGTCGAGGTAAACTTTTCAACTGACGGCGCCAATGATGTGGTCGAGGTTTTCACGAAAGGATAAAATTGAAAATTCTACCTATGGCACAATTGCACTCCATGTGAAAATACGATTTTCGAGGAAGGCTTTTTAGTAAGAAAGTGATCACTATTAATGAAGAATGGTTGTTTAAAAAAATAATAATTTTGGTGTTTATAGTAGTGTTGGAAGTTATATTGTGTGGTGGGTTGCATTTGTTTAACATGTGTCTCATATATGTAAAATTACTTTTTTACCCTTGCAGGTTGATATCTTTTACCAATATACATCAGGAATAAAGGATTATTACCTTATGAAGGTTAAACGAACCTAGACATGCTTTTAATGTATCCATTCAAAGTGTGTATATATATATATGTGTGTGTGTGTGTGTGTATTAGTTATTTGGAATAACTAATTAATGAATACACAAAAATAATTTTCTCTCCTCCTAATCATTCCACTCGGTCGAACCCCCCCCGCCCCTGACACTTGGTGTATTCTACTCCTTAATTCTTTTCTAACAAATTGAATTGAGGAATCCCCAAGTTCCAGTATGGTGTAGACATGAATTTAGACGGTCTCTACATTGAGGCCTTGGGTGAAGGAATCAACAATGGAGGTTTGAAATAAATGGAGAAAAGGTATTTTTTGATTTACATTTTTGTTTCTCTCGTTTTTCATTATACCAATAGCTCGTTAATTTTATTGTCGTTTCATTTTATTAACTATATCGAATGTCCAAAAACTTCAAGGATACACCCCTTGAAATCATGGTTTCATTACGATCTCGTTTTATTTTACAAAATTTATTTTAACCGCTTCCGCTTACACGTTCTCGGGCAAATCCAATCACACCTCGCTATGCCTTTCAATATAATCATTCATTTGAATGATTATAATTCAATTCAAATTTTTGTGGACAATCGGGTCTACCACTCATCCTCTTGAAAAAAGGATCTAGTTGCAAAGATTTGGGGTGTTTCCTACTACAAATTGTTTGTTAAAGTATTTCGGAAAAAATCAAGAGGTAATCGAACTAAATTTACTTTGAACTTTTTTCTCAATTGAATGCTTCTTGTTTTCGTAAAATAAGTATCTATACAACCACGTTTATCTGAAAATGATACACTTGTCATGTTGAAATTGATTGCATGTTTATTACATGTTTTATTTTCTTCTTCTTTTAGCTTAATCAATTATTGTATGATGTATTAATGTATATATCATGATCTAAATCAATTGATTTTTTTAATTTGGTCCAATCAATCGCACTAATGATTCGATAATTTGTTCGATTCGATTTTCAATTTGGATTCTCAAAACATTGGCCTAAAGACCCTCGTGGTCCACTAGAATGCCCTATTAAGGTTATTAGGCCTGCTTGGGAGCCTAGTTGAGGATTACTCGCCTGAAGGCTCGATCAAAGGCCCAGACCCACTTGAGAGCCCTGCTGATGAGCATCAAAGCCCCCTTCTGAAAGACCACAAATCATGCAAACCTTGAAAATTGAAAACCAGTCCCCACCAGCAACCCAATTATCTTGGAGAAAATCTGAAGGTAGAGTCTCAGTCTAGAAATCAGCAACCGTCTGTCTAATCTTTTGGAGAAAATCTAGGAATAAGGTTCCTCAAGTACCGGTTGCATCAGCCAGCTAATAATCACATCCAGACCTACTCTAATAAGTAGGCAACGTATTCATTTCATAAGCATCATTATGCAGTATTTGACAAACATGCACCACCTCCACTATCTACATTTGCTACACTCAAGCTTATTATCAGAAGCATTATTCCTAACATAATTGTTGTGTTTTTATATTCCATTTCGTTTATTAACTTGAGTATTAAAGTGCATATTCTTTTTTACAAGTACTCTTCCCATTAGTTTTACGTGAAAGACTTTTTTCTGATTACAAATTCTTGGTACTTGAAATTCGACAAGTATCAAATATATTTAGGGTAAATCACTACCTTTTATGAGATTTAGCATAATTATGAATACTCCTCATTGTTTGAAATATTACTAATACCCCCTTGATTTTAATAACCGTCTAACAATTAATTCAACTCGTTAGATTTTCATCTATTTTTTATGGTAAACTGGCCAAAATACTATTGTGAATTAAAAATTATAATTTTATTTATTTTTTAAAAAAATATTTTTTTAATGACTAAGTGGATATTTTTTTTCATGTTTTTAAAATTTTTTTCATCATCCCGTTCAATTTTTTTTTGTAAGTTTTTATTTTTTTAAAAAAATAAAAAAATACAATAAGGGTAAAGTTGATATTTTCATACTTCCATTTCAAGGATTACATAATTTTATAAAACATCAGGGGGGGTATTTGTAATTTTTTAAACAACAAGGGAGTATTTGTAATTATGTCAAACCTTAGGAGAAGTCATTGTAATTTACCTGTATATTTATATCATTGAATAAAATAACAAATATAGTAAAATTAAAATAGGAAATTAATTCGCTGCACCTTTTAATACAATTTTAATCATAACTTATACATAAGCATTTTTTTACTATTGCATTTTAAAACATATTGACCCAATAATTCATTTTTTAAGTATTCTCTAGAGAAAATGAATTTAAAGACGTCGCTGAGATGTTTGGAGGATAAATAATATTTTAAAGCAAATATTGTGAATTAATTAAGAAGTGAAAGTATAAATTCAGTTCAGATATTACATATAACAAATCAAGATTTTCTTTTTAATTTTTCAATTACATATATTATCAAATATATTGTTTAAAGACTTATTTTCAAGTTAACTTTTGTGATTTTTTTATTAATCAATATATATTTCCTTTTTAGATATCATTATTTAATATTGAAACTAAAACTGCACATTTTTCTTTCTTTTTTATAGAAGTACTTATTACTTAATCTGAAAAATCAAGATATCAAAGATTAAATCATTACATTAATATTTCATACTAAATCATACAATTTAATACCAAATAATAAATAGAATCTACTGAAAATTAGACATAAGTCCAATATATAGATGGCACTTGAATTCTATCAAAGTTACCCAAGAAATATCTTGCATTGTATTTGGATTTGTAGTTTGAGTGCTTTGTTTTGTGTTCTGGAGATAGAGAGAGAAAAATAGAGATAAATAAGTGGTGTAGGTTTGTTGTTTGAATTTGGAAGACAAAACTCATTGTTTCATTGTCAAATCATATATATTTATATATATTTTTATATATAAATATTTTATGTTTAATGTTGTATTTTAGAAGACAAAAATTACTATTTATCGTCAAATCATGTCTGTTTTATATTATGTATATATACAAATGTATATATATATATTATATAGAAAGTCGAAAAACACGCAGATAAGGTGTAAAAATACAAAAACAAACATTAAGTGTGTTTTATCTTGTCTCGAAAAATGCAAAGACACAAATTCAAACACAACTGGGGCTCGCACGGCAAGGCCTCGTTGACCATATTAAAGTGGTAGTTTTGACATTACTGTATCAAATTATTATAATGTAAAAAATATTGTTCAATTTTTTAACTCATATTAAATTAACTAATTAATCAAGTTTCTTTAGAAAATTAATTTCAAGCAATTGCATGTACTAAAAAATTGATTTACTCTCATTTTGTTTAAGTTTATTGTTAATGAAATTAAAATGACATATTAGTATTTATTTTGTATGTATATATAATCAACACTATTGATATAACATATATTATACAAAGTGTCAATTTTTAAATTAATTTAAATAGAATATGTATTGATGATTATTGCACCAAAAAAAGTTTATCAGATAATTTTTATATATGATGTTGCCACAAATAACGAACTTCAATAAAATAAAAGGATTATTAAAAATTATTCGAGCAAATACTGCGTGTCATCGTATCTAATTCTTTATAAAAAAAAAAAAAGATACAATGCAATGAGTCTTAAACTATTGATATGGTGTAGTTGGAGCGGCCCATTTAAGAAAAACTTGGAGAATCAAGCCCAGTCAAACGAATGGCCTAACATGACACATCTAGGATCATTTATACTGTATAAAAAGAAAAGGTCCGTCACATTTATATACGATAATTAATGATATTGATGCACTAATTTTTTATAAAATTAAAAATACCTTAAACTGATAAAATAACTAGCTCATTTAATTTTTAAAATTTTATATTAATTAATAAATTTTTTTTTCTTAATGTAATGTATCGATTTATATATTTTATTTTTATATAATATACTTTATGATGTGAAAAATTATTTATTATATACACATGCAGAACGGCGTATCATAACGAATAGTGAGTTAAAATCAAAAGAGTGTTAAGATCTTAGATGGCGAGCAACGGCCTCAGATTCTTAAACTGGAGTGAGACACGTGGCTAAATCAGAATATTATATGAACAAGACTAGAAACGCCACGATACCCACGTGAAATACAAGCACATGACAGCCGAATGAAAAATAGCACTCGTGGACGATTTGGAACAAGTTATGTACCTAATTCCATTGTTAGCTTTAAATAGCATATCCTGAGTTCCTACTTTCATGGAATCAAGGGTGTTAGGGCATTATTTATATCTATACTATGTATAATTGACCAATTCCATTATGTCATGGTCTGTCAATAACTAGGAAGGCAGTACTCCTAAAGGGTAGATACGGCTCATTAATCAGTAGGAAAACTAGAGATAGGGTAGCATCTAACTAAGAATGGAGTTAGGTTACTAGTCTTTAGCAGCTAAGGCAGATCGGTTCGGTTAGCACAGGGGGAAGTGTATTAACTCGACTCTAGCCCTTGCCCTAGAAACATAGATTCTGGAATTGCTTAAAGGAGCGGTATGCACGAAGTCGTTGGACCTTAGATAAGCTATTGCTCATATTCCTGTACAACTTTACAATCATCAGATTTTTTATCGTTGGAAATTTTTTTTTCAGATCAAGTTTGATTGAACCAAACTAATCACAAGGCAGGTGTATCAAATTTGTTATGTGATTGTTCACTTTCTTTTAATTATACATTATAATAAACATATACTGTATAGATTAGCAGTCAATTGCACGTTCAACGCATGTGCGAAATAGGGGCAATAATCTACTCAATATATACTCGTATAAGTATGCAACTTTCATCAAATACAATAAACAGTTTACATGTTATATGAAGACTTTCTTCAAAATTAAACGAATGCATGTGACAGATAGGGGCTCAAAAATGCTATATAAACTATAATAGAAATTATATTTATTCTCTTATCTAGGCATACGCCTATTTTCTTTCATTCTACTTGAATTTTTTCTTCCATACTATTGAACTAAATGAGGTAAAATTTTGTACGGTTTTTTACCATATTTTTCTAGAATGTTTTATCACTTGAATTTGTTTTTTTATTACTATTTCATTGGACAATATTCTGAAATTACATAGAAAAGCGTTACACTCGAAGTCATGGACCTTTATATGTCCTAGCTACCTAACATTGATATCCCCATTCAACTTTTCAATCATTTGATTATTTTTTGCCATTTGATCCTCCAACTTCTCAATTTTGCTTTTTAGTCTTTCAACTTCTTTCTCGTTTTCCTCCATTTTTCTTGGGTTTTTTCAGTGTTGATATCCTTATCTTCTTTCCTTAATTTCATGGTATCTTTGATTTGATCAAGTCTCATGACATTGGATGTTTAAGTTCAAATTTTCTTGATATTTTACGATTTCACTGAAAGGTCAAACACAACTTTCTTTTATAGTATTTGTGTATCCCATAACTTGAATATGAATGCTTTATTAATTATAAATTAATAAAAGCTATCGTGCTTGCCCATGCGTCGTTGTTCCCATTTATGTTGATATATAGGAACATTGTCTGCTGGACACATAAAATGTGTATATTTTAAACAATTGGAAACATTTTATAAAGGATCATACAAGATTTAAATTTTTTCAATATATATAGATATTGATGTTTGATGTTCATATCTTTGGTGTATCCGAGTTCAATTTTGTAATATTATACGAAAATGTGATCCACATTCTATGACTTCATTTTAACTTTTTGTAATAATACATTGAAAAATATATAATAATAATTACATACATTATAGTAAACATATAGTACATAGATTAACGGTCAATTGCACATTCAATGCATGTGCAAAATATAATAGCAAGTGTAAAATAAATTTATTCTTTTATCAAGGCATGTGGTTATTTGAATTTTTCTTCCATACTGTTGAACTGAATCAGGTAAATTTTCTTACGCAATTTTACTATATTTCTTTAGAATGTTTTATCACTCAAATTTGTTCTTTTCTACTATTTTCTTAGATCAGATTCTGATATTACTTAGGAGAGCGTTGCACTTGAAGTTATCAATCGACCTTAGATATCCTAACGCTGATATCGCCGTTCAACTTTTCAATCATCTGATTCTCTAACGCCATTTGGTCCTCCAACTTCTCATTTTTGTGCTTTTTAGTCTTTCTTGTTTTCCTCACTTTCTTCCACATGTTTCATTTTTTCAATGTTAAGTGATAACCTTTGCTTCTTCCCTTGACGTCATGGTATCTTTAATTTGATCAAGTCTCTGTCGAAACCATCCGATGTCAATATTCAAGTATTCTTGATATCTTATATGATAATTTTCTCAAAATAGAAAATTGCATATGACAGTTATATCTAGGTGCTCAAATATGCTATATAAACTATAATAGGAAGTGAAATAAGTTTATTCTTAAATCAAGTCATATGGCTATTTGTTAATATTTGTGATCCAAATCCCTTTGGCCCAGCCCTTCTCACTTGATGGCTGGAATTGGTCCGCCTCATGATGCTTGGCCCAGTCCACTTGGTCAACCTGCTTTCCAACTTTTTTATATTGGTTTATCTCTTCCTCTCTGTCATAACCTTAATTTCTTTCCTGACACATCGTTTTCTCTCAGTCTTTTCTATCTCTCTTCTCTCTGGTGTTGGGTCTCCCTCCACCGTTTCTTGATTCTGTATTCACCATCATTTATCCTCGATCTTCCTCTGGTATTAAGTGGGTTGTTTCTCTATATATTGTTGGCATCAGTCTGGTTTGAGACCAGAACTTGAAACCCTTCTCCTCTCTCTAATCTCATTTTGTGTTCCTTAAAGTTCTTTGTGAACAAGCCTTAGTGGTTGTAAGATCTTGTGTAGATCTAAGCTTTTGTGGCCCTAGGTTAAAATAATAGCCTTTGTGGGAGTTGTGATGCCTTTGTGGCTCAGTGGTTTCAAGCAACCGTGAATGTGGGTTGTGGCCATAGTGGCTTTTGGGTTTACATTGATTGGATCTAGTTTTCTGAGCCTTATTTCTATAAAGTGTTTTGATTTCCTTCTCTTTCTCTATTGTTTAATATTTACTGTATTTTTAGTCTTGTACCTATATAGATCTATAATTTTACTCAGTAAAATTGTTGTATAAGAGGTTTTCAAACCCTATCACAATCTGAAATAGTTGATAGGCCTAGTTTGTTGTTCTTTGGGCTTGGTTCATGTTTTGGAGGATTGATACCTTATAGTGGTATCAAAGCCATTGTTCACCTGGTAACGTATTAAAATTTATTCAAACCTAGACCAAACCCCCTTGCTATTTTTTCTCACCTTGTCGAGCCCTTGAGGCTGCGGGCATCTGGCTTGAGGAATAGCGAGAGTTCCCTCTTAACTATTGATTATCTATTTATTATCTATCTTCTGTTCTTAATCTTGCTGAATATTCATTGATTATTTCTGTCCATATGGCTGGATATAATTTACAACCTTTTGATCGTAAGTCTATTTTTTCTATATGGCAACAGAAAATGAAAGGAAATTTAATACAACAAAAAGATGGAAAATACGCTAATAATGTCCCTGATGATACAAAGTTTGAAAATAATGAATATGCTTATTCTTCAATTATTCTTAATTTATCTGATTCTATTATTAGAAAAGTAGGGAAATAGAATTTTGCTTAAGATCTTCGTAATAAATTAGAAGAACTTTTTACTGAAACTTCTTTACGCAATAAGCTTTGCTATTTGAGAAACTTTTTAGATATAAACTTTCTTTGTCTAAAAATATCGAAGAAAAATTGGATGATTTTTCAAAATTAAGTCAAGATATAAAATTAACAGGAGATAAAAACATAGATGATTATTCTCCTATAGCGTTGTTAAATGATATTCCTGAAACTTATGGAGATGCCAAAGCTGCAATTAAATATGGAAGGGATAATATAAAAATTAAAATAGTATTTAGTGGTTTATAAAGAAAAGAAATGGATATTAAATCAAATAAACCTAGTTAGGATAAAAAAAGAAGTTAATTTTGTTAGGGGAGAACTAAGAATAGAAATTCTAATTATAAGTTTAGAAAGTATAGCAAAAACAGGAGTATAAGTAGAAGTAAAAGTAGGTCCAGGCATAAATATAGGGATGACAGACATAATGAATAAAGACAAAAAGAAAAAAGATGTTATAACTGTGGAGGTGGAAGACATTTTATAAAAAAACTTTAAAAAGCCAAAGAAAAATAATACAAAAGAAACTGCAAATGTATCTAAAGAAACTTCTAATGAAATTTATATGATTTGTGATATTAATTCTGCTAAAACATCCTTGTTAAATGACTGGCTAATTGACTCTGGCTGCACTTATCATATGACTCATTTTAAAGAAATATTAACAAATTATAGGTCTAAAAATCTTGCATATGTCTCTGTGGCAAATGAAAAATTATGTGTTGGTCAAGGCCTTTCTAATGTTTGTTAAAATTTTGAGAATGGTTTCAAGTTTACATTAAGGAATGCTAGACATGTCCCTAAATTATGTCATAATCTGATATCTTATAACTGCTCTTGAGGAAGAAGGGCTAGAGGGAAAATGGGGTAAGGGTGTCATGAAAATCATGAAGGGTTCCTTATGGTATTTAAGGCAGAGAGAAAAAGGAACTTGTATGTTTGTTCTATTAAGTATAATATGCTTGTAGCATCTGTCTTAAAAACAAATAAAACTGAATTATGGCATAAAAGGTTAGGACATATCAGCATGAAAGGACTAGAAATACTTCATAAAAATAGTGTTTTAAATGAAAATTTTGATGATATGAATTTTTTGATGACTGTGTTTTGGAAAAATAGCATAGAGTCCATTTTCCTGCTTCACCTTTCCCAGAACCCTCATCATCTTCCTGCATGTTAAATTATGTTCATGCTGATGTGTGGGGATCTGCTAATATTCCCACACATGGTGGAAATAAATATTTTCATTCAATAATTGATAATTTTTCTATGGAAGTTTTTTGTTTTCATAATGAAGCAAAAATCTGAATTTTTTTAAAAATTCAAAATTGGAAAGTTAATGTTGAAAACCAAACTGGTAAGAAATTGAAAGCATTAATAGACAATGGTCTGGAATTTTGTACCAGCAGTTTTCTGATCTTTACAAAGAATTTGTCATTAAAAGACATTAAACTACTCCTTATACTCCCAAGCAAAATGGTGTCATTGATCGTATGAATATAACTTCATTAAATAAAGTATGATCTATTAATAAGTTCTGGCTTACCCAAATCTTTTGGCGCAGAAGCCATTTTAACTGCTACTTATCTGATTAATCTTTCTCCTTGTGTTCTCCCAAAAGAAAGACTTTCTCTTGCTCTTGTTGAACCGGTTAGCCCAAATAGCTGAATGATAAGTCCCCAAAATCCTAGTTCAGTAGTGATTAGCGGCTTGGATCTAAGAATACGCCGGTAAGAAACTCTATCCCTATATGATTGTCTGGCCTTCTAGCCCTTGTTAGGAGGGTGAACCCATATCAAAAGGCCTACCTTACTCCGCTTCGTAACTTACCCGACCCTGTCTCAATAGAGAATTCCTATGATTGACTCATTTTTCTTCACTTACGTCATTTTGGTGTGACTCACTTTGATATGGATATTCAGGCTGATGAAAGTCAAAGCCATCATATTCGTATGGTCCTCTCTTTAGTCTTTAGCCAGCTGCTCCTAAAAGAATAAAAGTAATATTAGTCATTAACTCCTCCGGCGGCAAGTATTACTGATTTGAAAAAACCTTGGTTGGGTGAGCTACTATCGAGGAGAAAGATCAACCCAAAAGTGGAGTTCGCAACTAAAGCCAAAATAGAAAAGAAGCGAAGCAAGGAACTGAAACTGAGTTAGAGCATGGAATGGGGGACATGACAGCTCCCTGCTCTCAGTCAGTCCATTCATATCTATATAGTTGTGTCTAGTGCTGTTAGGAAGGGAAACTCCCCTTCTTATGAATGTTGAAAGGAAGGTCATATCCTATGGTAAGTACTGAACCGAACTATCAGCTAGAACGAAGGGACCATACCATGCCTTAGGTCCTTATCTTTCTCGATGCGAATCCTAGTGTTAGTTCTTACTGACACTTCTTTATCGAACTTTCATTTTTAGTGGTTTCTTTGTTCTCTTATTTATTTGGATTAAATGAAAGGTAGAAAAACTTCCCTTTCTTTCTCTTCTTTTTATCCCTTCCATGAATTTTGGCTATGACCAATACCCCACTAGCTGAATAGGCGTAAGAAAGCTACCTGAAAAAAGGCAAGGTGCACCTTGGATTGAAGTTTTCGTGACCGAGATATCTTTTCTTGTTCATTGTTCCCAGGGGATTTTTGGGTAATCTGCTCCCATGCTGCAAATGGTAAAATCTGAACCTTGCCGCTCTTCTTTCCTTGCGAGCGGGAAGCATTCTAGCAACGTGCGTTGCGTGATTCTTCTGTGTTTTTTCACTTCACTGGGTGGACAATTGACCGGAAGAGAACTTCGATTCACCTGGCCAGTAGGCAGGCAGCGTGTTTATCTTCTGTGACAAGGCTACAGAACGAGTGGCTCTTCTAGGCGGGCAGCTATGCTTGGTAAATTGCCAGAACGTATTTGGTCTGAGAAAAATGTTGATCTTTATTCACTTCGCATCTTTGGGTGTTCTGCATTTGTTTTACAAAATAGTGATAAGCTTGATCCCCGCTCCCAAAAATATATTTTTATTGGTTATCCTGATAGAATTAAAGGTTATAGATTTTGGCTTAGAAGCCAGCCAGGTCTTAAAGTTATAATTAGTAGAGATGTCATTTTTAATGAATCTGAAATGCCTTTTTTTTTTTTTCTAAAATGATTATAACAAAGAAACCACCTTTAATACGATGGAGGAAACTGTAGAGGATAACCAACAAGGGAAAGAGGTCAATGAAGAAAATCAACAAAATATTGAAAATGATTTCTCTGATAATAATAATAACCCTGAAGATAATGGCTCTGGCATAGATCATTATCAACTAGCTAGAGATAGCGGAAGACGTGAATCTAGGATTCCCTCTAGGTATAGAGATTTTCACTTAGCTTTAAACATTGAATCCCATGAACCATCCTCTTATGAAGAAGCTGAAAAATCTACCAATTTTGAACAATGGATAAAAGCCATGAATGAAGAATCTAGTCTTTACATAAGAATAAAACTTGGGTCCTAGTTCCTAAACCCAATAATGCTTCTATTTTTTACTGTAAATGATATTTTCAAAATTAAACAAGAAAATGATGAAACACGTTTTAAAGCAAGATTAGTTGCAAAAAGGTTTTACTCAAAAGGAAGGAATAGATTACACTGAAATTTTCTCTCCAGTTGTAAAATACACAAGCATAAGAATTATTCTTGCTCTGGTTGCACATTTTGATTGGGAACTAAAACAAATGGATGTTAAAACTGCATTTCTATATGGTGATCCCAATGAACAAATATATATGTGTCGACCCAGTTGTTTCATTGATAAGAAAAACCCTGATTATGTTTATTTACTTAAAAAATCTCTTTATCGTTTAAAACAATCACCCAGATAATGGAATAAGAAATTTGATATCTTCATGCATTCTTTAAAATTTCAAAGAAGCACTTATGATCATAGCCGATACTTCAAGTATGATAATCATATCCCTGTTTTCTTGTGCTCTATATTGATGATATGCTAATTACTAGACCTAGCATAAATTTGATTAAGGATCTGCAATTCAATTTGTGCAAAAATTTTGAAATGAAAGATTTAGGAAATGCTAATAAAATTTTAGGGATGACCATTGAAAGAGATAGGAACAGTTCTACAATTTTTCTAAACAAAAAATCCTATGTCAAATCAGTGTTAGAAAAATTTTCAATGATAAATTCCAAACCCACTTCTGTTTCTTTAGCTGCTCATTTTTAACTTAGTAAAAATCAAAGTCCTAAAGATGATTTTGAAAAGGAACACATGAAAAAGATCTCTTATTCAAATGCTATTGGATCTTTTATTCAAAGGATTACCTGGTATTGCTTATGCAGTTAGTTGTCTAAGTAAATATACGTTAAATGCGAGTCTTCCTCATTGGGAAGCTCTTAAATGGCTGTTAAGATACTTGAATGGTTCCATGAATACTGGGATAAAATTTGCAAAGTGTGCTAAAGGTGTGAACTTTGTCAGTTATGTTAATTCCAATTATGCAATTGATAGGGATAGTAGGAAATCTATTACTTCTTATGTGTTTACCTTATGTGGTGCATGCATTAGTTCAAAATCTCAACTTCAACTACATTATCTCTAGAGAAGCCGAATATATTGCCACCAGAGAAGCTTTTAAAGAAGTCATTTGGCTTAAAGAGTTATTAAAATAAATTGGTTTCTTAAAGCAAAAAGTCACAATTTTCTCATATAATCAATCTGGTATTCAATTATGTAAAAATCCAGTTTTACATGATAAAACTAAATATATTGACGTAAGATATCACTTTATCCGAGATGTAGTAGGAAGAGAGATTATTAACTTAGATAAAATCAGCTTTGAAGATAACACTGCCAATATGGGGACTTAGTGTCTCCCTTTTGATAAATTTAAGAATTGTCTTAAAATTCTTAACTTATTAATCCACATATATGCATGTTGTCTTTCAATGTGCATGAATTCCTTAGGCCCCGGTATAATGATGATGCTTGTATCCAGCATCTTGGATTTGGTCCATGGTGGAGATTGTTAATATTTATGGCCCAAATCCCTTTGGCCAAGTCCATCTCACTTGATAGCTGGGACTGGTCCGCCTCATGATAGTTGGCTCATTTCTCTTAGCCCTGGCCTATTCCTTGACCCGGTCCACTTGGTCAACCCGTTCCCCCTCTTTTATATTTATTTCTCTCTTCCTCTCTCTGTCATAACCCTAATCCCTTTCCCGACTCATCGTTTCTCTTAATCTTCTCTCTCTCTCTCTCTCTTCTTCTCTCTGGTGTTGGGTCTCCCTCCACCGTTTCTTGATTCTCTGTTCACCACCATTTATCCTTCACTTCTTCTGGTATTAAATGGGTTGTTCCTTTATATATTGTTGGCTTCAGTTTGGTTTGAGACCAGAACTTGAAACACTTCTCCTCTCTCTAATTTCCTTCTGTGTTCCTTAAAGTTTTTCGTGAACAAGCCTTAGTGGTTGTCACATCTTGTGTAGATCTAAGCATTTGTGGCCCTAGGTTAAAATAATAGTCTTTGTGGCAATTGTGGTGCCTTGTGGCTCAGTAGTTCCAAGCAACCATGAGTATGTGTTTTGGCTATAGTGGCCTTTAGGTGTTCACTGATTGGATTTGATTTTTAGTCTTATTCTTGTAAACCATTGTGATTTCCTGGCAAAATTTCACTTTTGGTCCCACTAAATAGGGCCATTCTCACTTTTGGTCCCGCGCTTTAGGTGCTCAACACTTATAGTCCCAAAACCCTAATTTTTGAACACTTTTAGTCCCACACCGTTAAAAACTGACGGAAACGGCACGTGACACGCACGTGCCGTTAGTCAGCTGGTATGGTCCATGTTGGTCAACGGCAAAATATCACTTTTGGTCCCACTAGATAGCGTTATTCTCACTTTTGGTCCCACGCTTTACGTGTTCAACACTTGTAGTCCCAAAATCCTAGGGCCCGTTTGGTTGTGTTTTCATTTTCATTTTCAATTTCCAACATTTGAAAATAGGTAGAAATGCTTTATTGGTTTTTGTGCGAAAATTGATAATATATTTGGATTAGTTGTTTCCAAATATAGGTATATATGTGTGAGAATGTTGAATATATGTATATGTATTTTTGATGTGACAGAAATTGGTTATAAGGGTTGACCAAATTGATTGAACATTTGTGTCTTTTTCTATTCATATTTATGTATAGATATATACATATATATTGTGAATGCCAAATAAAAATATGAAGAATATACTTTATTCAATACTTTATTTAAATAAGTTAGGTCTAAATTAAATAAATAATTTAATATGACCAAGACATCAACAATGTAATTCTGTTTATATTTTCAATTTCAATTAAAATATTTTTTTTGATTTTATATATATCAATAAAATAGTATTTTATATTAAGGTGCAATATAAATTTTTTAACACCTTTAGACCCACTCCGTTAAAAACTGACAGAAACGGCATGTGACAAGTCACGTGCCATTAGTCATAGGGGTGGCAGATGAGTCGAGCCGACTCGACTTTGAGCTCGAGCTCATGTTTACTTGTTCACCGCTCGCGAGCTGGTGATTTTTTTTAATATATTATTTTTAATTTTTTTATATATTTAATTTTATATCTGATATTTGATCAGTTTTATAATCTAAATTGATCGTATATTATAATTATTAATCAATATCATCTATTTTATTTTGTATAATAATAAATTATGATACTTTTATTTATATATTTAATCTTTATACAAAAATAAATCTATTCAACAACTTAGCAAATTATAACATTTTTTATAATTAAAATTATTATTTAATATGATATATAGAACTTTATGTTATATTTTAATATATATTTATATTACGTTAATATTTTTTAAATTGACAAGTAATTCACTTATGATTCTTTATTATTTATAAATTTATGTCAAAATTTAGCAATTCTTATGAATTAATCTAAAAATCATAATAATAATAATAATAATAATAATAATAATAATAATAATAATAATAATAACAAAAATAATAATAATGATGATGATGATGGTTGAACAATTCTAATTATTATTTTTATTAGATATATAATGAGATTAAAAAGTTTAATCAATAATTAAGATATCTTAAAATTTGGGCACCTGATTCATATGAAATTTAAATATATACAAGATTGTGTTTATTAGATCATATCAGACGGTATGATTTAAAATCACATGGCCTGATTCAACGATACACCGTCTTGAATGATTACTCTTATATTTCGATATCAGATGGTTTGGATGTGTTTTTAGCATCTTGTTTAATTTTTTTTCTTGGGTTTGAGTGTGTTTTCAGGGGACAATGATTTGTTTATTTCTTGTTGTTGTTGTTTGGTTTTATAAAAGAGTTGTAATGTTGTATGGAAGACCATTATCGATTAGCAAAATTTCTGAAAAACTTTGTATGTAATGTTGTAAAATTCCTCTCCTTCCCACCTCTATTCTTCTGCAATTTCTGGAACAAAATCGAGCTCGAGAAAGCGAGCTCGAGTTCGAGCTCGAAAATAATGTATCGAGCTCGAGCTCGAGCTCAACCTCGGTGAGCTCGTCGAGCTCGAGCTCAAACAAAGAACCCTCTTACACTCAGTTTCTTTTTCCTTCCCAACCTCATTCATGGCGGCTCTCAGGCCTCTCTGTCTCTCTGCATTTTACCATACTAGTGATATTTGACTGAGAAGTTGCAGAATTTGGTCTAGAGGATGACTCAATGAACACAGCTCAAACAAAGAACCCTCTCACACTCAGTTTCTTTTTCCTTCCCAGCCTTATTCATGGCGGCTCTTAGGCCTCTCTGTCTCTCTGCATTTGCATTCTTCTCACTCTCACTCACTCTGCTTCAGATGTTGAGTTGCTTTTGATGAAGATTAAGCTTTCACTGCAAGGAACCGCCGAGAACTTGCCGTTGTTGTGCTGGAATGTCTCAGTCCCACTCTCCATTAGGGTTTTGGGACTACAAGTGTTGAACACGTAAAGCGTGAGACCAAAAGTGAGAATAACGCTATCTAGTGGGACCAAAAGTGATATTTTGCCGTTGACCAACATGGACCATACCAGCTGACTAACGGCATGTGCGTGTCACGTGCCGTTTCCGTCAGTTTTTAACGGTGTGGGACTAAAAGTGTTCAAAAATTAGGGTTTTGGGACTATAAGTGTTGAGCACCTAAAGCGCGGGACCAAAAGTGAGAATGACCCTATTTAGTGGGACCAAAAGTGAAATTTTGCCTGATTTCCTTCTCTTTCTCTCTTGTTTAATATTTACTATATTTTTAGTTCTCTACCTGTATAGATTTGTAATTTTATTCTGTAAAATTATTGTATAAGGAGTTTTCAAACCCTATCAACATCTATAATAGTTGATGGGCCTAGTTTTGTTGTTCTTTTCACTTGGTTCGTTTTTTGGAGAGTTGATACCTTACACTAATTTCTTGCATTTTAGCTAAATTTTCAAAGTGGGGGGGGGGGGGGGGAGGGGGGTGGAATTAGTAGAAGGGTGTTTTGGACACAACCTTGGTAGGCAAAAGGGCCAAATGAATTTAATCCTATTATATATATGTATATATATTAATTTGATAACTAAAAAAGTTAAAAAAAATAGATATGAAAATTATGAAAAGTTGATGGAAAAAGAGTGAGAAGAAAAAGAGATGTGAATGTGGAAAATATATAAAGTTATAAGAAAAATATTGAAGAGAGTAATAAGATGTTTTTCAATTATATAAAGTTATAGATATTATCTTCTCCAACAAAATAATTTAGTTTATATTTAAAAATTTAAAAATTCTGTTAGTGGAAAATATAAATAAATTAAATTGTGATAAAATAATAATAGTATCGTAGGCCAAACATCAAGCATAAAATGCTCGAGTTTCAGAATATTAATGCTCTTTCCTTTGTATGGAATTCAATAAATGTCATACATAAATGGATGGCAATTATCCTGAAATTCAAAATTTCTCAATAAATTTCCAAAAATGAGCAAAAAACAAAGAAAAAGTTAACATATTATCCAATGGCTTTGTTTTATTTCGTTTAGTCCTTTTCTCTTTTTTTTTTTATTGGGTGGATTTCCTAACATGTCAAAAGGCCATTGTCAATGGTTCTCTCTCAACAAAGTTGTGTTTCTATCCATTTTTTTTCTAATAGAAGTGGTAACTATATAATTGTATTAGTATCTCAACAAATTTAGTAATATATCAATTACATCACTATATTAATATAATGCAAAATAATTAAATAAATTACAATAAACACTGATAAGATGAGGTAAATATCCATACATTTTCTGAAATTCAAACGCATGATCTTTAACTTTTAAAAAAATATTTTCTGATACCAATTAAAAAGGTCGTTATCGGTTTTGGTACAACAATTTTGATAAATGTTGCTTTTGATACCATAAAATACGAAAACACTCTTTTTTTGTTCCAAAAATTCATGTGCGTCGCACATGTCCGTTGGTTGCCGTTAAGTGCTGCTAGGCCACTCGACTTTGGCTACTTTTGACTTCAGACGCCCTATTTAATAGTACCAAAAATAGCATTTTGCCAAATTTTAATAAAAAACTATAAGAAAAAGATATTTATTAAAAAAATAAAAATATTAGGGAAATTTTACTTTCATATATATTATACAATAAATTTAAAATTATAATTATTTATATTCAGATAATTTCTAGGATCTTATTATTATTTCCTAATATTAAATTATTATTTGGTCCGAAAAAATTTCAATATTTCACCACAAACTATAAGAAATAAAAAATATTTTTTAAATAGAAGTATTAGATAAACTTTGTTTTATATAATCAATTAATTTTAAATATTTAAGATAAATTCTAGCATCTTTTTGTTATTTTTTAAAATTTAACTATTATTTGATTTGAAAATATTTTAATAAACTTTAGCCACAAACTATAAAAAATAAATTTCATTTTTTTAGAAATTAAAATAATATAGAAATTTAATTTTGATATAAATAAATAGCTTTTAATTTATAATTATCTGTATTGAGATAAATTCTGGTATCTTTATATTATTTTTTAAAATTAATTACTATTTATTCTACAAATATTTTAATAAACTTTGACCATAAAAAATAAGAAATAAATTTTATTTTTCAATAATTAAAAAATATTATAGAAGCTTTATTCTAATATAAATAATAAATAGTTTTTCAAAAAACAATAACAAGATGCTAGAATTGATATCAAACATAAGTAATTATAATTTAAAAATTAATTAATTATTTTATTATTATTTTTTGTCATATATTAGAATATTTCAGACCAAATAATAATTTAATTTTAAAAAAATAAAAAGATTCTAGAATTATCTCAAATACATATAATTATAATTTAATATTAATTTATAATTTATATAAAATTAAAATTTACTTAATTCTTCTATTTTAAAATGTAAATTTTATTGCTTATATTTTGCTCAAATATTAAAACATTTTCAGTTCAAACAATAATTCAATTCTAAAAAAATAATGAGATCTTAGAATGTATCTAAAATAAAATAATTTTAAATATAAATTTATTTTATTAGAATATTAAAATAAAATTTCTTCAATATATATTTTTTAAAAAAATAAAATTTTATTTTTTATAATTTGTTGCCAAAGTTTGTTAAAATATTTTTAGTACAAATAATAATTCAATTTGGGAAAATAATAAAGAGTCTAGAATTTATCTGAAATATAAATAACTATAATCTAAATTAATTCATTAGTTATTTAAAAATAACATTTATCTAAAATATTTATTTAACAAATTGTTATTGTTTATGGTCAAAATTATTAAAATATTTTGAAATATGAGTGAACCATAACTATGGCAAATTTTTCCTTCTTTTTTGTTGGGACATCCCTCTCAAAGGGGGAGTTAATGGCCATGTGCAAGGCACATAACTTTTATAGTTCATTTGAAATTAAAAATATGTGTTTTAGTATTTTATGATATTAAAAGCTACACTTATTAAATTATGATATCAAAAATAATAATAATATTTTTTGATAGTACCAAAAAAATACTTTTTCCTGAACCTTTTCTTTCCTCTTATAAACAATTCGGGTCCCCACCCTTTGCCCCCACCCCACCAACTCCGCCAATTCCATCTCAAAATAATAAAATAAAAAATCATATATATTAAATAAGAAATATCAATCATCTAAAAGTAATACAATGAAGAAGTTTGACCTAATGTTTATCAATAATTAATAAAGAAATTATTATAACGAATTTGATCCGGATCGAAATATGCGACCTTGCTGGACAAATCCAAGCTCGCCACATATTTGTCCCAAATCATGTATGGGTCCTGAGGACTAAACACGTACGTTAGGATAGTCGGGTTCGTCCCCGCCCTACGACGTTTAAGTTAGTTATGATCGACGTAGAAATATGCCATCTATAAGTTCAAAGGTGAATGCAATAAATGCGCGTTACCTCAAAATGACTTACATTCGAAATATTTATAGGGTCCAAGTATACTGTATGGACTGCGTCACGCGTCATCATTTGAGCACTTCATTGCTCTTTATCGTACGGTTATGCCATTCAAAAACAGTAGTTTTTTTGGGCCAACGCGTGGGTCTGGGCTCCAAAGACTCGACCCGTGTATCTTGTGCGTGTGTCCTTGGTTTTTAGGGTATTTTTTCCAAATTTGAGGGGCTTTTTCTTTATTTTTCAAAAATGAGGGTAACACCCCCATCAGGACTAAACATCAATTCTCTATTATTAAGGTAAATTATCTATTGGTGTCTTACAAATATAATATTTCCATGATATCATGATGCTACACATATATTATATTTGTTTATATAGTTGAGATAATCAGTAGGCCTTTGGAAAAAATATCTTGAGTGGGAGAGGAAGATCATTCAATCTGTTAGGTGGTCTGCCACCTAAAGGAAAAATATAATTAGGGGGGCCCTTGGGGCATGAGATAATCTGCATATATAATAGTTTTTTTTTCAAGATAAAATTATATTTTTGGCATTTTTACGACATTATATTTTAAATTTTGTGCGAGTTAGTACGTTAAATACTGGAGATTCTTAATTTGACTTGGAATTTGATTCCGTGTTACTTACGCGACTTCAAATTAAGATTTTTCTTTTTTTAAATTTGAAGGAGAATTCGCATGATTTTTGTACGCAACGACTGAACAGCCACTCATCAAACTTGTAAGATTAAAATTTGCACCAAGTCTTAATTTATATGACTTGCATAAAATTAGGGTAAAAGAAAACTTTCGTCCAATAACTTTGTTCCGATTGAATTATGATCTGTTAATTTTGGCAATATTAGTTTTGATCAAAACTTTCGTCCAATAACTTTGTTCCGATTGAATTATGATCTGTTAATTTTGGCAATATTAGTTTTGATCCATTATCTTTCAATTTTGTGTAAATCTGATCCTTCAGTCTAATTTATAATCATTTTGCCCTTTCAATAGAAATAGCTCAATAGTCAATTTTTCATGCTCTAAAAAGCCCAACATGCTTTCGAAATAAAACTAAGTCCTGATAATTTCATACATTGGTTTGACCGCCTTGCTCCCAGGGATTTCAAGTCCTCGATTTTATGGGCTTCCTCCAACCACACAACTGCAGTTGATGTTTCACAGGTACTTGGCTCCTTCAGCAACAAACAACACAGCCTTATTTTGTTTCCGATCTTAGGGCGTAGAAGATACTAAAAAACAGAGACTTAATAAAATATTTGGATAAACAAGTGAACAGACACCTTTTTTTATTGAAGAAAAATTCAAAATATTACAAAGATACTTTTCTCCCTATAGGAGGAGACAACTATTTAGCCTTTCATATAGAGGACTATACTTGCTACGGAAACCCCCACAAAATTGAAAATTAAAACGAAAAAGATGTGAAAACTCAAAATATTATGCTTTGAAGAGTTGGAGAAAATTTTTTATGATCCTCATATGCTTCATTCCCTTCTTATTTATGGTCATTCCCAGACTTCAAACTTGTTTTTACATGACGTCACTGCGTTCATCATCTTCTTGTCTTTTTTGAATAACATCATTGTGTTCGTCATCTCTGCATCCTTTCCAGTTGTTGGTTATGATGGCTTGTAGGTCATGTGATTGCTAGCTAGCTTTTCTTTTTTTTGACTGATGGTTTTTGTCTTCTTCTATCGACAGTTTTACTTTAGAAATTTTACATTCTGCAAGTTTTACTTCGCCTTGTAAAAATTCTTTCTCTTACCCTTATTTTGTTTTAGTTCGGATTTCTTTTAGGTGACCTGAATTTTAGTCTTGACAAGGGTTTTTCCTATTTTTCATAGCAAGGGCATACATGATTATGTCATTGTCCAACATGTAGCATATTACATGTTTTCATCCTTGTAGCCTCTTTTCCAGGTAGCTTGTTCCCATATAAGCATTCCCTTTCTCTCGAACAGGCTTTCTGCAAACTTGGTATTTTTTCCTGTCATGGAGTTTAACAAGAACAATCCATTTAAACTGTTTGAATATATTTTAAATGGATACTTCATTTTGTCCATCTCGGTGTGACAGACCCATAGTCCCCAAGCTCTCCTGGTAGAGATATCGCCTTCACTAATAACTGATACTAGTGGATCTTCTTTTGAGGCAGCTACAATTTTATTGAAAGCTATCATATCTGGTCTCTGCAACTTGATAAATGGGAATGTCGGACGAGACCCTTTACTGCAATTTCTAGAGCTGCTGACATGAACTTTAACTCCTGAATATTGCCTTGTTTTAAGTGGGGATTGTTTTGCCACAAATCATGGACCCCCCCCCCCCCCTAATCCACTCTGGAAGCTTTGAAATATTCGAAAAATGTGGTGACATAGTATGAACTGAAGCCATAACTCCGAACTTATACCATTCTCGGACCTCTTCTAGTTTAAACCCTTCTAACATCCAGACTCTGTTATATTTTTCAAATATTTCGATTATGGTCTTGCTTGAATTCACTCCTTTACGAGAAATTAATTTTTTCCATATTTGCTGGTACACCTGCCAAGAAGAAGAAGATTTAAATTCGTTAGCATTAACCTTAGAGGTGCATGTTATCGGCCTAAGGCTAATCTCTCCTTCTTTAACCCAGAGGTGCTGGGTTAACTTGCTGATGGGTGTCGAATCCACCAAAAATAATTCCTACGAACACTTTTGTAGATGTGTGAGTAGAGTCGAATCCATAGAGATTGGTTTTAAATTAATTCCTTCAAAAACGAAAATAATTAGGGAGAGTTTTGATTGTGAAGAAGAATAAAACTAAAAAGCTAATAAAATTAGAAGAGATAAATATAAGAGAAGAGTATTTTAGTTAAAGATAGGATCACACTTAATTCCACGGTTGATCATAGATGCAAAGATAACAATTATTCATAACTGATAAATTGGTTATGGCCATTGGTACGACCTAACAACCTCACCTTTCCTTACCTTGTGGATAATCAAGGAACGTTCGTTCACTAAATCCCTAATCAGTAAACAACCTTGGGAACGTCCTCAAGATTTAATTTACCAACAGCATTAAGAATTAGAAATGCCCAATTCTAACTAATAAATTCCTACGAGGATTTATTTAAGTTAGATTGTGCATTCCCCACAACATAATCAAAAACTTCTACGTAATCAATTATGTTGTGTTACCACTAGTTATTGAACTAAACAAACAATTACGGATTTGCAAGTTCAATTGGCTAGGCAAATATTCTTGACAATGAATCAGATTATTTGTAATAAAAGCACAGAGAACAACACAAATACCAATATGAATAAAAATAGAAAGCATAAATTAGATCTCACAACTCGTTGAATTTAAGCATTCACCAAGTCTTCAACCGGAATAAGAGAACTAGCTAGACATGCTCATGGAAGAACGCATGAAAAGCAAAGTAAGAAAATATCATAAAAACGTAGAGAAATAAAAGAGTTCAAAAGTTGTCTCTTAAAGTGAATTACATCACCTATTTATAATAGCTAGATACCTAGTTCTACTAGGATTAGAAGTAGATTCCTAGTTGAACTAAAAGACTTATAGAGATAAAATTATAATCCTAGTTAAATTCTTCCTTCATCAGAGGTAGTCCAAGCAACTCCAAACTCTTGTCAAAAATTGAGTTTGAGTCTTGTTTGAATTTTCATTTTGGTGCTTTTCTTCATTTTCCAATTCTTTTGTCCTAATACTGCAAAATAATATTTAATTAGGAGCATTTGGTCACAAAATAGGCTAAAATATTATATGAAATAAGCACAAAATGCGATTCTATCAAATATCCCCCCACTTAACCCTTTGCTCGTCCTTGATGCAAAAAAATAGAGATAAAATAGTTGAAGAAGTTCAAACTTTATGGATCGCAGACGAAAGTAACAAGCAAGAATCTAGTTGAGTGTTCAAAGAATGAGACATCATATAATAAAAGACAACTGAATAAGTTTCAAACAAGTTTTCACAAGATGATCTTCATGAAAACTAAGCATGGAAAACAAGTGGACTATGCTCTCATATCTCCCAATCTCTCGAGTATTTTGGGTTGTTGAGTGTTTCGCTCAAATGCTTGCTATGAAAATTCTTCACCATAGGCTTGATTATACACCAAAATCTCCACCACTTATAAATATGCACACACTTGAATCAAGAGGTCTTATATTTTGGTTGTAATGGGGCTTTGGTTTAGGGGTAGGAAGAATTAGGAAAAAATTGAGGTGAAGATCCAAGGAACTAAATTAGAGCACCAAGTAATAGATGTAGGAATCCAAACTTTTCAAAATTATCTATCTCATGCTCTTCTATGTCCCACTTTTTTCGACTTGAACTATGCCTTTCTTTCAAAGAGAGAATTTTCTTTTTCTTCTTCTTTTTTTTTTCTTGATTTTTTCTTTTTTTTTGAAAGTATTTTTTTTCTCTTTCTTTGTCTATTAAAGCATAGAACAAGATTCTCATGTGACTTGTTAGCTCATAAACGTCCTTTGCAATAATTGAGATATCCCCCCACTTAATGTCAAAAGATATACTTAGAATACATCTTTGTTTCCTTGACGCTCTACTAGTCCTTGGAAGGGCCAAACAAGGATAATAAAAAGACGGTAGAGTTTGTTTATACATAGGGTTGCATAACAAGGAATTAAGGCTTATAAGGCTCAAATGGGCTTACTAAGGGGATTTGTATGTAGGTGGTCTTTTTAAGCTAAAGGGGTTTTTATCCTAGTGTCTTTATCATTTTCAAGTGTATGCATAAAGATGTGGCCTCGATATGGTTCAAAGCAAGTTCTAGGAAGACAAAATCATGAAGCATTATCTCTCGAGAAAAGAAAAATTGTAGATTTTTATGAGTGTATAGGCTCAAAATTCCTCTCTAGGTAGGTTATGTCCACCAATTTTCCACATTCAATTTTCAAATTAAATCACCATTTGCAAAAATAAGTTCTTAACCGTAAGTTGTCAGGAGTCATTAGATGCACATCCTTATCACACCTTACCAAATTATTACTTGATTAGCCTAAGTCTTTGATCATAAAGCTAGTGTGAGGACAAGATAAAATAATATTTGCTTCAACAAATATGGAAGGGGTAGCAAGCATCAATCAAAATAATTAATCCACCAAGACTCATTTTCTATCAAAGCAATCAAAACACCCTCCCCCCACTTAATTCCACATTGTCCCCAATGTGGTTAGCATGCATATTTAGGACGATAAAATAAGAGAAAGGGAGAAAGAGAGCGTCCTTAGTGATTCGGGGGTAGGTGGTGGAACTGCGGGAGCTCGAGAATTGTGAGACCTTAAATGAGAGGGAGAGTCCCTTGTGGATGCTCATACCTTTTGACCTGCAAAAATCGATTTTAGTGGTATCACAACATTCACAAGAGGTTAGATGAGAGAGAAATAAATAATTGAGAAAAAGAAAAAGGACATGGGTTGCCTCCCAAGAAGCGCCTTTCTTTAACGTCTTTGGCTAGACGGGATGGTGTTTCTAGGTGATGGTGGGTTCCATGAGTTGTATTTTGTCTACTAAAGTTGATTGAAAATCTTCGTAGAACGGTTTAAGCCTATGTCCGTTCACCTTGAACACTTTTTGAGTGGTTGGACTTTTGATTTCAACTGCATCATGAGGAAAAATATGAGTCACAACAAAAGGTCCAATCCAACGAGAACGCAGCTTACCCGGAAAAAGTTTAAGTTTGGAATGAAAAAGCAGCACTTTTTGCCCAACAACAAAGATTTTTCTTGAGATGGCTTGATCATGGAAAATTTTAGTCTTGTCTTTATAGATCCTTGAGTTTTCGTAAGCGTCATTTCGAATTTCCTGAAGCTCTTGGAGTTGCAATTTTCTTTGACACCCCGTCTCATCCATCGTCATGTTGAGTTGTTTGATTGCCCAAAAAGCCCTATGTTCAAGTTCAACAGGAAGATGATAAGGTTTACCAAAAACTAAACGGTACGGGGACATACCTATTGGAGTCTTGTATGCAGTGCGGTAAGCCCATAACGCATCATCCAAGCGAACGCTCCAATCCTAGCGATTGGGATTGACCGTCTTTTCAAGTATGGACTTGATCTCACGATTGGAGACTTCGGCTTGACCATTTGTTTGCGGGTGGTAGGCAGTGGAGACTCGATGAGTTACATTGTACTTTTTGAACAAAGCACTTACCATCTTATTGCAAAAGTGAGTCCCTCGATCACTAATGATGGCTCTAGGCATCCCATACCGAGAAAAGATGTTAGTCTTCACAAAATCTATGACAGTTTTAGCATCATCCGTATGTGTGGCTTTTGCTTCAATCCACTTAGATACATAATCTACCCCAAGAATGATGTAAGATTTACCAAAGGATGAGGGAAATGGTCCCATAAATCAATTCCCCATACATCAAAGATTTCACACACAAATATGGACGTTAGGGGCATTTGATCACGGGGATCGAGATTTCCCGTCATTTGGCAATTCTTACAAGATTTGCAGAATAGATAGGAATCCTTAAACAAATTTGACCAAAATAAACCACATTCTAACACTTTCAATGCTGTTCGTTTAGGCCCAAAATGTCCCCCACAAGCATGAGAGTGACAGAATTCAAGAATAGATGTAACTTCGGATTTGGGTACGCACCTCCTTATGATTTGATCTGAGCAATACTTCCACAAATGTGGATCATCCCACACATAGTACTTTGCATTACTTCTAAATTTTTCTCTTTTTGCTCTAGACAAATCATTAGGCATAGCATTAGTAGCAAGGAAATTTACTAGATCAGCGTACCATGGGATTATTCCTTGTGTGGCGAGGAGTTGTTCATCCGGGAATTCATCTTTTAAAGGGGGTGAATGTCCGTCGATTATTAATCGACTAAGATGGTCGGCAACGAGATTTTCCGCCCCCTTTTTGTCCTTAATGGTTAAGTCAAACTCTTGTAGTAAGAGTATCCACCGTATGAGCCTTGGTTTTGCGTCTTTTTTTGACAAGAGGTACCTAAGTGCTGCATGATCAGAATAAACAATCACTTTAGTACCAAGAAAATAAGAACGAAACTTTTCTAAAGCAAAGAAAACAGCTAATAGTTCTTTTTCCGTGGTGGTGTAATTGCTTTGAGTGTTGTCTAACATCCTTGAAGCGTAGTAGATGACATGAGGGTCCTTTCCAACTCGTTGGCCTAGAACGGCCCCAATAGCATGGTTGCTTGCATCACACATGACCTCAAATGGTAGTTTCCAATTTGGAGGTTGAATTATTGGTGCGGAGGTCAAAGAATCTTTCAACTTGTCGAATGCCAGTTTGCATGCTTCATCAAACACGAAGGTCTCATCCTTTTGCAACAACTTGCACAGGGGTTGAGTTATCTTGGAGAAATCCTTAATGAACCGTCTATAAAATCCTGCATGACCAAGAAAAGAGCGAATCTCCCGCACACTAGCGGGGTAAGGATCGACTTCTATTCCTTTAGAAGATACGATATGCCCCAAAATCAAACCTTGATCAACCATAAAATGACACTTTTCATAATTAAGCACAAGGTTCTTCTCTATGCATCTTTCAAGAACTTTAGTCAATTTTTCCAAACAATCATTGAAAGAATTTCCATAAACAGTAAAATCATCCATGAATACCTCTATGAATTGTTCCACATAGTCAGAAAAAATGCTTACCATACATCTTTGGAATGTGGCGGGTGCATTGCATAAACCGAAGGGCATTCGTCGATAGGCAAATGTGCCGAAGGGGCACGTGAAGGTTGTTTTGTCTTGGTCGGCTGGTGCTACAGGTATTTGATGAAAACCTGAGTAGCCATCAAGACAACAATAATGAGAACGCCCAGCTAACCTTTCTAACATTTGATCAATAAAAGGAAGTGGAAAATGATCCTTTCTAGTGGATGCATTGAGTTTTCTATAATCAATACATACACGCCAACCATTTTGAACACGAGTGGGTATCAAATTTCCAAAAGAATTTTCAACCACAGTGATACCCGTTTTCTTAGGCACAACTTGAGTAGGACTTATCCATTCACTGTCAGAAATAGTAAAGATTATACCTGCATCAAGAAGTTTTAAGATTTCTTTCTTTACCATTTCCATCATAGGCGGGTTCAATCGACGTTGTGCCTCTCGTGATGGTTTGGCTCATTCTTCAAGTAGAATCCTATGCATGCACGTAGAAGGGCTTAGCCCCTTGATGTCGGCTATGGTCCAACCAATGGCCTCTCGGAACTCTCGAAGCACACGGATTAATTTCTCCTCTTCTAAGGAGGAAAGCTTGCTAGAGATGATCACCGGTAGAGTGTCGTTTTCTCCTAAGAAGGCATACTTTAGATGCTTGGGTAATTCCTTCAACTCCAAAGTAGGTGCCTGCAAGATAGAAGGGACAAGTTTAGTATGAGATTGTGGCAACTCAATGAAAGCAAGATTGGAGGGTAAAGGTGGAAGGGCTTCAAATTCGAAGACGCTTTCTCCTATGTTTGGATCGAGTGCTATAAAGTCCTCCAAAAGTTGCACTTGTGTGGGTGTGAGGCTCCTTTCTAGCACTAACTTGGCGTGGTCTTCATTATCATAATTTGTCAATTCCTGCACAACAGGGTCAAGTGCATCCAAAAAGAAAGTAGTAGGTACATCACTAGGATATCGCATGGATTCATATATATTAAATCTTATGATTTCACCATCAAATTCCATAGTGAGAGTACCATTGTGGACATGAATTTTTGTTCTAGCGGTTTTAAGAAATGGCCTTCCTAACAAAATAGATGTAGAATTGGGGGAGTTATCTTCCCTCATATCTATCACAAAGAAATCAGCAGGAAAAACCTATTCATTAACTTCTACTAAAACATCTTCAAGGACTCCTTCAAGATAAACAATAGAACGATCAGCAAGTTGAATCACAACACCCGTTTCTTTTAATGGACCAACATTCAAAGATTTAAAGATAGTAAGAGGCATGACATTTATAGAAGCACCCAAATCACACATGGCTCTCTTAAAACCTATTAAACCAATTTTACAAGGGATAGAAAACATACCAGGGTCTTTGCATTTGGGGGGTAGTTTTTGTTGGAGAATTGCGGACACATTCTCCCCCATACTTACCCTTTCATTGCCTTTCAACTTTCCTTTGTTGGTGCATAGTTCTTTGAGAAATTTGGCATAGCAGGGTATTTGTTTAATTGCGTCAAGTAATGGAATGTTTACCTCCACTTTACGGAAAGTTTCGAAGATTTCCCTCTCTTCTCCTTCTTTTTTACCCTTAGCAAACCTTTCCAGGAAGGGTGGTTTTGTCACTAATGCCTTAGGAATGTCATTGTTGGTTTGTTTGGATTTTTCAAGCTCTTCCTCTATTGTGCCTTGTTGTGCGTCTCCATGCTTAATGCTAATTTCGGACTGTAGCTCTTTTCCACTGCGTAAAACAATAGCACTAGCATTTTGCTTAGGATTAATAATAGTTTGGGAAGGAAACTTACCTTGAGACTCCAAACGGCTAACGGAGGAGGCTAGTTGGCTCATTTGGGATTCCAAATTTTGTATGCTCGAGCGGGTTTCTTGTTGGAATTGTTGGGTGCTCAAGGTGAGTGTCTTCACTATATCTTCCAGAGGCATACCATTATTGGGATTGGCTTGAGGTGGTGGTGGTGGTTATTGGTGTGGAACCCTTTGAAAGTTTTGAGGTTGATTGCCATACCTCAAATTTTGGTGATCTCTCCATCCGGGGTTATAGGTATTGAAAAATGGGTCATATCTCCTTTGTTGTTGCCCAGAAAATCTACCAACGGCGTCAGCCATGTTCGGTTGATTCTTCGTGAAGTGTAGGACAAGCGTCGGTGTAATGTCCCGAAGATGTACATATCCCACAAGCTTTGGCTTGTTGAATGCTTCGCCCTATAAATTTTTCAACAAGAGAAGTAAGTTTATCTAAACGTTCATCAAGAGAAGTACTTACCTCGTTTACCCTTTGTGGGGGGTTGTCGTTTCTATTACCGAATTGTTGATTATTAGCCGCCATGGTTGTGATTAGTTTGCGTGCTTCGGTAGGAGTTTTGTCATACAAAGCACCTCCACTAGCTGCATCCACCAAGCTTCTATTTGCCTCAGACAATCCTTCATAAAAATATTGAATTAGAAGATGGTCGGGAATTTGGTGATGAGGGCAACTCTCCACCAATTGTTTGAATCTTCCCCAATACTCATAGAAACTTTCACCGGAGAATTGGCGTATTCCACTTATTTCCTTCCGGATGTTTGTAGTCCTTGAAGCGGGGAAGTAGTTCTCAAGAAATAGTTTCTTGAGCTCGTTCCAACTAACAATAAATCCCGAAGGTAAGAAGTAGAGCCAATCTTTTGCTTTATCGCCCAATGAGAATGGAAAAGCTCTTAGCTTGACTTGTTCTTCGGTGACTCCTTGAGGTCTCATGCCGGAATAGACCACATGAAATTCCTTGAGGTGTTTGTGTGGGTCTTCACCTGCAAGGCCACGAAAAATGGGAAGTAAGTGGATGAGACCGAATTTAAGTTCAAAATCAACATCTAAATTAGGATATTCAATGCAGAGTGGTTGTTGATTTAAGTCAAGCGAAGTCATCTCTTTGATCGTTCGTTTGGGATTATGGGCCATGACTTCGTCTTTAGAGTCGTTAGACGTGGACACGTCTAACTCAGAATCTGTTGGTGGTTTGGAAGAAATAGAAGCCTTTTCCTTATGTCACTTGGTTTCTTTTCGAAGTCTACGAGCGGTTTTCTCGATCTCTGGATCAAATTCAAGTTCACCTGTACGAGAAGAACGTGACATAAAACCAAGTAACAAGAAAAAGAAATTAATTTAAAGACACCAATCCCCGGCAACGGCACCAAAATTTGATGGGTGTCGAATCCACCAAAAATAATTCCTACGAACACTTTTGTAGATGTGTGAGTAGGGTCGAATCCACAGAGATTGGTTTTAAATTAATTCCTTCAAAAACGAAAATAATTAGGAAGAGTTTTGATTGTGAAGAAGAATAAAACTAAAAAGCTAATAAAATTAGAAGAGATAAATATAAGAGAAGACTATTCCAGTTAAAGATAGGATCACACTTAATTCCACGGTTGATCATAGATGTAAAGATAACAATTATTCATAACTGATAAATTGGTTATGGCCATTGGTACGACCTAACAACATCACCTTTCCTTACCTTGTGGATAATCAAGGAACATCCATTCACTAAATCCCTAATCAGTAAACAACCTTGGGAACGTTCTCAAGATTTAATTTACCAACAGCATTAAGAATTAGAAAGGCGCAATTCTAACCAATAAATTCCTACGACGATTTATTTAAGTTAGATTGTGCATTCCCCACAACATAATCGAAAACTTCTACATAATCAATTATGTTGTGTTAGCACTAGTTATTGAACTAAACAAACAATTACGGATTTGCAAGTTCAATTGGCTAGGCAAATATTCTTGACAATGAATCAGATTATTTGTAATAAAAGCACAGAGAACAACACAAATACCAATATGAATAAAAATAGAAAGCATAAATTAGATCTCACAACTCGTTGGATTTAAGCATTCACCAAGTCTTCAACCGGAATAAGAAAACTAGCTAGACATGCTCATGGAAGAACGCATGAAAAGCAAAGTAAGAAAATATCATAAAAACGTAGAGAAATAAAAGAGTTCAAAAGTTGTCTCTTAAAGTGAATTACATCACCTATTTATAGTAGCTAGATACCTAGTTCTACTAGGATTAGAAGTAGATTTCTAGTTGAACTAAAAGACTTATAGAGATAAAATTATAATCCTAGTTAAATTCTTCCTTCATCAGAGGTAGTCCAAGCAACTCCAAACTCTTGCCAAAAATTGAGTTTGAGTCTTGTTTGAATTTCCATTTTGGTGCTTTTCTTCATTTTCCAATTCTTTTGTCCTAATACTGCAAAATAATATTTAATTAGGAGCATTTGGTCACAAAATAGGCTAAAATATTATATGAAATAAGCACAAAATGCGATCCTATCACTTGCATCATCAGGAGTTTGCACTTCCTATGATCCACTTATTTTCGTTTCACCAGAGTCTGGTGATGGCCTCGTGCAATCGGTACTTGAATCCGACATTACATGTCTAGAGCGTTGTACTCTAAGCGCATCATTACAAAAAAAATTATTGTATTGGAACGGCTTTCGTAATGGCCATTTTATTAATTTGAAATGGTTTTTTTAGTTTATAACTGCTTTTGTAATGGCCAGCCCTACCGCGACTAAATGGGGATTACAAACTATTTGTAATGGCTTGATAGAAAACCGTTACAATTTGTAACGGTCTTTATATCGGACTCTAATGATCATTACAAATCTAGTCACATGAAAAAAATTAGAACTACTCTTGTAACGACTCGGTAGAATTTGATCTAAATGTTATTGTAACGGCCTTTTAACACATTTAGGTATGGCTTTGCTGGATACTTAAATCAGGTTTTTTAATACTCTATACAGCGATTTTGAATTATATTGTATCTATTTTTGCATTGCATTTGTTACTGCTTTTTTCATTGCTTTTATAACGATTTTTGGAATGGCGAAGTTCGAAATTGATGACTGTTTTTGGCACAGTACGGCTTGATGATTTTATTTGTTCTTGGTGTATTACTAAAGCCATTACAAATGCAGTTACAAAAATAATTATTTATTTAAAATATTTTGATATTCATTTTATTTAATATATTTTAATATTTACTTTTGTAAAATTAAATAAATGAATTTACATAAAAAACACATAATATAACAAAAAAATAATAATTTAACAAAAATAAATATATTGTTTTAAAATTGTATTTTGAAAAAAAGCAAAACAAATCCTAATCTAAATTATTATCCCCTGTGGCCGCGTGTTCGTCGTTGTTGGTCGTCGCTGTCGAATGCCGAGTATCAGCTGGAGGCTTGGGAGCTAGATGATTGGGCCAATTGGGATTGATGTTTCTAATGTAGTGTTCAAGGGCCAATACCTGATTTTCTGGGACGGGGCATTGCGGCTGTGGCGGCGAGGGCGATGGAGCAGTCGAACGGCTGGGCTAATGATCCAACAACTGAGTGGTGGGCCTCGAAGTTGAGACCGAATACTCGGCCTCTCTTCCTACTGCCATCTGCTGACATCCAAATCTGCTACTTGTTCAGGGCCACGAAGCCTTGAGATGACAATGGAGGTTCTTCATTGTTGTTGTGTTGTCTCTAGCATTCCTTCATCATCCTCAAGAACATCTCCTACGAACATGTGAAATAATTAGATTAAAAAAATATTTAAATTAAAAGAACAAATTATGTCAGTTACTTTAATTACTTACCGCAACCTCCATCGCCCTTGGGCCGCTCCACTGGTCGTCCTCCTTCTTCTTGTAGACCTTCTCGAACACCTCTATCTGAATGACTTGAGTGTCCGAGTTGTGTCTCCTGCTGAAAATTATTTTAAAAAATGATTAGAAATATAAAAAATTAAATAAAATTACTAATGTGTGTTAAAATACTTACCATCTTGTGCTTGTGCTCCCCAATGGATGACGACCCCCTAGATAGACGGTCGCAATTGCTTCCGGGTTGGTTGCCCGATTGACCTTAGTTTCGACCGATGGTGTTTGGACCTCTGGGCTCGACAAGAACTCTAGGAGCTGGCAACAGATCTCCTCGGCCAGCCACAATGGTGGAGCCAACTGGTTTCGGGCGTCAGCAAACCGCTTCTGCAGGAACTTCCCCGCTTGTAACTTGACGAGTTTGAATACCGACTCATCGTGCAGTCCCACCAATACGACATCTGCAAATTTGATAAATTAAAAAAATATAAATATTATTTAAAATTAAATAATATTATTCTTACCGTCAGTTCTTGGAACCAGAATAACTGGTGCTCTTGTGTGATCTGTGATATATTGGCCTAGGGATGCAGATAATACCCTTTGACCGCAACATTGATTGTAGGGAGGCTGATGTAATGCCTTTGGACCACTGGGGGATGTAGTGGCTCTGGTGGCTTTGGATCCCATGGCCAGGCAGGGGCCTTTGAATTGTTGGGTCCCGCCGCATCTGACCCCACTACGGGAGAGTCTGCATGAATCGACGGGGCTTGGGACACAACCTCCGAGGATGAGGGGTTGGGGGCGCATCTACTGGCTCATCCCAAGGAGGGCCGGAGGGTTATGGCTGCGGGCTTGACCACGGCCTCGTCCTCGGGGAGGCGGAGCACCAATCATCATTATCTACAATTTAAAAAATTATTAACATTAAAAACAAATAATTATATTTTATTTATTGATAAAAATATATTTTTTTGTAAAATTTCTAAAATTTGCACTAAATTTCAAATTTATACTAAAAACCGTATTAAGGTCCTAATTTTTTCCTTAAAACATTTATAAAAAATTCATTAAATTCCATTACTTTCCTAGAATTGGCATTAAGGTCCATTGATTAATTTCTTAAAAATTGCATTTAATTAGATAAAGGTGCGAATATTTTCTACTAATTGCATTAAGTTCTAAGGTTTGTCTAAAATTACATTAAGGTCCATTTTTTTTTTCAAAAAAACATAATACACCTTTAAATTGCAATAAGGTCTAATTTTGTGTAAAATTACATTAATGTTCAATTTTTTCCATCTAATACATAATTCTCCTAGACATTGCATTTAGGTCCAAATTTCGCCTAATATTACATTAATGTCCAATTCTTTCCTAAAATGCATAATTTTCCTTAATATTGTATTTAGGTCCAAATTTTGCATAAAATTATATTAAGGTCCAAATTTCACCTAAAATTACATTAAGATTGATTTTTTTCCCTAAAAATTACATCAAGGTCCAACCTTATCCTAAACTTACATTGTGTTATATCATTGCCTAAAATGCATATTTTTTTCTACAAATTGCATTCAGGTCCATATTTTTTTCTAAAATTAACGAAATTAAACAAATTACAAAAAATCCCAAAAAAAATCAAAAATTATGAACAATTTCCAATTTTTTTAAAATTATACAAAATAAAAAAATCAGAAATAATGGAAATTTTCTGAAAAGTTTTTAAAATTACAAAAAATAAAAAAAAATTAGAAAATTATGAAAAATTTCTAAAAAATTATTAAAATTACAGAAATTCAAATAAAATTTACAAATTATGATTTTTTCTGAAATTGTTTTAAAATTACAGAATATAAAAAAAATTAAGAAAGTATGAAAATTTTCTAAAATTTTTATAAAATTTCTGAAACTTTTTTAAAATTGCCGAAATGGAAATTTTTTTACCTGTTTTTGTAAAATTTCGCAATTTTTTTCAAAATTACATAATTTCTTCCAAAATTTAAAAATTCCATAAATGTATTAAAAATTTCTAAAATTACAGAGAAATGAAAAAATTTATAAAATTACACAACAATTATACAAATATTATAAAAATTACACAATAATTATACAAATTTTAAAAGAAATCTCATAAAAGAATATAAAAAATATAGAAAACTATTACCTGGTGGTGAGGGCGGTTGATGACGGTGGTGGGGGTAGGGGAGGGGGGTAGGGGGAGAGAGAGAGAGAAGGGGGGGGGGGCAGGGGGGGCTGGCGACAGTGATGGGGTAGGCGGCGAAGGTGGGACAAGGGGGCTGGCGGCATGAAGAGAGAGTGAGAGAGAAAATAGGGAAGAAGAAGAAGGAAAAAAGAAAAATCAGCCAAATATTGTGTATATATATGTATATAATTTTTAGAACGGCCATAGCTTTTCTACAAATTGTTATAAAGAGAGTTACAATAATTGAAAAGTCGTCACAAAGGTCGTTACAATTATGCGGTGTATGTAGCCGTTTAAGAAGTCGTTGCAAGAGGTATTATAAAATATAGATACAATACTATTTTGTTCATTGCCGTAACAAAAGTCGTTACAAAGAGTGTTCCAAATAATTAATTGTTTTTGTTGAAATTGTTTTAAAATAATGTCGTTTTAGATGATTTAATGCTGTAAAAACAATTCATTGTAGGGAAACTATATAATTGAAGTATATTAAGAAAAACAAAAATTTATATTTCACATTGATACATGTACGCAGTATACAATAAATTTGTATATTCATAAATGTTAGTATTACATTCATGTAACTATCATCTTACAATGTTGAACTGCATGGGTTAATTGGTCATCAAAATTAAGATTAAAACGTCAAATATGATCACACTTATAAAAGAATCTATTCGGCCAAGTTGTAGCCTTATTGGGTATATGAATTCCAACATATAGTTCTTGAAACGTAATAGTAATTCAAGATGGAGTATTTCTAAATCAGACCACGTGATTTAAAATCATACCTTCTGATATGATTTAATGGACATATATTTTTGTATATACATATATATATATCTAACATTGGTATAAGTTGGTTCCCGGATGTAAAGATATCGTACTTTCCAATCTGAATTTTTGAGATGACTCTTTTTTTGTAAATCATTGGGATAACGTGGATTGTACGATTGATTGTCCATAGCAACTTTAGGGACTAGTACGACTTCCTCCAGCTGATATGCGATCTCAGTCCACTTGGACTCATCAACAACTCTCCGAGCCTTGGTTTTGCAAACAACCATCCAATCCGCTTTGTTCCTCTTCATAGTTGGGCACTCAATGTAGTACACTTGTACTGCTTGTTGTGCAAGTATGAATTTCTTATTCTTTTGGTATACCTTTTTGAAGTTTACATCAACAAGGTGATAGCGTGGATGTACCTTTATACCTCTTACTGGATCGATCCAACGACACTTGAATAGAATGATGTGCAAGTTCAAAATCAATGGGTATGCAATTGAATGATCTCTTTGATGATTCCATAGAAGTCATTGTCCTCATCTGTATATATGAACTCTTGAAACACACCCACAATCATGGTTGACTTGCCAGCGTTGTGACGTTCCGTGTGGAAGTTGTACCCGTTCACAAAATACCAAGGGAACGACGTCACTTCTGCACTTGGACCCCAATAATGACACTTTAGGAGCTCGTTATCCGTGTACTTCAACTCGAAATGTACTTGCACGTTCATATATTAACTAGATATTTTGAATTTGGACACAACGTACTTTCAAAAATTAAAAAAAAAATCTATTAGCTTACACGTCATTTGAACTAATCCTTGAACTCAGCTGATACAAGTCGATCAATAATTGGGTCGGCCGAATAGTGGTGTTGATACAATTCGTTCAAGTATGATTTGTGCATATATTAATTAGATAAATTATATATACATGAATAAACTAATTAACACATATGCATATTGAAAATAATAACTTACTCATAATATGGCGTGACTAATTCATAGTTGGTCAAAATGTACGTCTCGATGATGTGTCATTTCGGTCCACTAAGCCATCTCTTCTTTGAGGCACCACTAGTCTGACCAGGGTAGTTGAAAATAGACACCTGGATTCCGTCGTCACTAGTCGTGAGCTCATCATTTCTATGAGACATGCTTCATTTGGATAGCACATCTCAAAGTAAAACAAACCAATTTCTTCGACAATTGATGTTTCCACATGTGCTTTATTTTTCATATTTTTCTTCAACTCACGTAGGAACCTTTCAAACGAGTACATCTACCTATATTGCACTAACCCCCCTACGCGAGCTTCACACAGCAGGTGAATAATGAGGTGTTCCATTGAGTCGAAAAAAACTGGAGAAATACCTTCCCAAGGTTGCATAGTATGATGACAACACTGTTTTCTAACTCATGTAGCTTGGCAACATCAAGCGTGGTCGAGCATATGCTTTGGAATAAAAGACTAACCTCCATTAATGCACTCCATACATGCTCGGGAAGCATCTCATGAAAGGCGATCGGGATTAATTTCTGCATGAATACGTGACAGTTGTGGCTCTTCATGTCATGCATCCGTAATTTCGTCATGTCAACGCAACAGGCAAGGTTAGACGCATAGCCATCAGGAAACTTAAGGCCACCAGTCCATTCACATATCCTCCTCTTCTGCTCCTTTGTCATGTATAGACTGCTTTAGGCATAACATTCGGTCTACATTCATCTAACTCAAGCTCTGGAAAATTACAGATGATCTTCAAATCCCTGCGGCATTCAAATTATCCTTCCTCTTTTCCTTGATGTCCATGACTGTGTTGAATATATTGTCAAACATATTTTTCTCAATGTACATGACATCAAGGTTGTGTCGAATCAGGTACGTTGCCCAGTATGGAAGATTCCCAAAGATGCTTTCTTTGTCCACTTGTGGTCTCTACCATAGTCGGAAAGGAGTGTCAACGGCATTTTAACAACAGGACTAATATCTGCAACCTTGTCCAGGATCTGGTCTCCTGTCAGCTTTAGACATGCAACCTTATATTCTACACGATTCTTTGTGAAGACTTTCTTGTTCCTTCAATAGGGATGGTGCTCAGAGAGAAACTATCTATGGTAGTCAAAGTAGCACGCCTTCGTCCCGTGCTGCAGATGGAATGCCCATATGTCATCCATACAAACCGGACAACCCATACCACCGACACTACTCCACCCAGACGCCATCCCATTGGCGGGTAGATCGTTCATAGTCCACATCAAAGCCACCAGGATGATGAATGAGTTGTCCGTGGCATTGTCATGCGTTCGTTCCCCACATGCCACAACTGCAACAACTCTTCGATCAATGGTCCCAAGTACACATTTCGAAGATTGTACGGTGTAATGATAATGAGGCAACATGGATAAGTACGACCATACCGACCATCCGGCGCAAAACTATCTGTGCAAAGGCCCAACCAAACATTACGCGACTCTTCTATAAAATCAGGATACGTCCGGTCAAAATACTTCCAAGCCTCGACATCGGATGGATGACATGTTGACCCCTCCTTCCTCTGATGTGTGGCATGCCACATCATTTGCTCGACAGTTGTCCTTGAAGAAATACAACCTCTGCAGACGAGGAGTAAACGAACGGCAGGTACCTAAGGATGGTATACGGGGACTTCTTGCGGCGTGGGTCTTGCTCTCGAGTCAGCTTGTACCTAGCGTCTCCACAAAACTTGCAGTACTCCTAATCGACGTCATCCTTCTAATACAACATGCAACCATTCTTACATGCATCGATTAATCCTTTATCAATTTCTTCATGCTGTAGTAATATCTCTGCAGGGTGTGACCCGGGGGCAATATTTTATTAGCCCACTGGAATATTTGATCATATGATCGCTCAGAAATATTGCCATCCACCTTGATATCCACCAACTCAATAATAGATGCCAATTAAGATTGGGTGCAACAGTTACATAAAATCGATCTATCAATCCTAACTCATAATCATAGGGGTCACCGTCATAATAATATGAATTAGGACCGACATCAATAGGGCAGGACCTCATACCATCATCAGGCACACCATCGTGTGAAGAAGAAAACTAATTCGACCTGATTGCATCAAAAACCATCCTCTACGCCCAATTTATATGTTGTTCATCACCCCAATGTGAATAATTACCCTTGACATGGGCAGCTGGGGTTTGCTCCTCCGGCACTGGAGGGACAGTCATAGCCTCAAAGTACTCTTGCATCCTCTCCTCGCCATGAGAAGTCCAATAATAATATTCTGCTATGAACCCTCGCATACACAAGTGATAACTGACATTGTCGGGTGTTCTTAACTTTGAATTTTTGTATTTTTGGCAAAGACACCTAATTTTGTCTCCATCCATATGTCGGTGCTGGCCCCTTGCCCTTTCTATGAAAGTTTTTTAAGCCCATTCTCAAACTCTGGTGTAAGACCTGTCCTCCTTAGGAGGTTCTAATTACACATCCATCTCCTGAATTCTCGTAACATGATGATATATATATCACTGTATTTACACACACACATATATATATAATTAATTTTCTAATCTGACGACCTATAAATTTATAAATATTACACTATACTATTTAGGAGAATACATATAATTATCATGAGATATAAGATTAATAAAAAATTATAAAACTAAAATGAGTAAAATATAATTAATTTAATTAAATAGAATAAAGTATTAAATTAGTCTCTGTTACTTGGTCAACCAACTTAAACGATGATCAACACTAGTTGACGGTCCAAAATTCGAGTAATAATCTACAAGCTAATCAAATGCATATGCATGAAAATCAGAGTGTTGAAAGTATGTGTGTTTAGTAAAAATAAAATTAATGAAATGAAATGAAAACAACTTGCACATATATATATCTTTTTTTATAGCGGCTTTTCTAATGGCCTTTGGAACTCTTAAGATAGTCGTTGAAAACTACCCGTTAGAAAATGAAGCCATTATTTTGGTATGGATTTTGTAATGGACATTACAAAAAAAAAAATCGTCTCTAATGTCACGGTTTCTGTAACACAGTCCTTTAGTATGTTTTCCCGTGATTTTTTTCACTGTCATTGTAACGGCTCCTTATTTCAGCAAAAAGTCGTCACAAAAATAGTGAGCCGCTACAAAAATAGTGAGCCGTTACCAAATCATAATTAATAACAACCTATGAATTATAATGATTTTAGGCACACATAAATCTTGTAACGGCTATTGTAACGGTTCTGACAGTTACATACCAAATATATTTTTACTACCCCCTCAATGACGTCAGCACTTCTAATCCATTACAAAAATATTACAAAGGTCGTGTGTATTGTAACGGTCATATCCCACCTTTTCATGTAGTGCATCATGCTCCCTCAACTCGTGAGTCATCCATAAGAGCGATGTCTTCCGAATTGATTCTTGTAGGTCTTTCCGTAGTGAGGTTGCAGACACCATTGTACTTCTTACTGCAATCTAGTCAATGTCAAGATCAGCTCTTTGAATTTGTCCGGTTACTTGAGCATACACCGCTAGCCGTTCAAGATTTTTTCTAAGGTGCTTGAGCCCCAACATGATAGAGTTTGCTTCAAATGCCTCCATCTCTTGTCAGGAAATCTACAAGAACATTCTAATTAGATTTTACAACAACAATATTATAACAATAATATTGGCATTTCACTTGCCATCTGATAATATGAGTTTTCTCAATTTTAAATTCTAACTTGTTTTTCAAGTTAATATTAGTATTATCAACTTTTAATGTGAATTCTTTTCCAAGTAAAAATAAAGGACATTTAAGCCTTTTAAGATGCAAAGAACTCTTTTTCGTTAATGTACTAAACTTATGCTTATTGTTCTGAAAACAACCCGCCTGTACATCTACAAGGTTCTTCTCCTGTACTAGTTTTTTCCATGAGCACTATTGCCATCTATAGTCATTGGCGTTTGTGTAGACGACCAATTCATCCTAATCTTGTGGTATGACAAGTTTTGGCAGGTTACTACAAACTTGTTTTAGCTCATGAACCCTTTGAGTGTGAATTTCCTCCCATTTCCACTTTGAACTTTTTACTTTCTTCAAAAGTGGTCAGAAATCCTTTCTGTATCTTGCAAGATCCTTATTGAAGATTGATATGCTCTTTGATAATCTTTTGCATATCTTTCTTATCCTCAATGTTCATCTGATAGGTTTGTATAGAACATACTCATATTTGCATTCTTCTTTGACCTTCAGAAGGTTTTCGCTAAAATTCCTCTGGATAAGTCTCTTGACTCTATCAAGAGAGATCTTGCTTTCTTTGCTAATATCTAGCGAATTCATCTCATGCAATGCTTTCTTGAGGTTCTTAATTTCTTCTTCAAATTCCTTGTAGAAGCTATCACTATCTATGAGCCCGTGTTGCCTGAAAGATAAAAGAGTTTTACCAAATTTTCTCTTATCCTGTATTTTATAATGAGTAATTTGGCATCATAATCACCACATTTGTTTCCAAAATTTATAGGTTGTATCCTACTAAATGCTTTTCTCTTCGCAAAAACCTGTATATCAGTACCACAGTTAATAGTAAAAATTAACAAATTCCTTTGATAATCCGGCATGTATCTTGTAAATGTTTGGATGAAATTGTTACCAAGCAAGATATCTGCACCTATATCATGAAAGTAGATAGGAGGTTTTTCTACCCTAAACCAGGGTGTTCCGAATGCTCCTCCAATAATGATTCTTTCTTCTCGTATTCCCTTATTAAGTATTAGGATTTTCTGCAGAAAATCCCTTCCCACAATAACGGGTAAGATTTCCCTAGCTTCTTTAGGGAAAACTCCAGGTTTTGCTGTGCAAATCCGTGATCCTGGTTTAATATGAGCTGCAAAATACTTTGTCTTATATTGGTCATATAGCATACCAATAGATATGTATATAGAAAAGGACTAGTCATTCAATTCTTATGGTAACACCATCAAGACTGAATTCCATACCTTTACCTTTTCTTCCCCATGGTTTCTGATCTTTGAGGAAACTTAAACCCAAAGTCATACTCCTATTTTCTCGTCCTGCAACACCTGAAACTAGAATTTCATGGCCTGTCATTTTTTAACATGCCATCATATCTATCAATAACAGTTTGTTGTAAATAATATAAGTCATCACAAGGGAAAAAGTTTTCTTCCATAGTGATGTCAAATATAACTTGTATTTATTTCCATCCTTTAGGGCATCTAAGTTTTACCTTATCTACTCTAATCTCCTTGAGGAGTTAAAACTTTTAACAACTATATGAATTTCAAACATTAATTTTTCTGCATATAGATTACATATCATTGTCCTAAAATAACAATCTATTAAGTTATTGATTCTTCTATCCATTATTGACAAATGTATTTTTGAATCAATTTCTTAGTTGAATGTTGCTTTTATTACTACTTCAATAGTTCCTTTGTGGATCCATTTCATAATAGTAGTTACTTCTTCTCTGAGCCTCTTAACTCTTCAAGAATTTCTTCTTTAGGAATAAGTTGTATTTCCATCATATTACCCGTAAGTTTCATGGAAATAGCAAACTCACCTGAACTTACTTTATAGATTATGTGATGTTTTCTCTGGTTCAATTCTATTGGTTGAGGACTTTCGCAATTCCTCCATTCCTAAAACCATTGTATGGGCTGAGGTTGGAATCTTGGCTCATGAGTCATTCCATGATTTTGTTTGACACCGTCATTTTGGAAAGAAATCCTGATAGATTTTCAGAGGTTTGAAGCCTATCTCCCTCATTCTAGTTATTCTAACTCAGTTGAAGATCCATTAAAATCAGTCTCTATTTCTTCCTCATATACACTTTCATCCAAAGGAAGATCTTCGAATTGGTAGATAGGTACCAAATCGCCTTAGTAGACTGCGCTTAGGATACCATCCGTGGCATTATATTTTCTAATTCACCATGTTTCTGCCGACAGTCTGGAGATATATAACCTTTTGCTCCGCATATCCAGCAGTTGTAGTCCTTGAAACTTTCATTGGCTCGGGTGTGGGCTCATTTGCAAGCTCTTCTTGTAGGGGTTCTTCCTATGATCTTGCATTTGTTTGTCTACATCCTTGGGATGAAGCACTTGTTGGTCCTGTCTTCTGTCCAGATTTGCATGATCTGGCTTTTGATTTGGACCACCAGAACTCCTATGGTAGGAATCACTACTCTGCTTCTTCCTCTTCCTTAGCTCGGTTGATTGTCCTATAATTATAGGAAAATCATTGTTATCACAGCAAAGAGGGGTTCTTTTAATCTTACCTCTCAGCCTCTTCATGTTTTTCTGGATGGATGCTTGATAACACCATTTCTTCAGGTTGTCTTTAAGAAAACACATCCTTCTTGCAATTGAATCTAACTATTCTACAGGTACTTTGTATGACTGGATCAATATTTCCCTCCATGAACTGCAGATCTTTGCAAAGAACATTGGAGTTGCTACTTCTGGTGCTATTCCACTCTGGAAGAAATACTTGCGAAACCAATAGATATATTCATATATTGAGCAAATACTCCTTAATTCAAGGTCAAAGAGAGCTTGTGCATATTTTCTAGCCTTTTCTGCTTTACTTCCTTCAAAGTATCAATTTTCAATGAAGTGTATCTTGATAAGTCATCTTAGCCAATCTGCTATTGCGCTTTTTGAATCTCCGACAAGGATACTGGTTTTGGTGTCTTTTGGGGTATTATCTCATACGATCTTCACAGAACCCTCCAAGTTTATTTTCATTAGTTGTATGAAGTTTTATTTGTCAAGTTCTAGTGTAGTTGTCGTTGTCTTTATGACTGCAACCCACTCATCTATTAGCTCTTCGATGTTTTGGAAGTCGATAACATCCAGGTTGAGTATGGCGCCGTATAGATGCAAGGGCTGGAGCATGGTCCTCATCCAAGGTGTATTTTTCGGCACTCTCCTTGGATTTCTCCCTAGATTCTCTTTAGTCCAATTCCCATGAATGTCGGGGTGGCGTTAGTATGAAAATTCGTACTCTTTCCCATTGGATAATCGGATGATCATTAGAACCTGTACATTCCTCCGACGTTGGTAGTATTGGAGTGATCTCATGGGTTTGAATATTGACTAAGTGCACAATCCCAAATTAAGAAAAGGATTCAACTAATATATTCCTGTAGATCTGATAGATCCGGCCTCATTACCTCCATTATTTTTATGGATTTGATAGCTTCAACGATCAGATTGTCTCTTGTTTTCAGCTTTGAAATTTTTGTTGCCTTTCCCTTCTAATGTAGGAAGGATACTAGTCCAAGGGCATCCCTGATTCGCTCTTGCTGGATCTGGATGTCTCAGTGCTTTCCCTTTGGTTTCTCTTTAGATCTGTAACTTTTGTCTTCAGATATGTAAGATCCTTGTGTAGATCTTGAAGGATCTTAAAGATCTCGTCCACTTTTTGGCTCAAAGTCTCTATTTTAATAGATATGTAGATTAACCTATGTCCATAGTCTTAAACTGTCTTTTGAATTTCTCTCAGATCTTGGGAGATCTTTGAGGTATCCTGCTCGAGTTCTTTCCAGCCAGCCCCTTTAATCATAATTTTAAAATTGTATTGGTGTAGGAATTTACGCATTCCGTTTCTCCTGGCTGGGATTCTACCATGGACTTCAGTAGAGTGTAAACGCCTTACTACATTTCCTAGTAGCATCTGGCGGACTTGGAAATTCCTCATCCATTCTTGTTCTTCTCTGGGATGCGAACACTTGTGTCAATCCTATACAGACAGTTGTCACATTTTCCCAAAATTTCCAAAGAAAATCCCTTCGTTGTATTTCCAGAATCTGGAAATATTCCCTATTATCATCGCAACTTGAAGTTTCGTTTGGTTCCAAATTCTTGAACAATCTCCTCCATTAGTGGAAAAATATCTAAATGTAAAATAAAAACCAATATTTCTTCAATAAACCTACCTAGGCTCTGATACCATTCTAGGCGAGCATGGAGGATAAAATGCAAAAAAAATACTAATCGAGTACAAATGGACAAAAATGCTCTTTTAAACCTATGTAGGAGTAAAATTGTCCGAAATTCTATTTGTGGACTTAATTTAAGCAATTTTTCAAGTAGTGGACCAAATTTAAAATGCGCAAACTTAATGGACTAAAATTAACAGCAGGCAAACTTAATGGACTAAAAAAATATTTCTCCCCATAAAATTATATTCTCTGAGTTTTAGTCTTGTGATTGAGATGGTGCCAATATTAGTCTTATAAGTTTGAAGAGTAGTAATTTGGGTCCTCGTAATAAAAAAAAATATGCCAATTTTGAAAGGTTAGCAAGATTAATTGCAATTAGGAGCATTTGAAAGGATTTATAGCATTGAGATTTCTAAGATTTAGCCAAGAGTTAGCTTAATACCCCACTATCCAACGTATTTATTTTGATATTGCTACTGTACATGATTTTGAAAATCATGATGATATTGTTAAAGTACGCTTTTAAGAATATTTTTACTTCTAACTTTAGTCAATTAACCATTTTTTTTGTGGAGTTCCCGAAATTTATTTCATGTAGCTCGGTGTATATGACAAACAGTTGTGAATGTCAAAAGAAATTTCAACTTTAGTTTTGTGTCAATAATTTTTTTATCCTATTTATTTATATAAAAATTATATTTATTTATGAATTTTGATATATCTAAAAACAAAGTCAGACACAAAGCAATAGTTAACTAGGGCTTTATTTTATTTATTTTGTTACAATAAGTTTGAATTATTTCGCGTCACTCCTTACTAACTAAGTCACAATATTTTGGGGGGGGGGGATAAATTGCTTAAAATCTTTATGTATTATCAAATATTTGCAAAAGATTCCTGTGTTAAAAATATAAGCAAAAGTCCCGTGTTACCCATATGACCCTTTCCATTAGATATATCTAATGTCGTTACTTTTTATGTCGATTTATCATTATCTCATTATTTGTTATGTACTATTTCTTATTTTAATCCTAGCACTTCTGACAGCACTACACTTAATTACTATTATTTTTTATACTTTTTTATTAATTACTACCTATTTTATAAGTAATTTTCATTTAACCATAAAGTGAATTATATTTTTATCAAAATAATAGGCATCGCCAAAATTTATATTTACTCTCTCAGATGTACTCATTTACACAACTAAAAATTGTGAAATATCCAGCTATGCAATGTTTTAAATGCAAACCCGATAAAAGACTAGTATATTTAATAAGCACATAGCCAAAAGTATCCGCTTCTGATGTCACAGCTGACCCATCTAATAAGAGTGACGGCAAGGCTCAAAATCCAATTTGACTAGTCAATGTGACCTATCTCCTGAAAAATATGTAGCAAGAAATGAGTTGTCTATTGAATAAGTATAGCTAATCAGTTTATATATACATATGCAACAAGTCAAATATAATGCAATCACACCAATCAACAAATATTCGTCATATAATAACAACATATGTAAGAAGTCACACATATCCACAATCATAATTCAGTCTATGACATAATATCTGATGTTATCGTGTATTTTCTTAAACCCCTGCTTACTCAAGTTGGTGTACATCACCCAATGGTCCTTGCTGGCTATCATCACCTCATTCACAATATGTCATCATTTTTTCTCAATATCATATAGCACACAACTCATATGATACTCCATCATCAATGATATCACACAACACACAGCTCGTATATATTCCACCATCAATCATATCACATAGAACACAGCTTCTATGATATGCCACGTCATTCTCGTTGAACAATGACAACACACAACCCATCATTAATCTTATTATCATAAGTCATTGCAATATGCCACTCAGTAAGATAAACCATCTTCTTATTTCAATTTGCAATATCAACAACATTAACTTTATCATCCAATTTCATTTAATAATATTTCCTAATCAATAACTTCCTCATTCAGTTTCATTCAATAATTAATTATACGATTACATAGTCATTCATTTGACTTCTGTACAACATAACCACAGATAAACATATAATAACAATTTCACAATATCAAGGTAATTCAAACAAATCATCAACATTTAAAATAAAATATATAAACAAATATATAATATCCATACATATACATACATCCAATCAGCTATACTTACCTCAAACTTCAAAACGATAAAAAGTTGCGCAATCCTCTATTTTATCGTTACGTCCTATAATAAAGTATCGTACGTGTAATCAATATATCGAGAATATCATAAATGCTAAATAAGATTTTAAATAATATTCATGTATTTCCGCCGAGGTTTTAATATTTTATTTGTATTGGATTTCAAACCTCTTTTCCATTTTCTTTTAAATAACTAAACTTTCTAAACTTTCTAGGTATATATTTAATTTATCAACCAACTCAGAAGAATTTATTTAATCAAACTCCTCATATTTATATAACTATCGTGTTCTATGACATCCCTGAATCAAAATATTACAAAGATTGTTGTGGATTTTTTATCCACATCATCTGATGACATGGAATTAAGGGGAAAAAAGAAGATCATCCCAATACACGTGAGTATTCAGACACAAATTTGCCATAAGTCCTCTTCGATCTTCAGCCTTCTAAAATAAAAACTCCTAAATAAAAACTTTGTGAAGAAGATCAATTCAAGCCAACTGAAGCACTGGTTAGAGCATGACGGCGTTCAGAAGGCATGCAAGTCATGTGGGTATGTCTCCTCCTCGATGCCGTAAGTTTCTTGTAGTTTTTTCCCATCATTTTGTGTAGATACAAAGGTTTCTGATTAAATAATTAAACAAGATTTCTGATTGTATGCCAATTAAAGTTGATGATCAACAGTACCAAGTTTCTTGTTTTGATGGGCGTCAACGTTCTGGATTTGGGGTAAAAAAGTTGCAGCTGTAGGAAATGGGCAGTTATTGGGCATTCCCTGCAAACATGCCTGATATGATATTTGTCATCTAAAGCACGATCTTGTAGACTATGTCCATGAATGTTACAGTTTAAAAACGTACAAAAACGTGTATGCACCTAGAATCCAACCAATGAGCCATGAAGGAATGTGGTATGGGTCCTGCATCTACCTCCTTTACAACAAAATTTAGGAAGGGGTATTGGCAGACCCTAAAAGGCTAGAATAAGAGAGAGTGATGAGTCTATCTTCAAGAAGAAAAAGAATTCAAAGAAATCACAGGTGCAGAAAATCAAAAGACATCAGAAAATAGTAAATTGCAGCACTTGTGGAGAGTCTGGACATAATACTGCCAAGTGTCCTGAAAGAGTGGCAAATGAAGCCCATCAAGTATATGTCCATCTTTTTGTTTCTAACCATTTTATTTTAGTATTCTAATTTCATCTTTATATAACAGGGTAAAGCAGGGAGTGAAGTTGGAACACTCAAAGGGGACAACATGAAATAGTCAACAAAATCTGAAACTGAAGGATTGGAACAGGCTACAACAACTGTAAGTGCATATACACATGATGTTTTATTTTTACACACATATAATATGAATTTCAGTGCTGAAGGACTTTTATTTATGATTACAGGGAACTTAACATACAATTTTTCTCCCACTCTTGCAAATGCACACTGAAGAGGAGCAACCTGAAGCATGGTTGACACAAGTTCAAATGCAACCTTAAGTTGCACCCTCTCCACCAGTGTACATGCATGGCCCATCCATGTTTCAATAATTACAAATGACCAACCAACAGTCAACCTTACAACAAAGAGTCACAATCCTAGCACCTCCACCTTTCAGAGGCAGATCAATATTGCCATCATTTTTTACAAGGCCACAATCTTGAATAATTCACCCAATAGTCAAAGATATAGGGCAGAAGTTTTTAGATTTAAACCAATAAAATAAGTTATTAATGTTGAGAATGCTAGTTGAATATGATGACATTAATAGTTGTGCTTTGTCTAGTCCTATTAGTTAGTTTGTAGCCAGATTTTTTGTAGACAATGACAATATTTTGTGGTCCTTTTGACATCAATTGTTGTAAACAATCACAACCGTTTCTGGCTTTTGAATGTCATTTTCCAGTCTTTTGATGTACAAGTGAATGTTACAATTTCATGTACTGCTTTCTTTTCAATTATAATTTTATGGGCAATTTACAAACAGGGACATTGCATTACAAACAGGGATATTTCATTTCATTACATTACAAACACATTACATATTACAACAATTACAATTACATTACAACAATTCCATTGCACAAAATCCATTACACACTACACATCTAAAAAAAACAAGAACATTCTTCACTACATGGCAGATTAATTTGTAGAAGATGCCCAACTTCCAAACCTAAGGCAAACAACAAAAGGAAAAAATAGAATAAACCCATCATCAATTTTTTTCATTTTACGGTTGCTCCTACGAGCATGGCTTCAATATTTCCTTCCAAAGTGTTGATTTTTCTTAACAGTTCAGGAATAATGGCCCTAGCACTTTCACATATTGGAGGGTCCATCCATAAAAAGAACCTACACCCTCCTCTCTGCCCAAAAAAAAAAAATACTAAATTTTCATTTTAAAAACTAGAATTTTAAATTAAATTAGCACAAGTTTTATCTTGTAATTTTGACATGAAAGAAACCTCCTTCCCAGATTCTCATTCGTCCACGACATACGCATCACGACTGCCATTCGATATTTTCACTTCATCGTGCTCGTTACCGTCAACATTGCTCTTCAATTTTGTGGTTGCTTGCATAAATGGGGCTTTTAGGGTTCTTATTCAATTTGGGGCAAACCGAAGGGGTTGCACTTATAAAGCCAGCTAGTGCCCTATTATACCACCAATTCCATGTCATCAGATGATGTGGATAAGAAATCCACATCAATCTTTTTTTTTTTTTTTTTTGTAAATCCATTTCATTGCCATGTAAGCAAGTTATGGCCAATAAAATCAATTTCCCCAATTAAAACTATTACGTGATGGCCGTGTGCCATTTTGCGATGGCTTTTCAAAATTTTTGGCCACTTGTGTACTAAAATTGAACATCTTTAAAATTAGAGGACTAAAATGAAATTTTAGGAAGTTACTAGACTAAAACAAAAAATGATTAATATCAGTGGACTAAAATTGCCTTATCCAAAAATTAAAATAAAAAACTTTCTTACTCGTTTTCCTCTCGCATTAGTATGTCTGTGTAGGTGTTGCGTGCGTTATGGTGTGTGTGAGTTTGTATATGTTTTGTATTTTGTGTGTATTTTAAAAGGGTGGACACACACACACATATATATATATATTAAATGGGGTGAGGCGGTGGGTTGCTCCCATGTCACTTCCACCCTCTTATATATATATATATATTAAATTTTAATTTTTTATGTAAATGACCATTACATCCTCTAATTTTTTTATTATTTAATTTTGCCCCCAAATATTTTATAAAGCTCTAATTTACTCCCTTCAACTTTTCATATATTTCAATTTCAACCTATAGTTATTTATGATTAAATTTATAAATTTCTTAATTATTATCAATTAGTCTCTCATTTATGTATAAAATCTTATGGACGTCACATTAATGATCGTTGAATCTCTTTTGGGTGTATATAAAAGCCGTAAGATCTAATCAGTTAATGTTAGCTACTAGATATTAATTTTTTAAAAGATGAAGGTCTAGATTCTACAATTTCTTGAATATGTATTCTATGTTAATATATAAATTACATCAAATACATTAAAATCTATACTATTATAAAAGAAAAACCTTTGATCGTACCAATTCTTGATTTTTCTAATTTACCCCTTATTTTTCCTTTAACTGATTCATTATTTTCAAAAAAGAAATTTCCACGATAATAATTTTAATATTTTTTTAGAACCATTTTATAATTGCAATTTTTTCTCCTCTCAACCTCTACTCCACATATCTTTTTAACATTTCTCTTCCCACTTTCTTCTTTTCACAAACTTCCTTCTTCCTACAAACTTTCCTTCTTCTCGCTTTTGAATATTGCTTCATATACTAACAATCAGCACTAAAAGCAGTTGACGAAGCCGAGGATGCACATGAACTATTGTTGATTTATATATTCAGTTGAGAGGGGCGAAAAACTATTACACGATGATTTTATATGTTTTTTATGATATATATATATATCTTGCTTTAATTTCAATATTGGATTCCTATGAGTGTTAATTTTACTTCTTTTGGTTTTTCGATGATTGTGCATTAATTGTACTTATCCTTTTCACTAGTTTCTCTTAAAATCATCTATGTTCTGATTATTGTGATTTATAGTCTCAAGGAAGTCATGCATGCTTGGTTCATATAAATAATTGGGGAGAAATGGTACTAGCAGTTGATTGGACTTGAAAATTTTTTGAGGCATTACTAAGGAGTCTTCCTTTCGTACTCTCTATCTATAAACTTAGAACTCATATTTGATCCGGATCGAAATTTGCGCGACCTCCGTAGTCGGATGAACTAGTCCTCCAAGCAGTTCGAGGTCGCTTCCTCTCCCAAACTAATGTGAGGGACCTAAGAAAAGATAAGCAAATCGTTAGCCTTGTTGGGGTAGTCCCCAACTAAAACCTTCTGATGCTTAAGTGAGTTCTTGGTGTCAAGGTTGTCTAAGCAGGTCGCTGTCGAGCTAGCGAGCCTGAGCGATCTAAAGTAAAGAATAGTAGAAAGGGGCGTACAATAAATACACTGAGCATGGAGTATTTATAGCGTAAAACAGGAGGATTCTGTTGTCCAAAAGATGTCTTCCTCGTATCCTAGGTTGCCAGGGTCGGGTAGTTGGACCCAACCCGATTAGGAAGACGCGACTCTTCCAGGTGAAGTTGTAATTTGGGGGCTTTTTAGGGGCAAAACGGTCTTTTCCAGACAAAATTAGGATTGTACCCATCATTACTCCCCCACTTCTTCTTAGTGTGTTGAGCATGATAAGAGAAGTTGAAAAGTCATTCGATCTCAACCTTTAGGTCATCCTTGCTCCCTTAGCATCTGGCCATTGATTTTGGCTCACATCTCCATGACCTTACTCCTATAAATAGGGAAGAATTTAACCTTAGCTTCGCCACTCATTTGCGATCTACTTCTCTCTAGGTGCGATCTGCCCTGTCTAGGTTCATTCAGGTACTTCTTCGTGACCTCCTCTTTCGTTTTAATTATGTCTTTAAGTTTTGAGTCTAGTAGTTCTAATAGTTCATCAGATAGTTCATCGAGTAGATCATCCAGTAGTTCATCTACGACCTCCCATTTGCCCTTAGCTCATAAAAATCAGGTAGGCCCACCTTCTAGGATAGATGTGGATGACCTAGAGGTTGCAACCCCTATTATAACCCTCAAACGACATGAAACACTATTAACCAACGAACCCTGGCTTAGTATCGAAAGTACTTTACACATGACTGTCGCGATGATCGGAACAAAATATCATATCCCCCAAAATTTTGAAATCATTCTTCTTTCCTCTTCTGATCGAGTGAACCAACCTCCTTTAGGTTGTTGTCCTATCTCTATAATTCATCTAGATGCGGGTTTACGTTTCCCTCTTTCGTGACCCATTGCCTGGATACTATCTAGGTTAGAAATATGCCCGATGGAATTGGCTCCGAATTCCATACGCCACATTCTAGCTTTCATTATAGTAATGAACCACCTGGGGCTTGAACCGGATTTTAACAACTTTCGGTCGCTTACAAATTCACGACATCCAAGAGGTCGGGTGATCAGGGCTTTTTTCTTACTGCCAAAACCTCATTGTGCCTTTGTGGCCAACTTAAAATCAAATGTAGGTCCCTGGAAAGACAAGTTCTTTTTTATCCGCCCCCCACCTAACCAAACTTGGCTTTTTCCTTGTAAATGGCATAACTCAAAACCTGAGCCCAAGATTCGTGGTGTGGAGCTGGATGATAACCTGATTAGCAACCTTATCCAATATCAGTATAAAGCCAAACAACTTTTATCGGAGAATGCCTTGAAGTTGGCTGGTCTCAGTCCGACACCCATCCAAGTCCATGGTTCTTTAGGTGATTAGCCTTCTTTCTTATTCCCCTTATGCTATTTTTATATGTTACGATGATTGATAACTTCTTTTTTCTTGTAGCCTCTATCATAATGGAAGCTCGTATCGTAAGAAGAATTCGCGCCATGAAGGCTAAACAACTAGTTACTCCTCAACCCAACTCCTTGCATCCCCCTTTTGCCCCCGCTGAAGATGTCGCAGGGTCGCAGGGAGATTGCGAGCTCAGATGCCGATCTCTTAGTCCGCATGACATAAGCCCTATTGAGATCGCTAGTGGGGATAGCGACCCAGCGGCTAAAGACAATTCTCCATTAGCTGAAGGATCTAATGAGGACTCCGATCCTGAGCTGCTCATCAGGACAAGATCAAAAGGTAAGGAGGTCGTTGTAGCACTTAAAAGAAAACATAGGAGTTCGCAATCTAACCCTTAACCCTCTCACAAGAAGACTAAGGTTGCTGCTTCAGAGGCCGAGGAAGAAGAGAATTTAAGAGTCGTCAACGAGCTCATAGCCTGATGGAAAGAAGCCTAGGTAGAACTTCAATCACCTTCATATAGACCTGCTCAGATGGAAGGTGAAAAACTGATTCCCAACTGGGCCATCTCTGCCCAGAGTTCTGTGCTGAAAACCCACGTAGGCCAAGATTCGTGGGAATTATACAAGTCCACACTTCTTCCTCGCGACAAGGCTCTCCTAACTCCCTTATCACATATATGGGTCGAGTAGAATTTGGCTCAGTCTCTATCCCAGGTAACTCCTTTAAGAAGTATGATTTGTTTATTGTACTCCATCGACCGACTAACTAAGTCTTTCTTACTGAATGCATTTAGGCCTCTGCTTTCAGCCATCAACTTTCATTGTTGTGTACCTACTGGTGACATGAGAAGCTCGCTACTGATAAGCTGCTTGAAGAGGAGAGAGCTAAACTAGTGACCTACGAGAAAGAAAAGGCCGCGCTTTAGGCATGATTTCGGGAACTCCAATCAAAGGTTGCTGTTGTCGAAGAATCAGCTAAGGCAAAGGCTTCGCAGGTGCATGGCTGGGCGAGAAGAGTACCTTGCTTCCGAGGACTACAGGCAGCGGTTGGAGTTGCTCACGATCAAGGTCACGACCAGTATCTGGCATTCGAGGATCACATGAAGCTTTTATCGGGTACTTGACTATAGGGTGCCAAAGAATTCCTTAAGTCCTCTGCATTTCAGGTCACTGTAGAGATCAAATTCGCCGACTTAGTGGTGCAGGGCTTTGATTGTTGCACCTCACAAGTCCAAAAGTTGAAGGGTTTCATGGATGGTTTCGATACCAATTAGCTGGATCCCTCTCTGGATGGCAACCTAGCAGCATTCCCTGAAGAACCATCATTGAAACATGAGGATGAATTTGGTTCGGGGTCTTGGTGGACAAGATCGAGAAGATGGGCGAGGATGAAGCAGATGAATAGGTTTTAGGACCCTTGTAATTTTATTTCTAGGTCTATCGTTGTCCCCTCCCCCTTGTTTTTTTGTAATAGAAACAACTTTTCCATTTTTCTAACTGACTTGTACTTAAAATCCTTCTATAATACAAGGATGATTCTCTTTATATGAAGTCACTTGCATATCTGCTAACTCTGCATAGTTCCGTAGAATAAATAGAATCAAGAATTGTTCGCTTTAACGGGATCCACCTTATATCAAAATAATTGGGTCATTGTCAGGTCCATTTTTTTTAGATAGCAAGAGCTTTTTCAGATCACCAGATCATGTGTTCTTCAGAGAGCAATCTTTCCAAGGTCGCCTGGTCTTTTCCAGACACAATGACCTTTTTCAGATTTCATTGATCGTTACTTTTTTCTGATCGCATGGTCTTTCCCATACACCAATCTTTTTCAGATCAAATAGAGTTCTTCAAACAATCACCTTTTTTAGATTGCATGGTCTTTCTCAGACGCAAGCTAACCCTTTTCAGCTCGTGTGGTCTTTTTCAGACGAACGATCTTCACCTTTTTTAGGTCGCGTGGTCTTTCTCAGACACCGATGTGGTCTTTCACAGACGCACGATCTTTACTTTTTTCTGGTTGCATGATCTTTCTCAAACACCAATGTGGTCTTTCTCAAACACACGATCTTCACCTTTTTCAAACCGCGTGGCTTTCTCATACATCATTGTGGTCTTTCTCAGATGCAAGATCTTCACCTTTTTCAGGTCGCACGATCTTTCTCAAACATCAATGTGATCTTTCTTAGATGCACGATCTTTCACAGATCGAATAGAGTTCTTAAAATAGCGACCTTTCCTAGGTCGGTAATGCTTTACTGTAGTGCAAATTATCCCAACAAATACTTTTCATTTCACGTGAGCTTTCTTATACATAGAACGCAACCATCTTCTCAAGATATTACAGAAGTGCACACATGATCCCTTAATTTTAATACTAGCAAAAAAATTGATTCCTGCAAAAGCTATTACTCTCTTTAAAAATAATGGAAATACAAACTAGTATACCTATATTCTCGAGCTACCATCTCCACCAAATAACTCCTTTTACAAGAGCATTGTCACGTCATACTTCCTTTGCTCTTTCCTACTCGAGTTTTTCCCTGCTTGGCGACCTACTCCACGATTTTCTTCTTGCTCTGCTATGAGATTTTCGATCCCTATCTCCTGCCTTCAGTACAATCTCCTTGAAGTACCTTTGTCGAATCAATCTTTTGATCTCATCCTTCAGCTGATAATAGTTCTCCGTGTCATGCCCTTTATCCCTGTGAAACTTACAGTACTTCTTGGAATCCCTCTTCGCAAGCGTTCCTCTAGGTTTACTAGGCCACTACAGCAGGTCGTCCTTTTCGACCATCATCATGGCTTCAGCTCTAGAAGTAAGCAACGGTATATACTTGTGGTATCTCAACCCGCTTTTGCCTATCTCGACCTCCACTCCATTCCTTGTTCTTGATTGCGTTCATTTCCTCCTTGTCGATGTATTTTCGAGCTAATCGCATTAATTATTCTACATCTTCAGGAGGATCCCTTGGTAATGTCGATGCAAATGGTCCCTTCTTTAACCCATGTATCAATATACTCATCATCATATCGATCCTCAAATGGTGTGCCTCAAGGGTCTCATTGTTGAACCTCCCTATGAAGCTTTTAAGGGATTCGTCACTTTTCTGCCGGATCGTGAAGAGGTAGGTCGCTAACCTCTTCGATCTCCTTTTACTGGCAAAGTGAAATGCGAATTTCTGAACCAATTATCCACCCGGAAAACTAGTAAACCATTCTTGTGCATTTCCTGTTAAAGTTGTCACAAATAATTTTGGGTTGACTGAATCAGTTTGTCCATACAAGTTCATTACCAATTCGAAAGCAGAAACATGCTCTAGCAAATCCTTCAACCCTATCGTATTTAGGCAGATTGGGCAACCAAAAGCTTGGACCCACGACTTCGGCTAGAATTTTATTGGCAAAAGGTGATCTTATTCGGCATAACCAACTCGCCTCGCTTTTTTAGGTCTTCTATCTGCTGCTTCATTTTTGCTATTTGTTTCCCCACAGTTTCCACCTCCACTTTCGATCACTGGTTCCCTCCTCATCTTAATCTTACTAAATGTTGTGTCCGATGTCTCCCTTGTGTGGCTGATTTTTGGTATTAGCATCACGTTCTGCTTTGTGCGACTCGTTCTTCCCCTGTGGTCGTCTGCTATCATTCTTTCCTTTTCTTCGAGCAACCTTCTCTTTACTGATTCCCTAGTGGCAAGTGTAACCGTTCTCCTTTCACACTCCAGTATAACATTCCTGCTCGCTATTTCGACCATTCGTTGCAATTCTTCAGTTGTTAGATGCAACATTCTCCCCTCTTGTCGCAGAGGAACTCGTTTCCCTTGCTCATGCCTTGATGATTTTGGCATGGCGAATTCTCCTCCTTCAAAATCTAAATCCTTTGACCACTTTGAGACCATACCAAAGGTTCTCTTCTCAGATTTCACATAGACGGCGCCAAATGATCCGGGTCAAAATCTGCGCGACCTCCTTGGTCGGATGAACTGGTCCTCCAAGCAGTTCGAGGTTGCTACATCTCCCAAACTGATGTTAGGGCCCTGAGAAAAGAGAAGCAGATCATTAGGCCACCCCAGCTAAGACTATTTGATGCTTAAGTTAGTACTTGATAAGTAGGTCGTTGTCGAGCTAGCGAGTCCGATGATCTAAAGTAAAGAGTAGTAGAAAGGGCGTACGAAAAATGCACTGAGCATGGAGTATTTATAGCACAAAATGGAGGGTTCTGTTGTCTAATAGATGTCTGCCACGTATCCCGAGTTGCCGAGGTCGGGTCACTTAGGATACGCACGTCTTCCAGGTGAAGTGGCAATTTTGAGGCCATTTAGGGGCAAAACAGACTTTTTCAGACAAAATTAGGGTTATACCCATCAATATTATTTTTTCTACTAACTAGTTGTTAAATTTCTAGTTTACTTATTGGAGATTAGTATGCAAGTGTCTTTTTTCTGAAGAATTAATGATTTATTGTGGATTATGGCTTCTAAAAAATTTATGAAAAGATTGTTTCAAATAATGAGTCCTTTGAACTTAAGAACTGTTTTCTTAAGTATCTGAGTTTTATTTTTATTCTTTTCTATTTTGTGGATCCTTATGTTATTTTTCTCTTTTTGATTGGTTCTGGTATTATCTTCGGGGTTTCTTGCAGAACTAATGATGGTACTTCCTTAACATTGTTTCTGCAATCTGTTTATAAATTGTTGAGCTTAATGTTCTTCTTTATACATTAGTATCACGCTTTCTGTAAGATAAAATATTATTGTTCTGATTTGCACCAACAGAATAATACAATATTTGATTTATTTTTATATATCAATATTATTAATCAAAACTCGCTTATGATCAGAATAATAAAGACTATATGCAACATATTTGGTAAGAAGAGAGCATCCCAAATTATTCATGGTGATGAAAACTATTTCAATTCTATTTTGTATTTATTTATTTATGAGGAGAATATTAAGAGAGAAAAAGCAAAAGTTGCATATTGTGAGGGAAAAGAAACGTGAAGTAGTGGTTGAGAAAATTAAATAAGTTGCAATTGTGTGGTTGCTAAAATTAATTAAAATTACTATTGTGCCTAACTTTTTTTCTTAAAAGAAATTGAATAAATTAAAGAATACAACAAAAGAATTTATTTAATGCACCGTCAAAGTAAATTGGGGAGTACATCAATGGCAAACGCCGTCCTTAGCTCACCTTACTTCTAGCTGATTAGCCCAATTAATCCAAAGTCATATACTAAAATTTTTATAATTTTTTGTAAAATTCTTTTGGATAATTAATTGTGTGTCTATATCTATCTATCTATATTATTAAAAAAAAAAAAAAAACTCTTTTATCGTACAAACTTTTGAATACCTATATTTACCCTTTAGTTTAGAGTAAAATATACTTTGCCCCCTTGAACTATTCCCCATGTAACAATTACCCCCATAAACTAATAAATATAACACTTACCCCTCACAATTAAATTTTTAGACAATATTGTCCTTATATAGTATATATTTTTAGTTCAAAGAATTTTTTTTAGTAATTTTGCATTTTAAGTTTGATTAAATTTTCTTACTTGTAAAAAATATCTTTTACTTATAATATAGGAAAATATAATTAATGAGTTAAATAGTTAGAATTTAATTTTTTTTTACAGACTCAAAGTTAATTAATAAATGATACAATAAATACACTAAAATAATTCATGAAAATATTTTATTTAATTTGGTAATAAAACTAAGTTATTAACTATTTATTCTTTTTGATAAAGTTGAATAATAAAATATCAATTTTTTAACATATTTTCTTTAAAAAATATAATAAAATATATTTATTTATTTTTTTATAAAAATATTTAACCTTTAGTTAAGTATATATATATTTATCAATTCCTTTTAACAAGTATATATGAGTTGTTGGTTATATTATATTTATTATGTATCTACTATATATATATGTATATATATATATATAAATTTATACTCCACTCTTAATGTAAATTCTTCATTCTTTAAAAAACTTAATTAAAAAATAATTTGATGATGATATAATATGCAAAATACTAAGATATAATGAAAATAATATAATTGTTCAAGGCATGAGGGGTATTTTTGTCTAACCAAGGGGGTAAGTGTTATATTTGTTAGTTTAGGGGGGTAAATGTTACATGACAAATAGTTCAAGGAGGCAAAGTGTATTTTACCATTTAATTTATTTCTTCAATTAAATTTTTTTTTCTCATAATAGTAATTTTAATATTTTTGAATGATCTCATAATTATATTTTCTTGGTTTAAATATACTTTGTACCCCTAAACTTTGCATAAAGTGCATTTTCACCCTTAAACTATAAAACATAACAAAATAGCCCCTCATGATATACACTAATTTTTTATGATGAAAATGCCCTTAATTATTGACACCCCTGAAATATCTCTACAACCATTCTCCTAAATATAATCTGAATTATTATAAAAACTTTTATTTAAAATAAATACTATCTCAAATTTATAATTTTTATACTGAGTATAGAATCTGTATAAACTCCATAAATTTGCAAGTCTTATATTTTCGACACAACTAGTAAAAAGTTTACATAATCTTTGTCTGTTTTGTTATATATATTAAACTTTTTTTAATATCAATACAAATTTAAAATATTACATTGAAAATAGATACTGTAAAATATGCAAATGTATAATATATTAATATATAATATTCTATTTTTTTAAGTGATACATTTTTATTATGTGCACACATAATTGAATAAAAATTTATAAGTTATATAAAAAAAAATTCTATAATATTATATGCAGTATGTATTGACACATATTTACATGTATTTTTTTAACATAATTTGTTTATTTTGTAAAATATATTTTCATATAGTGAGCTTATAAATATTTTTTGTGTTACATAATTTATAAAAAAAATATAAATTATAAATATTATTTTTAAAATAAAATGTGAGTAAAATTCTAAATTATTAAAAATAGTTTAGGGGAGATAATTTAATAAAATATATTTTGGGTAGTAGAATAAAATAGTATAGGGATAAGTGAGAAGGGCATTTTAATCTTTTCAATACTAAATTATTTTGCCAGGGGTGTTTTTATTACTTTTCATACTTTAGGGGTGTAAATGAGATAAAATGCATAGTTTAGAGGTGCAAAGTGTATTTAGCCCTATTTGTTCTTTTCTTTCTCACAACCCACTACTCTATGTTTTTCCTCTCACATTCTCAAGATATTTTTTTTGCTCACAAACTTTTATACTTTTAATAAATCCACAATCACAGTTTATTTTTTTGTCTCTCACCTTACGCTTTCTCACTTTTTTCTTTTCACAAACTTATTTCTTTCTCCTCACCTTATACTACGTTTATATTTTTTTATAATTTTATTTAATCTCACACTATGATTCTTTTTTATATGCTCGCAGGAATCCCATACAACAATTACGAGTAACTTATAAAATTAAACCACCCCCCAAACCCCAACAATGTTTGCCACCCTTGCCCCCGAACTTCCAAACCCCGCCACCTCATGACCCCTTATTCTCTAAAACCTTACACATCGTTTTCTCCCACCCCTTGACCCCTACCTCCTAAAACTCATCGTCACTTGCCCTTTGAAATCCTACACACTGTTGTCGCCTACGCGTGTCCCCGCCCCTTAAAATTCCAGCCCCTGTCATGGCCCTCGCCCTTTGAAACCCTAGCCACCAGGCGCTGCCTAGCCCTTGACCCCCCTAATATATATATATATGTATATATATATATATATCTGTTTGTACAATTTTTGGTGCATTTGGATGACATATACTTAGACAAGGAATTTCTTTAATTTCTATTTTTAATTTTTTCACTAAATCTGTGTGGATTTGGGTCCAAGGAGGTGGTGGAGTTTTTAATCTCTCATATAATGGTTTACATATTTGTCTAAGATTTGGATAAAAATCTGAAACATAATTTAGACTTCCTAAGAATCTTTGTAATTGAGTTTTGTCTAAGATTTGATCTGGAAAATTTTCTCCAAAAGTTAGAGATCTTTGAATTGGGACAATGGTTCCCTGATGGATTTGGTGTCCTAAAAATCTGATATTAGTTTGGGAGAGTTTTATTTTAGGGGCTGATACAACTAATCCATTGTCTTTAATAAGTTTAAGAAATATTTGTAAATGTTTCCAATGTTTTTCTATATTTTCACTAAAGACTAAAACATCATCAATATAAACAATGGTAGATGAAGTATATGGAGTGAAAATTTCATTCATAATTTTTTGGAATTCTGAAGGAGCATTTTTTAACCCAAATGGCTTAACATTCCACTCAAATTGGCCAAAAGAGAGAGTGAAGGCTGTTTTATATCTATCTTTTTCATCAATTTGAATTTGCCAGAATCCAGATTTCATATCAAATTTAGAAAATATTTTTGCATTATATAGTTTTTTAAGAAGATCTGTTTTATTAGGTATAGGATACCTAATCCATCTTAATGCTTTATTCAAGGATTTATAATTTATAACCAGTCTAGGTGTCCCTCTTTCCAATTCTGCATTTTTCTGAACATAAAAAGCTGTACAAGACCAAGGAGATTTTGAGGGGCGAATCAATTTTTTATTAAGAAGATCTTGAATTTCTTTTTTGCAATATTCTAATAATTCTTGGTTCATTTGTATTGGCCTAGCTTTAGTATGGATTTGTCTTTCATCAAAATCTGTTTCATAAGGGAGAGTAATAACATGTTTTTTTCTTTCCCAAAATGTATTTGGTAGTTCTGAACAGATTTGTTTTTGGATTTGATTTTGAAATTCAAGAATTTTCTTTTGAATGAAAGGTGCAGAAATTTGTTCTTCGATTTTTTTATGAAAAATTTCATCTTTTAGGAAGAGTATTTGTTTTTCTTTATTACTAATTTCTTGAAATATAAAGTTATCTTGTACTACTTTAATATCTCTTTGGGTTACAGGGAATTGGAATTGAAATAGAAAATCTTTTCCCATGGTTTTAGTTCTAATCCCTTCAGAACTTACATTAATTGGATAGAGCATTTGGAGAAAAGGATTTCCTAAAATTATTGGAGTATTAAGATCTTTTACTAACACAAAACTAGTTTTCAAACAAATTCCATCATTGCACACATGGGCTTTGGAAAGTTTGAAGTTGATTTTAAGACTAGCTGAATTAGCAGTTGAGAGTTTTTCTTTAGTTTTTTCAAAATATTTAGTGGGGATTAATCCTTCTTGAATACAATTCATTCTGCTCCTGAATCCATTAAAGCTATACCATTTAATTTAAAATCTTCAATAACTAAATTAATTTTTACATATTATTTCTGATAAGCAATCCTGGATATTGTATTAACGAATGTTTCTTCTTCTTCAGAAACTTTAGATGGAGATATTTTATTAGAATTTTCTTTGGAAATTTGATTGGAGTTTTATGATTAAAATTTCCTGTTGTAATTGATCATGGTTTTCTTTTAAAGTTTTAACTTCCTTTTTAATTGTCTAACTTCATGTTTAAGGTCAAATATTGAAACTTTAGAATTAGAAGAATCAAACATATTCATAATTTCTGAGAAATCTGTTTTAGGAGGGAGCTTTATTTTCTGAAGATTTTCGTTTGAGATTAATTCTTGAAGTTTGTGGAGGTAAATTTCTTTATCTTCAGGATTTTGAATTTTATCAATAAGATCTAAGATTAAGGAAAATTGGTTAGTTAAGGTAGCTATTTGTTTATTACAAAGACATAATTCTGGTGAACAACTGGTACATTCATTATTGTTTTTTGAATTAGAGTTTTGTGATTCTTCTTCTGAGGAGGAATATCCTTCATCTGTTTGTATTTGATCTAATTGTTCTTCTAGGCTAGAATTATCAATTTCAAATATTTTTAAGTCTTCTTCATCTAGAATTCTTAATAATTGATTTGTTAATTCTTCTCCTAAACTTAATTCATAAATTTTCTTTCTCATTCTACAACTACTGGCATAATGACCTGGTTTTTGGCACTTATGACATATGACTGAGTTAGGGACACTAGAATACCTTTTCTTTTGGAAATTCTTCTTTTGAAAATTTGGTTTAGAAAAGGGTTTATTAGTAGATTTAAAAGGAGTTTTCTTTGTTGATCTATGTCTATGATTGTTATAATGTTTTGGCTTTGATGAAGATGATGGTGACCTTATTTTTTGAAATCCAAATTGTTCACACCAACTTCCTAATTCTTTTCTAGTTGTGAGATTTTATTTTTTCAATTGGGCTTTTAGGGTAAAATCATTACACAATTGTAATCCTACTAAATTAACATGATTTATAATTTCCCCATAAGAAAGGGATGCAATATTTTCGTATTTTTCTTTGATTTTATCACGAACTTTTTCTGCAAATGATTTTGGTAATCCTGAAATAAATTTTTCTTTCCAAAAATAACTATCTGCATCATTTCTTTCATAGATTTTGGACAAGAAGACATCTTTATACCATCTAAAATCATGGAGTTTTCTACATTTTAAATTTTGTAAAAATTCTGTATTCCTTTCTTGATATATTTGAGGATTTCCTATAAAATGAATAATAATTGTATATATTAGAGAAGATATTGCATTAGAAATGGGTCTCCCTTCATCATTATTAATGATATTTCCTTCTTGATCTTTTTTAACACTAGAAAGAATTTGATTTTTGGCTTCAGGTGTTATAGTATTATCCCACCAACCCTTTAATTGTCCATTGAATCCTAATATAAGATTTTTAGCAGCATCTTCATCTGTTAACCCTGCTCTTTCTTTATAAATATTTGATACCATAACCATTTGTTTACATAAGCTAAGAATTTGATATTCGGACAATGTATCTAGATTCCATTCATATATTGAATTTCCATTAAAAGACCTAAAATTTTGGACTTCCTCTATTTTTAGATCTGGGGGAGTTGGTTTATAATAATTTTTATAAGGTGATAAATGTTGGACAGGGTTAATAAAATTAAAATTTTGTTCAGTATCAGAATTTTCATGATTTTGTTCAATTGTATTAATGACTTTATCTTTTCCTAGGTCTCTCAATCTCTCTTGAATTCCTAAGAGAATAGATTTTTCTGAATTTAATTTTGGTATGTAATCAGAAATTTGGAAAGGGAGATTATTATCATTAATATGAAAAGTTTGATCTTTAGATGTTATTAGAGAAGATGATGAAGGCTCTTTCTTTTCTAAAGTTTCTTCAATTTTGTTTTCTATTCGATCTAACTGTTTTCCTATGGAATGGAGGATTAAATTTAAAAAATTAGTTTGGTTAATTTGTACAGTGCTTGCTTCATTAGTAGATGGTTCACTAACTGGAAGACTTTTGATGATTTGGCCTTTTATAGAGATACCGGATTCCTCTAAAGGTGAATGCTCACTCGAGATTATTGACCCATCAAGCTTTGTCCATTTTTTGAGAGTTTTTTGAATGACTGCTAGTTTGTCATCTCCATATGTTTGGAATAGATAGGTGAAAAAAGGAATATTTTGTTTAGTATATGAAATGTACTCATACCATTCAGATTTGATGTTTGCTCTTTGGGGTTCAGAGAAATTACTCATGAACCATTTTCTATTAGAAATATTTTCTTCAGAAAGAAAGTCTGTTTTAAGAAATTCTTTATCTATTAGAAATTCTTTGGTAATAGTAAGAATTTGCGATGGTGCAGAATTTGGGGAACCAGTTTCCTTATAATCTTGATATATTGGTTGTGCAAGGTTTTGATCTATTCTTATTCCTTGAAATTTTGAGGTAGTAGGTCTAATTGTTTCAGATGTTGAGTGTCTGGAGGGGGTGATAGGATGAGAGAAGGATGTTCTATTTGTTTTTAATGAATTTTGTCTACAAAATTTTATTCCTACAGATCCATCTTGATGTTGGGTAATTTGATCAATTTCAGAATTTTCTATGGGTTGAATCGGGGGAATAGATCCTGGTGGTAAATTCCATGTTTCTGGTAAAGTAACATTTTTCCATTCTATAGTTTTTGGAACTAAAAGATTAGATTTGGCTCTATTGATTTCCCAAAATACTGTTTGACCTGGTGATTTAGTGTGTGATATGGCTTGAATATCTAGGCCAGTATTAGTAATTTTGTAGTGTAGCCCATAGAATATTTCATAGATATGAGATCCAGATTTCATTTTATAATTGTAATTTTTTACATTTAAAGTTAAAATATCCAAAATGTGAGGATCGTTAAGAGAAATAGTAAAATTTGGAAAAGAATTGAAATAAATTGGACCATTACAAAGACTAGTTTCTACTAGACCGAGTAAGAAATCATAAAAATCTAAGTGTCGACAGTCTCTTAAGGCTAGAAACACACCGGTGTCTAATCCTTCTCTTGTTAAAGGTTTTATAGCAATTTGAACAAAACCAATATGTAGAAATTTATATCCATTTTTAATATGTTTAATAATAGAAGATTTTGAAAATAAATGTAATGTTTGTTGGTCAGATACTAAGGGTAAAACCTGTTCTTCTGTTTTTATAGTATAGGCTGACTTAAAATCAATAAATGATTTTTTATAAATTTCTTTAGTATTGATTTTGGGAGGTTTCCAATCGAATAGATCTCTGTCTTCCCACGGTGTCTCTCCTGTGGTAATTATATTCGAATTTTCTTGGTTGTCCCCTGATGATGAGGCTCCAGAATTCATGCTTTTTATGAATTTATCCATAGTATTAGATTTTCATATTTTGATCTTTCGAATCAGACAACGATTTATTGCGGCACAATAAAGTCAAGTAAGCCAACTTATAACGTGTCGAAGTTCGATTCACAAACTATGAATTTCTATATATGGATATGCTCAAGATTTGCATGGCTCTGATACCATTTGTACCAGGATATCACAAACCAAGAATAATTTGAATATAACAACCATATTTGAAACTATGTAAGGAAATATAAAGATCCAAAAAGATTGAATTATAACAATAAATTATATAAAGTAAGAAATTATACAACAACAGAATAAATTTATGAAGTAGAAATTAAGGCAATTATGAGTTCAAGGAAAACTTACTTGGATATCTGAATTTGTTTACAAAGAATCTACAGAAACTTTGTTGGATGTATAAAGATACTAATCATCCAAGACATCATATTTTTGTAAGAAGTGAATGAAGAGGAAATAGATGAAGTACAATAGAAGGAACTTGAAAGAAGATATGAAGAACAAGAGAGAGAACTTGAATGAAGCAAATGCTAGAAAGAGGGTGAGAATGGTTCTCAAGAATAAGTTGTATCCTTCTTCCCACAAATGCCTCCATTTACAGAAATGTTTGGCCTTCATCATATAGTTGAATTATTGTTGTTTGTGGCTGTCCATCAAACCTCCATAATGCCGCAAGTTGTCTGGAAAAGCTGATATGAATTTTCGGATTTTTTATTTTTGATTTTTTGATTTTTGATTTTTGATTTTTGATTTTTTTTTTCACATCATGATTACATCATTTTCCTAAATGGAATTTGTTACAACAATAATAATTTTTACATTAAACTAAACTTTTACGGAATTGGACTAAAAATGCCAAAACAATCATCTTCATTTTCATCTCCAAGGTGAATTGGTGGTGGTGAATCTTCCTTGTCACTTTGAATTTTCTCAAGAATTCTCTGCATTTCTTCAGTTGTTGTTGCTTTTGCAATTCTTGCGGACAAATTGTTTTTTCTCAATAAAAATTGTTCCTGTTTTGAATTGAATTCTTTGCCAAGAATTGTTGACGTTTTGCACATTGTAGGATTTTGCTTGAACCACTCCAATATTGTTGTTTGTTCAAATGTTTCGGTATTCATTTTGTCCCACCATTTTACACAATATTTTTTCCCTAAGGAAAATATGATTGTATCTTCATCAATTTGGATGGGCTTGAATTGGGGCTCAATTTTCAGAATCCAGGTCAGATTAAATTGGATATAGAATTTGAGTAAGTTGGGGAGATGTTTTCCTGGAAAACATACTGGTTTTGAGATATTCTTTGAAGAATTTGAATGCATCTTGGACTGGTTGAGGAAGAATATGTGGTTCTGGACCAAAATAGTACCACCATCTGACAAACCAGTTTGGAATTTTTTCGGGAGAAATTTTGGTGCCAAAAAGAAAATAGAAGGACATGGTATTTTTTTCATTTTGTTTAAGAAGGAAATGTTGGAAGGCTTTGATATAGTCCCAATAGGATATCAAAGGATATTTTTTATTTGCTATGTTTTTGAGCTCATAGGGACTTTTTCCCCAATCGGTCAAAGAAAGGATGGAGTTTATGAAAATTTTTCGGTAGCCAATTTGTGAGGAGTTGGCTGGGGCTCCTTTGGGAGGCATATTTTGAATAAAGATGGATCTGGTAGAGACAAGAATGTCTTCATAGAATTGTTGGGTTTTTTGAGGATCTTCATAAATCCTGTTGTGATCTTCATCAAGAATCATTGTTGCCATCAAGACAGGATTATCTTGAGTTTGGTCATTTATCCACTCATCCTCAATTACACAATCGAGGTGGAAATCTGTTTTCTCAAAATATGGGGAAATTGGCGAATTTGATTGGGAACTGGTAGGCCTAGCAGTAGAAGTACCTGCTATGTCTTTATAGGTTTGAGTAAGTTTGGAAGGTGCCAAAGGAATTGGTTTTTCCAACGGGGTAAATCTGTTGACAATTTGAATGGGGGTTTGTGATAATGATGTTGCTTTTTGAGTTGTTTGGGCAAGACTTTGTATTTTTGGTTGGAGAGATGGGGGTAAAACCCGTAATGATTTTGGATTTTGTGGGACTTGTGACTTTGAAATTTGAAGATTTTGGGGTCTCAATTGGGTCTTCTCTGGTGTTAGAGAAGGGTATTCTAATTTGAGAATTTGGGTGTTGGTTTTTGCTAAAGGACTTACCTTTAGCTTTGCATCTTCTCCTGATTTCGACATCCCTGCAAAAATTCTCTTGTCAAGTAGTCAGGAATGTGATTATGAACTCCTTTAATATATTCAATATCAAAATCAAATACAGATAGTAAAGCTTGCCATCTTGCAAAAATTTGTTTTGAAACTAGATTTTTAACATCTTTTGTAAGTACATCTTTTGCAGCTCGACAATCAATTTTTAGAAGAAATTTTTGATTTAAGAAATCATCTTGGAATTTAGAAATGCACAATACAATAGATAATATTTCTTTTTTTATTGTAGGATAATTTTTCTGAGCTGTAGTTTTCCAAACTCCAGAATAATATCTTATTATTGTTTCTTTATATATGTTATTTGTATACAATAGTAGTACTAATACTAATATATGTATAAATATATCCACTTTATTTTAATATTATATATTAATTTTTTATATTGATATTTATGTTGTTTCAATTTATATCATATAATTTTTTATTTAATATGTATAATAATTTATTCTAACTTGATAGCACTGTTACAAATAAATATTTGAAGAAGATATTTTAAATTTAATTTTTATATTAAAATTATTTTTTATTTTAATAATTTACTAAAAAATTAAGAATTTTTTTTTTTGGTATCGGTCTTATACTATGTGTTTAAAAGTATTTTCAAATCTTTATACTTTGTTCATATGTAATTTACTTTATTTTTTAAAAATTATAAAGAAACATATTTAAATTTAACAACTTTTTTGTATATTTATCTTTATAATCCTACATTTTAAATTATATTTAAATAGGCATATTAAAGACAACATATAATGGAAAAAAACACTAAAAAGAGAAATAAAATTCATATTGCTAATTGAGCTTTGTCATTAATATCAATTAGTACTCGAGTAATTGCAAAGAACTCGATTAATACCCAAATTTCACTATTAATCATATTGGTATATGAGGATTACAAATAACTCAATTGATACTCGAGTTTCACCATTGATATCACTTTAATATCTAATTAATATTTTTTATTTATTTTTGTATTATCTTTTTCATGTCAATGCCTATAAAAATGGGCTGGCCCAAAGAGGTCTAAGGGTCCAAAAGGAAGAAAGAGCCCAAAGGACGCAAGGCCAAAGGTGCCCTCCAGGAGGCCCAATTCGGGTAAGGGTACAACCCAGTCTAGGTAGAACACTTAGGGGTTCGATAGAAGGTGTCCCCAAGAAAATAAATTGGACAAAAGAAGCCCAACCGATCCAAGAGGACCTCATAGGCCCACAAGGAAGCTTAGGAGCTTAAAATCCTTCAACCAAAGTCAAAGTTCATATTAAGTCGAGTCCATTGGTAGCTTAAATAGCATTCATGTAGGACCTCTAAAAGCATACCCCACAGAATCAGATAAGAATCAATTGTCTCCTCAAGGACATGTGGCACCCCCAGCCAAAAGTAACCTTTAAACATTAAAAGTTTGGACTCCAGCTTAGGGAAGACGTCTCCTCAACCACCTCGCTGAACTTGGGAAAGGAATCCTTATCCCCAGAATATGCCTCATCCGTAGTAGACTTAATCCGCCCTCGAGAATCCTAGTTCCCCCAACCTTTAGAAAATGACCTTTAACTGAATCAGTGTGGGATTCAATTTATACTACTTTGAGATCATGCTATACCAAATTCATGAGACTCCTCCACCAAATTTGTAGTGTATTCAGTCTTCTCCAATCCATTGATAGTTGTCTATAGATAGAGAGTTCCCCCAGCAGGGGAGGACAACTTGAGCTTGATACTACACATTTTATCTTTACACTACAAGTTTCACCTTCATGCTAGAACTATAGCTGAAAGGAACAATGAACTTTATTTCAATCACTATCTTTTACACAAAAAATAAGAAATAATACTCGTAATTTCATTCAGTTACACTCGTTTATTTTCTAGCATTTTATTTCATTACTTTCAACCACAACTAAATCGGAGCATAATTTTTTGCTCGCATCAAGTGGTGATGCCTGTGAGAAGAAAGAACTAGGACTTGAGATAAATGGAAACTACCAACATTAGAGTTAATACCTCCTTAGATACCTCATTTGGGATGATGTTCCCTCTCCCACTGGAAGACTTCCAACAGATGCCCACTACCTCTGCTCAGGGCTTGACTTTAGTTGGCCCGCTATTGTCATTATCTAATGTTAGTGTCCCTATTAGCCCAATTTTTAATGTTAGGAACCTTGCGACATGATATCCCCACAATAAGGTGCCCCCAGAAGGATGCAGATTGATATGCTTTAGTGGGGACTTTTAGACCTGAAGATTCGTGTCTTAGGGGGCCCCCTAGTAGAGGAGGAGGGCCCCTCTTTAGCGAGAAAGACGTAAGATACAAGCTTCCTCTAAGAAATATATCTAGTATTTCACCTTAGTGGCCTTGGAGGTCCCTTTTGATGTACTAACATGTACCTTCTTGTAGGAATTTTAGAATGGATACTTCTCCAAACTCTAGTGAAAAGCCGTCATTCTTGGAGGCATCTTAGGCCTCCTCCATGGACACATGTAAGCCCATTCTTCAAAGATGTTCAGAAGCTCTAATCTATACAAACACAAAAAGTCTTGTCTTGCACAAAGGCAAAAAAGCTTTGTCTTCCACATAGGCACAAAAGCCTTGCTCTTGCCTGACACCTTATCTCTCCTCTAGAGGCCAATAAGTCCTGCTTCGAGCAGGCACTTTCAGAAAAGCCTGCTCTTTGCAACCATAAACTAGGCTTTTCTTTCTATAAGCATGTTTATGCTACTAATATTTTAATGCAGGAAAGCAAAAAAAGAGATGGCTCCCTCTTCGGGCCAATCTCTTGCCTCTACAAGACGAAGACACCTATTCTATAAGTGGCGAAGTCTCCAGCTATTAGAGTCGAGGGGGGGGGGGGGAGCGGGGGCTGAATGATGCCCAAGATTGTGGATTAGCCCAAAGAGGCCTTAGCATTCAAAAGAAATAAAGAGCCCAAACAAAGCAAGGCCCAAGATGCTATCTAGGAGGCCTAGTTTGGTAAGGATCCAAGGTTTTCCCAGAAAACCTATTCCAGGTAGAGGCTCTAGGGAATCTGGTAGGAGGTCCCTCCAGGAAATAAATTGGTTAAAAGAAGCTCAACCGACCCAAATATGAGGAGACCTAAATCTAAGAGGGCTACACGGGTCCACAAGAAAGTTTAGGAACTTGGAATCCTCTAATCAAAGTCAAAGCTCATATCACGTCGTGTCCACGGGTGTCTAGGTGGTATTCATGTAGGACCTCTGAAGGTACACCCTAAAGAATTAGATAAAGACCAATCGCCTCCTCAGGAACATGTGGCGCCCTCAGCCAAAAGTAATCCTTAAACCCTAAAAGCTTAGACTCTGGCTAGAGGAATGTGTCTTCTCAACCATCTAGTCGAAAATATAGAAAAATATCCTTAGGCTCAGAAGATGCCCTCATCTGCAACAAACTCCAACCGTCCCCTAGAATCACAAAACCGCTGACCACTAGGAGATGACCTTCTATCGAATCTGTGAGGGATTCAGCCTTATTCAACCACCTTGAGATCATGCTCCTGCAAATTTGTGAGAATCCTCCATCGAATCTATCGGGGATTTCGTCTTTCTCAATCGACTAATAGTTGTTTATAAATAGAGAGCTCTCCCAGTGGGGGAGAGAATTTGAGCTAGATATTACATATTTCATTTTCATACTACAAGTTTCACTTTCATGCTAGAACTTTAGCTGAAAGGAGTACTTTAATTTCGTACTCATAATTGAACTTTAATTTCAATCTCTACCTTGTAAGCAAAAAATTAGGAATAACACTTTCATATTTCATTCACTTGCACTCTTTATTTCCTAGTATTTTATTTCATCACTCTCTACCCTAACTACATCTAAGCATCATTTCTGGCTTGCATCATATGTAATGGCTATTTCACAATTAGATAATAAATATACCAAAATGAAAATAAATAAAATATAATCAATATATTCTGTCTTTATATGAAGTATCTGACTTTTATTTTTTACATTTTAGTATTATACCTGATAATAATATTTCAATAATTTATTATTCTCTATTCACTTTATTTATCAATATTTATAAGATAACTCGTTACATAATAATTAATTCTATTAAAAATCAAAACGCATTGCAACCATAGAGAAGTTGAATTTGCATGCCACATTTTGAAAATTTCTAATCCAAAATTGAAACTATTGAATCTAAATTTAAGTTTTGCAATCAAATTTTAATATCCCAATTAAATTATAAAAAGTATTTTTGACAATGAATTTATATAGCTTAGGACTTGAATATTAATATATAAGTTATTTGATGATGAGTTTTTCAATATATATATTATAAAATAAAGCTAGCAGAAAGAATAAAACTAGAAATAAAAATATAATAATCTTAATAATCAAATAAGAAAATGAAAGTTAATTGGTTCAAATAAAGATAAAATATATCGTTAGGAGTTTATGCAATTTTTGTATAATTTTTTATTTTTTATTTTAATATCTAAGGGTAAAATGGACATTACATAAAAGATAATATCAAAATTAAATTAAAAAATAATAAATTTGGTACCAAAGTGATATTAATATTGAAATTCGAGTACTAATTAAGTCATGTATAATTATTCAGGTACCAAAGTGATATTAATGACGAAATTCGTGTACTAATTGAATCGTTTATCTTAGGTACCAAAATGACATTAATGAGAAAATTCGGAGACCAAAATAAATTTTACTAAAAAAAGTTCAAAATAATTGAAATAAAGATAGGTTCTTTTATACACAATAAACAGTCATTTTATTTAAATTCAACTAAAAAATGGGTCAAAATATGCTATAAAACTCTTATTTGGACTCGTATTATATCTTTTCATTTGTTTCTAATGGGGTAAGGGTTTCGCTCAGGATTATGAATACAGAAGAGGGGTATTTTGTCTATTTTCCTAACACATGGGTTTTCTTTAACATTTTTGCTATAATAAAGAGGCAAAAATAGAATTTAACAAAAAATGTGATTTATTGGTGAGACAGCTAAGAATCGACATTATGCCAAACTCAAATATCTAAAAAGAACAAAAAGAGCAATTAAAAAAAAAAAAAAAACATTGAAGCTCTACTATTTAAGTTGCGTTTGCATTTGACTCTTGAACTCTACAAGAAACCCTCAAAGCCCACTTCACCTACTACTCTGCTTTTCTCTCTTGTCCGCGTACTTTTCATTCAGTTGCAGGCGGAGATTTTCTTCGAATTTGCATCCCCTTCAATTCAAGAGTCCCTTTTTTCTATTTCATCTTGGAGGTGAAAGAGCAAAGGAAAACACCGAAAGAGAAAAGACATGGCATTCGAGAAGATCAAGGTGGCCAACCCCATCGTTGAGATGGACGGTTAGATTCAGATCTCCTTATGTTTTTGTTGATCTGTTTAATCGAGAACGTTTTATGGTTGAATATATGCTTGCATGGATCTGGGTTTTTCTTGATTTTTACTGGTTTGCTGGTTTTTTTTTTTTTTTTTCCGGTTGTGTGTGTGTGACTGATTGGAGTGTAGATCATATTTCTATGCAAGTTTAGCTTCTCAAATGGATAGCTGGTATATAGGAGAAGAAATCATTAATAAAGATCTAAACTTTATAGTTCTGACGTGAGTATCTCCGTATCTTTCTTGATTTTTGTGAGTTAAAGCTTGGGGCCCATGTTGTTTTTTTGCTAGATATTTCGAGTCTCAGTGTTTGATCTATTCTATGCATAAACTTTTTGAGTACACTTTGTGTTTGACTTCATTCTTGAATGTCTGATTTGAAGTTAACTTTACATGACACGATTACTGCTTTGATCTTATTCTTATACAATTATTTGATTTCTCAAGATCTCTGCATTTTTCAGGAGATGAGATGACAAGGGTCATCTGGAAATTTATTAAAGACAAGGTAATATTTCAGCTTAATCTTTATCTGTTTCCCACTAAATCCGCTAGTATGAATGCGAAACTGTTCTTTGTTTGTTGATTGCAGTTGATTTTCCCTTTCTTGGAGTTGGATATAAAGTACTTTGATCTTGGCCTTCCTCACCGTGATGCCACAGATGATAAAGTTACCATTGAGAGTGCAGAAGCTACTCTCAAGTACGTGATATTAAGTAAAGTTGATGCAACTTCTTGCCCCACATGGGGTTGCAATTCATAGTTTCTTTTCTACTTACAAGTCTGTATGTGTTTAAATTTTCAGGTACAATGTGGCCATTAAGTGTGCAACAATCACTCCAGGTAGGCAGGCTTGGAATCATCGTTTGCAACTTTTTCTGCATATGCCTAAAATATAGTTAACCATGGAATGGACTAGAGTATCAAGATACACATTTCAATATTTGCAGATGAAGCTCGTGTGAAGGAGTTCAACTTGAAGAGTATGTGGAAGAGTCCAAATGGTACTATTAGGAATATTTTGAATGGTAAGTGAAGTTGGCACATCGATTTTTCTACTAGTGAAACAATGTTTGTTGGAGATTTCCAATTGCTTTGGTCCTTTACAATTGGCTTCCCGTGCAGGTACGGTTTTCAGAGAACCAATTCTCTGCAAGAATGTTCCTCGTCTTGTCCCTGGTACTACTCATGTACTTCAATTCTTTTTGACCTTTTCTTTAGTTCAAAATTGTTGCTAATTTATTTCTGGCTACCTTAGGATGGACAAAGCCCATTTGCATTGGAAGACATGCTTTTGGAGACCAATACCGAGCAACTGACACTGTAATTAAAGGAGCTGGAAAGCTCAAACTGGTCTTTGGTACGACTTTCTGCTATCCATTTTAGTTGTATCTCATGTGACGTCCATATTGTTTTTCCTTGTTATGCGTTGGGAAGCAACATTTTGTTCCATCTTTCTTTGCTTTTTTTACATGTTGAGGAGTTAACTGAATGATGTCCAAATTGTATGCAGTGCCAGAAGGGAAGAATGAGCCAACGGAAATGGAGGTCTATAATTTTACTGGTGCAGGTGGTGTTGCTTTGTCAATGTACAACACCGATGAGGTTTGCTGTGCCACATTCTGTTGGAGTTTTGTTAGGAATTCTGTATTTGGTGATTGACTTGTGCTTTATAATGCAACATTCTGTTACAGTCCATTCGTGCATTCGCTGATGCTTCAATGAACACTGCTTACCAGAAAAAGTGGCCATTGTACCTTAGCACAAAGAATACAATTCTCAAGAAGTATGATGGGAGGTAAGTATCCAGTAAAGTAGAGCTCTGTTCCATCTCATGGGCTTGTCAACTCATCCTGCGTATCTTCCTACTCTGTAGCCTGTTTGTCCATCTCTTCCTGCAGGGAATGCTAGTGATATACTTTTTCCTGTCATTTTCTGTTGTCTATATTTTTTATAGATTGTCTTCACTATTTTAACATCTGAATTATTTTTCTTTATCTCAAATAAGATTTAAGGACATATTTCAAGAAGTTTACGAAGCGAACTGGAAATCAAAGTTTGAGGAAGCAGGAATATGGTGAGCTTCTCTGCTTAATCTTGGCTATATAATTCTTTAATCGATTACATTGTTCGAGATGTATAATTGTATATGTTAATTGTTGCAATTGTATAATATGGAACTTTTAGGTATGAGCACCGTCTCATTGACGATATGGTTGCATATGCTCTGAAGAGTGAAGGAGGTTATGTATGGGCCTGCAAGAACTATGATGGAGATGTACAGAGTGATTTCTTAGCACAAGGTATGGAAAGCAATCCTTCAAATCTAAGCTTCCCTAATTTCGAGATTTGTGCAATGATACTGCAGAATGCGACTGAAGTGGCTACCATAAGTATTTCTCATGCTTTTCACTTTTGGGTATTCATTTTAACTTCAATTTTCATTACAATTTTACAGGGTTTGGTTCTCTTGGGCTGATGACCTCTGTTTTGGTATGTTTGCGTCACTTCTACGGATATTTACTTCTAAGTCTCCCTGGTTTCTTTCCTCATCCTTTTGTCTCATGATGTGTTTTATGTTTAGTCAAGTTTTCCTTTTGTTGCGCCTGTAATTACGTCTGTCAACTACTCGGCCGCAGCATCTATGTCAATAACAGAAATGTGCTGGCTTAGTATCATTGTCAGTTTTGATTCTGATGGATATTGAGTTGGTTTGATAACATTTTAGGTGTGCCCTGATGGTAAGACAATTGAGGCTGAAGCAGCCCATGGAACTGTTACGCGCCACTACAGGGTTCACCAAAAAGGAGGGGAAACCAGTACTAACAGCATTGCCTCAATCTTTGCTTGGACTCGTGGTCTTGCCCACCGGTAACGGAATTTATTTTTTAAGTAGTTATTCCGCACGAAGTTACTTGTTATATTCCTGCCCGCACAATTTAAACCTCTCCGTGAGGTATCACTGCAAAAATTACAAAAGATGATGAGCAAGCAAATCTTGTAGGGCCAAGTTGGACGGCAATGCCAAGCTCTTGGAGTTCACTGAGAAATTAGAAGCAGCTTGTATTGGTGTTGTGGAAGCTGGAAAGATGACCAAGGATCTTGCCCTCATCATCCATGGATCGAAGTAACTAACCATCAAACACTTCTCATCCAATAATCTCGTTGCACATCCATTTTAAAGCCAGAAAGTTATGTTGTTTTATTTAATCAAATTGCATGCTTTTTTCAATGGTGTAGGCTAACCAGAGACCAATATCTGAACACCGAAGAGTTCATTGACGCGGTCGCTGCTGAACTCACAGCCAGACTTTCTTCTTGAGTGTAATTTGTATGTGCATACTTGTGGAATTTGATACTCTGCTAACCAGTCACTCAAACCACGTATTCATCTTTTTTTTTTTTTTCTTTTTCCTTTTTTGCTCATTTGTTTGTAGGTCTGCATTGCTTTGGAAGACATTTTCTCGGCACTGCTCAGAATTCACCGAAACAATATATGTTCACTGCTTGGGGTTTATTGTTGGGAAATCATTCCTGTCAAAAACTACTAATTTCAAATAATTCATCTACCTTTTTATATGCTGCAGTTCTCATGGTTTTCTCGTTGCATTTGGTTTTAATTGTTCAATTGAACTCAATGTATTGCAAAGACATAGGAGGGGTTGTTACAGCATATACATGTCCGTCAATGGAGGATACACTTTATCTAAAATTCCTTTTTGCATCCGTCCCCCTTTCTTACCACCATTTCTGAGAGCCGAGCAAGCCCATTATTTTGCAACTGCTATTTCATAATATCCAGGTCTAGTTTCCGATTTTTCTTTGATGGTTCTTATTTAATGGTCCAACCCCTTCGATGGGTTCATCTGAGCATCAGATTGTAGGACCATCTGTCTTTTTCTTGAATTTGTCTGTCCACAGAGGATTTGTTTCTGTTATTTTCTTGATATGACATGATCTTTTCTGGAACTTGGATTGGATGTCTGTTCAGTTAGATGTAAGGACCACCAACAATGGGTTTGGATGATGCCTATTCAGTTAGTTGTAAGGACAGGTGAGTGGTTCATTATGTAACATTGGTGAGTATAAGTCGCTTTCTCTGAGCGCAGGATTCTCAAAAAATGATCTTAGGGCGTCCCAGGGGACATCAATGATTCAAACGTAGACTAACTTATAGGTGGTCTCATGTTCGAACTTGGGTTATACATGTGTGTTGGGTGCGTGAGTGTAAAAACAAAAAAAAAAGAAAATAGAAAGAAAGGCCATGTTTACTTTAACCTGTAACTAGTTTGGGTGATTTTAATAGGGAAAAAGTTTTTTTAGTTTATTAACTTGATTCTCGTTTGATTTTGGTCCACTAACTACGATAATTATCAAATTTTGTACAATATGAAAAATGTTTCAATTAGGCATTTGGGTGGTTGATTTGTCCATTTTTGGCTGGAAACTTGTACATGTCAAAAAATTTGGGGATTTTTTATATGACGTGTCCTTGAAACCTGACGTGGCAGATGAAATGAACTTATTTGTTTTCAGTAAATATAATTTTTAGTTCACTCGTTTTATTTTGGTGTAATTTTAGTCCACTAATTTTGTCCTAGTGCAATTTTTGTCCAGTATTCGGTTTTATATAACTTGTATTCAAATGCAGAAAATGCACAATTATTTTGGTAGAACCTGCCTACTAAGATAAAACACCAATAATCAAAAGGCACACTAAATTCACATTAAAAGGCATACTCATTCAATTAAACCCTTCAGTTTTCATCCACCAAAATAGAGCCAAAACTAAGGCATTTTGTACAGTTTTGCCCCACCAAAATACATACATTCAACAATTAGTTTAAAAAAAAAGTGTCCAACAGTAAGTAAAAAAAGTGTTCAGTTTTGTTCAGTTTCTGGTTGTACTTTTATCCCCTTGCCTTTTCTTCTAACCTATTGATACAATAATTTGTTAATTCATGTACAATTCAAAACAACAAAAGATAAAACAGTTCATACCTGCATTTTTTGTGGTTGTTCACCTGGCACATGTCCTTGTAGAAAAACATAAAACCAGTCACTTTTAAAAGGGGGAAGTAACAGTTGCATTGATAAGCAAAACAGGTCATACACTTCTTGTTCTAGTCTGCAATTGCACTTCAGGTTCGTGCACAATTCCTTTTCCTTATGTTGAAACCTATTACACAAAAACAGTCATTGTTAGTTATAGGAATTCATTGAGAACATCAAAATGAAAATACACTTCAAGATGTACCTGTGGCACTTGGATGCTGGCATCTGGTATAGTGGTTGCATTTGTACTTCGATACCCCCTGGCATTGTGTCCTTGTGCTCCATACTTACCACATTTGACAGTGGTCTGTTCCCTCTTGATTGTGGATGATCCTTCCCTCATGATTGGTTTCAGGCCTTCTTTTCCTCCTTTTAGGAACAATCATCAGCTTCAAGTCTTGTAGCTTTTGGAGACCTATCATCTCTCTTGACAGGTTTTGGTGGGAATGGTGGGTTCAAATCTTTTTCCATTCATTTCTTCCATTAATTGGGATGATTGCATGTTGATAAGTCTTCAAGTAAGTTTCAACCCTGTAACACTGGTGCGTGTATCTTTCTATTTTCCATCCATTACAAAACATTGCACACACAACATGCTTACATGATATGCCACTCAAATCCCATTTTCTACACCCACAAGTCTGATTCTCTAAGTCAACACTATATTGATTGCCATCAAAGCAAGAATTTGATAAATGCTTCTCATTAAATTTTATTGGAATACAATCTCCAAGCTTCTCAAATATTATTGTCTATTATTTTTTGAATTTTAGGACACGTTATCTTTTTCTATTTCTTCTTTGCCTATCGCTGCTCTAGTTGGAGTCTTTTTATCAAGTATTCCATCAACCGCTCAAGCATGGACAAGATTGGCTTTCTCTTGCTTCACGTATGTTGCTGTTGAAACATTCACAAGCATTGTTCAAGAGAATATCACATCTAGGGTGAGTAGGAAAATGTGATCTTGACAACACTTTTGGAGGCTTGTCACTAAACCAAGCAAATGCCCCCTCATTCAAATCTTTTAATTCTTGCATTCTCTTATTAAATTGATTAAATGTTATTTCTCTTGTAGCCTTCCAAAATCCATTCTTGAATGCCAACCCTCTAAACCCAAAAGTCTTAAAGTTGGAATGCAATTGCCTAACACAAAACCTGTGCTCTGAATTAGGAAACAGTTCTTGCAATGCAATGCACCTACAAGTCCCTTTTGTTTATCTGACATGAATATCCAAGTAGAGTCTAAAAGAACCGATATGGGCGGGGAACGCGATGGAAGCGTAAAATAAAAAAATAAAAAAGGTTCAAAGGGGTGTTCCCTTTGAAATTTTCGGATGTTCAGTGTTTTTCAAAAGCATCATAACAAATATCTAAGCATGCTAGACATTGGCTAAAGGATAAAACAAAACCATAGAAATACAACATGAAACTTTGCCTTTTGTTTCTTTAGATGAGTAGTAACGTGCGTTGTTTTCCTTTTCGTTCCTCTTCGTTCACTAGGATCCAAATTAGAATTCCTTCAATTTTTCCAGACCACACTATGGAATAGATATAGCTATTTTTCTATTACTAAATAGAACAAAAAACAAGAAGAAAAACGACTCCAAACAAACACTATTGATTAGTGTTTTTGGATTGTTTTATGTTCTAAATTGAATCAAATTCAATATAGAACAAAAGGAGAATATTGTGAGAGAGAAATTAGAGGTAAATTTCATGGCTTATTGGTTAGGCTATAGGATATGTGTATAGTGTACATTACATACAATTGAATTCAAAATTCAATAACTACCAAGTTTGCCTCCAAGACAATCTATACACACACACACGCATATAACCTTCAACCATGATGAAATAACCACTCCATTATATTCATCATGGTGAAGAGTTTCAACTCCTTCTTAACATGCTCCAACCTCCCCCAAATGGGCTTGGACTTCAAATATGCACCGAGTTTGATTTAATCAAATTAAATCAAGCCCAACCAAAGTCTAGTGGACAATAATTAATTAAATTAATTTTAGCCCAACTATGTCTAAAGATTCATTTAATCCAATTAAGTCTAAAGATTCATTTAATCCAACTAGGTCTAAAGATTCATTTAATTTAATCAATGAATTAAGCCAACCCTAATAAATTAATCTAATTAATTTAAAGATGTTAAGCCAAAAAATTAGTTAATCCAATTAATGAATTCTTGAGCCATCAGTCAAATAGATTATTAAATAAATGATCCAATGTTTTATATATTCTCCTTGAATTAATTTAATCCAATTAAATTAATTCATTTCTTCTTGAATTAATTTCAAATTAATTCCATCAATTCCGTAGTGATTTGTGTATGACTTTGTAGATTCACCCTCTGCTAGTCCCGGGCATTGTGTTCAACATAAATAATTAATTAAATCTAATTAACCATTAATCGAAAACGCCAATCACCATGGGTGACTGTCTAGCAACGATTCATGATACTAGAGAATATGTGAATGATGACATGAATATTTAGGCTCTCGAGTTTCATACAGGTATGATCCTTCCGTCAACCATCTCCCGACCTTAGTGTAAGGCATGAAATTGGGCGTCGGTTCCCATCTTGGACCAGACAACTATGATCAATACTTCAGATGCGTTAACTCTATTGATCGACAAAGAAAACCATTTCTTATTCGACCAATCGCTATGGCCATAGACTTCGAGACTCTAAACCATCTCAGAGCCCATAGGAGATATAACCATTATATACTGATAGGGGACAAATTCTATCTTGAAATCCACCGTCTTCATTGCATAATCTGACTACACTGGACAAGGTTTATAACGACTACATCCAAGACACAATCATCTCTTGCTAGATCCAAGATGTAGTCATCATATGCATGCGACTGCCATGATTCATCAAGTCCAAAAACTAAATTTGTATTATCGGAGCTGAGAATTCAGGTGATGCCGACCAAGCCTCCAAGGCTTCTATATGACGATTCCAACGAGTTAGTTCAATCAGTTAACAACCTTGTCAACTACTCCACTAAAATTGCATAAACATCGCATGTCTGTTGTCAATGAAACACGACACTCATCAAATGAATGCAATTTTAGTGCAAATCTCAATAGGACTCTTGATGCCCCGTCTCGAGGTCCTCGACTTGAAACGTTTCAAATCTAATCTTCAAAAGTTCGTTTCGTGGCCACCATCCAATGCGCAACCTTACTACATAGGTTGTACAATTTGGTTTGTGGGTTTTGTTATGATGTTAAGCCTATAAACATAATCAGTGAGCACAACAAATACAATTGTCAGATAATGAATATGATAATAAAACAATCCAAAAGCACTAAACAATAATATTTTGTTTGGAGTTATTTTTCTTCTTATTCTTCATTCTATCTAGCAATAGAAAAAGAACTATACCTTTTTTATTTTGTGGTGAGGACAACTTAGAGGAATTCTAGTTTGAATTCTCAAGTGAACGGAACGGGAGAACATAAAGGGAACAACGCACGTTGTTACTTTTCTCATGAAACAAAAAGGTCAAGTCTCATGTTATGTTTGTAACTTTTTGTTTCATCCTCTAACCACTTGTCTAGCATGTTTATATATTTATTATTATGCTTTTGACTAACGCCGAACGCCCGGGAATTTCAAACGGAGCACCCCTTTGAACCGGTTTTAAAATTTTCTTATTTCATGCTTCCATCGCATTCCTGGGCCATACCAATTCTTTCAGCCTCAGGAAGAGACCTATCCAAAACATAGGCCTGGTTCTCAAAATCTAGGGACAAGATTTCGCAGTGTAGTTTGTTCCATTAAATTTATTAGCCTTAAGAATTGAAGTGAGTGAATTCTTAGACATCTACATCAAATACAAACAGAAAGTTAGTGAATTATTGTAATATTAAATATCAAGTTTAAGACTTGGTCTTCAATCATTAACTCGTTCCACTCTTTCTTCGAAAAGCCCACCACTCTCAAGTGGGGTTTTTGGGAAATTATTTCCTAGTGGGCTTGGAGTCCACAAACCCAATTCTCCATGCCCTGCTTTTACGATTCACATGAAAAAAGGCTTTGTTGGAGGTAATCTATATTATTCTCATCTAATGAGATCCCCAAGTTATTTTTCCTCGCATCTTCACATAATCCCGAGGACTCCAACCCATCAACCAAACAAATATCTCAACTGCCGCCCCCCACGACTCGTGAGACAGGAAAACAGGAGTATATTCCAATCGTTCACAACAATAGTGTAGCTTTCTTCCATTCCAAACGTACCACGACTCGTGATACCACAAATGGGTGAAAGTAGCATCCATACGACATTGTTGTGGATCGAAGGCTTGGTTTAAATCAAACTATTTGAATTTTAATCCATGATGAGCTTAATATTTAACTTGGACCATCCAAATGAGTGTTAAGTTTGTTGTAAGATGCATTCCAAATACAAACATACTCCACATGCAATAACAAGCCTAGCATGCCCCTGTTGGATGATCACAAGCCCAATCCTAAAGGACCCATTGAGCTCCCAGTGAGTCTATGTTCAATCTTGGGTGTGGCCTAATTATTACAAAATAGTAACCCATTATCATTCTAATGGGCCTTCATCTTTGTTCTTTCGTCGTGAGCTCTGTCAAATAGCCTAGGCCTTCATCTCCTTGGAAGCTTACATTTATTCAAAATAAATGAAACTTCACATTCCTAACTATACTCATTACAACTGAAATTGAAAATCCCAATCAAAAGTTGGGGGAGTACAAAAAGAGGGAGAAAGCAAGCCTTTTCAAGGCTAAAAACGAAAAAAGGAATTAAAACAAAGAGGTACACATGCCTCACCCAACATAAAATTAAACCATGCATTCGGCCAATGGACTTTGTGATTATCCCCATTGTCTATCCAATAAATAATAATTAACACATTTATATTAAATATAAACATCTTTATTAAAGAAATAAATACAATCCATGTATTTAACAATAGATATCCAATATCAAATATTAAAAACATAATTAATGCAGAAATAACATACTAATAATGTAATTAAAAAATGGATATCAACCATATATCCAATATACAATTTTTCTTTTGTTTGTTTGGAACCATTTTCAAATTAATTTACGGTGCAATTTAATTTTAAAAAAAAATCCAATAACTAAAATTTAAATTAGCCAAAATAATAATTTCAAAAAAGTTATAGGAATCAGAAAAATTCAAGTTTTGGAAAAAACAGCACAAAACGACCCAGTCTGCTGCCGGTCGCGCATCCTGAGGCTAATGACCGGCCGGCAGGGCAGCAACGGCCGTACTGCTCTGTTTTTTAATTTTTTTTGGAATTTCTATAATAAAAACTGATATAAAACCATGCATTTACAGAAAATTCAATTTTAAAAAATGCATAGATATACATAATTTAAAAGCAAAATTAATACATATTTCCTAAACACATAACCATGCTTTAAAAGTCGTAAAACATGCTATCAAAAGCAAATTAAACATGTTGTTCGTGTTCAACACATAATAACATGGTAATTCTAAAGCCACAACACCGAACCGGGCTCTGATACCGTTGAAAAAATCAGTATGGCCCAAGAATAAGGCAAAAGTGTGAAATAAAAAAATTAGAAAATTAAAATGATTCAAAGGGATGTTCCTTTTGAAATTTTTGGGCTTTAGGCGTTTCTCAAAAGCATAATAATAAATATATAAACATAATAATAAATATATAAGCATACTAGACATATGGCTAAAGGATGAAACAAAGCATAGAAATACAACATGAAACTTTACTTTTGTTTCTTTAAATGAACAACAATGTGCGTTGTTTCCCTTTTCATTCCTCTTCCATTACCTTAGAACCCCTCTAATTTGTCCACATCACACTATAAAATAGATATAGTTATTTTCTATTGCTAGATAGAACAAAGAAAAAGAAGAAAAACAACTCCAAACAAACACTACTGATTAGTGCTTTTGGATTGTTTTATGTTCTAACTTGAAAAAAATTCAATATAGAACAAAAAGGAGAATATTTTGAGAGAGAAATTAGAGAAAAATTTCGTGGCTTAATGGTTAGGCTATAGGATATGTGTGTAGTTTGTATATTACATATAACTGAATTCAAAATTCAATAATTACCAAGTTTGCCTCCAACGCAACCTATACAAACACATGCATATAACCTTCAACCATCATGAAATAACCGTTCCATCATGTTCATCATGGTGAGGAGTTTTAACTCCTTCTTAACTTTCTCCAACCTCCCTCCAATGGGCTTGGACTTCCAGTATTCACCGAGCTTGATTTCATCAAATTAAGTCAAGCCTAACCAAAGTTCATTGGACAATAATCAATGAAATCAATTTTAGGCTAACTAAGTCCAAAGATTCATTTAATTCAATTAAATAAATCTAAGCCCAAATACTAATTAATTGATCTAATTAATTAATTAAGCCAAACCTAATAAATCAATCCAGTTAATTTAAAGGTGTTAAGCTAAAAAATTAATAAATCCAATTAATGAATTCTTGAGCCATCCATCAAATGGATTATTAAATGAATGATCCAATCATTTATTTATTCTCCTTGAATTAATTTAATTCAATTAAATTAATTCATTTCTTCTCGAAGTAATTTCACCAATTCCATAGTGATTTGTGTGTGACTTTTTAGATTCACCCTAAGCTAGTCTTGGGCATTGTGTCCAACATAAATGATTAATTAAATTAAATTTAATTAATTATTTTCAATTAAGCATTAATCGAAAACGCCTATCACCATGGGTAGCCGTCTAGCAACAGTTCATGATACTAGAGAATATGTGAATATTAACATGAAGATTTAGGCTCTCGAGTTTCATATAGGTATGGTCCTTCCATCGACCATCTTCCAGCCTTAGTCTAAGGTATGAAATTGGGTATCGATTTCCATCCTAGACCAGGCAACTATACTGAATACTTGAGATGCTTAACTCTATTGATCCATAACTTATTCGACCAATCACTATGACCATAGCCTTAGAGAGTCTAAACCATCTCAGAGCGCATAGGAGATATATCCGTCATATACTGATAAAGGACGGATTCTATCTTGAAATGCACCGTCCTCACCGCATACTTTGACTATATTGGACAAGGCTTATACGACCACATTGAAGAAACAATCATCTCTTGCCAAATCTAAGATATAGCCATCATATGTAAGCGACTGCCATGATTCCTCAAGTCCAAGGACTAATCCTGTATTATTGGAGGCGGAAATTCAAGTTATACCGATCAAGCCTCCAAGGCTTCCATATGATGATTCCCGCGAGTTAGTTCAACTTAAAAACTTTGTCAACTAATCCACTAAAATTGCATAGACATCCCATGTCTGTCGCTGATGAAACACGACACTCATCCAATGAATGCAATACTTAGTTGAAGTCTCTATAGGATTCTCGATGACCAGTCTCGAGGTCCTCAACTTGAAACATTTCAGACAAACCCTCAAAAGTTGGTTTTATAGCTGTCATCCAATGTGCAGCCCAAGAAAACACCGTTCAATGTAAATAATAAGCACAACAAACGCATAGTGCCACAAATGAATGCTTACTACATGCATTAAGATAATATCACATTTATAAAGATTGCTAAATGATTCCCAAAACTGCCAATCTAATTAGCTTTCTGACCACATATTCTAACAGAGTCATCTTGAATCATCAAATCCTTTTTCACAAGAGTTGAAAACAGTCATATGTTTCCCTGTTTTCTATCATAACCATATGATAGCAAATTAGGAAGAAAATATTGTTAGGGTCAATCCCAACAGTACATCAATAGCGCTGCCCCATGTGGCCCCTTCAAATGCGCACATCTACACATATAACAGGTCTACACCCAGACAAAAAGTTCATTTCCAGTGCATATAAATACACATAAAATCTGTCAAACTTATTTTTGCCTTCAGTGCCCAATATGACTGTCAATCTAGGATTACTTCTTTTGATTTCTTCTTCATAATCCCACAATAGTTTATACTGTTCATTAGGTGCCATCAATCACAAGCAAAGCAAGTTTCTTGGCCGTAGAAGCTTGATATCTTGAAATATAACACCTTGTATCTTCAATTGCATCAACTCTAAACACTGTAACCCCTCTTTTAGGATCAGTTTTTAACTTGTGAAGACATTTCTTTGACAACCATTTTGAACTCATATTTCTCAGTTTAAAAGAGATATTACATGTGTGATTAGGAACAAAATCCCTAATCTGAAAGGTACATTCACCTTTCACCCGACAAGCATGTATTCTCCATTTGCATTCTTTATCAAACCACTTAGCATGAACTTATTTTCTGTCATTGTTTGTAAACTTGATGTTTCTTTTGGTTTGGATTGTAGTTCTGAATTCATCTTTAGTACTAAATATCAGCCTTAACTCAAACTGTACTGATAGGAAAAGTCACTCTGGTTGGTTCATCTGCATCTGAACCCTTATTTGAATTTAATTCATCATCACTCCAAACCAAATTCTCATCTGTAGACCAGCCCTCTCCATTAGTATCTGATACCCTACCCTCTTCTAAGTCTGTATCTTCAACCCTGTCCTTCCCCATTTATTTATCATTTTTCACAATATTTTCAACTAGATCATCTCCCTAAAATTCCCAGTCATCATCAACCCTCTCTCCCTCTTCATCTTTTTCTTCATCCATCTTATATTCATATTCACCATCACTATCACCAAAATTTTCACCAACTGAAGATGACTCATAATCATTCACGCCACCCTGTAACCCTCATTTTCTTCACCCTCTTTAGCTACCACTTGCCCATTTATGTACATATCTACCTCCACATGATTCACTAATTTGTCAAACATATCCTGTAAAGTTGAATTTGAAGTGATACTTTTGAAGACATTTTCATCTTTAATGACATAGTTCTTTTCCCCACTAAATTAGTGAATCAAAAGAAGGGTAAAATTATCACTTCAAATTAGTTCATATCCTGTAAAACATAATTGCTAAGTTCATTCAAGCCCCTAAGTCCAACAAACTTATACTCCACATATCAACTTATAGGTATACCCCCCACATTGTCTGATTCTGTGAAATTACCCCCATAATGAATACCCATAGTTATAAACCTACTTTTTTTTAGCTAGAAATAAGAAAGAAAAACAGAGGATGTGTCAACTCAAGGAAAAAAATAGAACATGAACAGAATAAAACAATGAAACCACATGAATTACACAATAAAGCAACAGAACATAAGAATAGAATAAAGAAGCATAACAAAGCACATAAAATACACAAAAACATGAGACCATAATAAAATAAGTACAGCAAAAAAAAAGCACAAATAAGCACAAAAAATACACAAAACATAACATCAGAATAAGAAAAGCACCATATAGCACAAAAAAATACTTCAGGGATCACATGTTCTCATTTTTCCAACAGAAATCAAATAAAAAATACAAGTGACAAGAAACCGAGGGAGGGACCACTACTTTTACTTACATGAAAACAAGATTACAGTACAAAGCCATAGTTTTTTTCTTTCCATGTTTGGGTCCATCAAGAACATTATTTAAGATTTAAGTACGAAGCCATACTTTTACTCAAAACAAAACAAGATTATATTTCATTCTTTTGATGTACTAAATTAGAGAAAACTAACCGTATTCTGGGGGTGGGTCGCCGTTCAACTTTGGGTCTCTCATGACGACCATGGCTGCACCTCAAACCAAGCTTGTTATCGCCTCTTTTACTGTAGCAGTTCGCAATCGTATTGGGGGTGGGAGAAATTAGGACACAAACATTCGGGGGTAGTGGGAATGGGGAAGTCATTTCTGAAGAAGGGGGGATTTGGCTGAAGAAGAGGCATGTGACCTGTGTATGCCTCTTTTTCCCCTCCAATACCTACCACGTCGGATGCCAAGTATGTTTCTTAGCCACGTCAGATTAATGACATATCCATTTTGCCGGACAAATAAGGAATTAAATGACACGTCATCAATTTTCGTTAAATTGATCGAAAAATTGCAACAGAAATTCTAAATTGGACCTAATTGAAGCGTTTTTTGAAGTTAATATACAAAATGTGATAATTATCATAATTAGTGGATCAAAATTGAACGAAAACCGAGTTAATGGACTAATTTTTTTTCCATTTTAATGTCTAGCATTCGTCTATGATTATAAGGACAGTTGGCCCACTATTATGTGATTTTTTTTGTTGTCCATTTTGTCCTCAATTGTTTATTAAAAAAATGGGTTAATAGCAAAATACCCCCTTGTGTTATTGATAAAGAGCAAATTACCCCCCTGTGTTAAAAAAAAACGCAAAATACCCCCCTGTCAATTAAATATTATAGCACACTGCCTCCCTACATGAATTAAACGTTGGTGAGAAGGGTAAAAGATGAAAATACCCCTCATTATATTTGAAAATGCTGACTGTTAGTCAAACTTAGGGTTTTATTTTGTTTCTGGCGAGAGAAAAAGAGAGACGACACAGGCGACTGAGAGAAGACGAAATCCACTCAAATCCACCACTGTCGGCGGCGAAATCCACTCAAATGTTGTTGCCCGCGGCTGCAACATCATTTTTTGCTATTTCGAGCTCTGGTTTTCGCTATTTGGAGCTCCGATTTCCGCCGGCGAACTGTTTCCCTTTCCCTTTATCCCCCGCCAAACGCCGTCGCTCGCAACTGCGACACCGAACAAGGTTAGTATCGATCTTATTTTTTATTTCCGCTTCTTCTTCTCTTAACCCATTATTTTGCTTTTAACCCATTACATAATTATTTTGTTTTCTATTCTGCTTTTAACCCATCAAATGCTTTATTTGAGATAGATATCCAAAGTATCTCTAGGAAGTTGCATTGATACTAGTAATAGAATGTTTGGAGGAAGTACTCCTGAATTGCTTCTGATAAGCTTCTTAAAGTGAGGTCCTCGAAATATTATCGGCTTATCGCTCATGACTACATTAGTAGAAAATCTAACTTTGTACTCAAAAAGTTCACTTGAGTGGTCTGTAAATTAGAACGTTTAACATTCTCTTCTTTCTTTTAATAAATGAAATTCAGTCTCGAAGTACCTTTTTTGTATAGTAAACAATCCTGGATGGTTTCACCTTTAGCCCTATTTTGTTCTTTTGTTTACTCTGAGAGAACCGAACTTCATTTGATGAATATGTCTAGACCCATAAACCAGAGGTGCTTTACTTTTCCTGACATTTTCCATTGGCAATGCTTGCACTTGCATATTTGGTATTTATATTTTTGAATTATTTATTATGTTTGTGTAATTTCATTTGGGGAGTGGTGTGGCAACTCCAGCCTAGTAGATCATGTATGTCTGTTGGCTCCTGACGAAAGATTTCTGTTTGTTTCCATGACATGACATAGCTAAGGAATTGCAGTAGCTGCTAATGGGTTTGTTTACATGGAAATAAAATTATGTACTTCAGTGAGGGCTTTGAACTCCTAGATTTGGCAAACTACCTGTTCCTCACTTCATCTTTCTTACAATTTTCTGTGGCTAATCCATATGAATCGAGATTCTTATACAAATTTGGTATCGTTACCAAACAAAAAATCTTCTTTTTTTGTCTGCTGTTCAAGATTTAATACAACAAATTTACCAAATTTTCTTTTGTGTGTAGTGACTGATCGAATGAGGTAAGTAGTCCAATCTATATTATAACAATTGATTTTTACTTAGTATACTTTGTTATTCATCATACACAGCTTTATGGTATTCCTAGGAGTACATTAGAGAGAATATGAATAGATTATGGAGTTTGAGCCAAGGCACAAAATGGCTATCTCTTGATGTTGAGATGTGGTCTAACTATGCTAGCATCATTAATGGTTTATTGCAATTAATTAATGAGCTTGTTATTTCAGACAGTACCATTTGAATCTCAGGAATTGGATCAAATCTTGTTATATTGACATCTGAATTTATATCCAATCAATAGGTCAGTAGTATAGGAGGCTTTTTGTGAGGGGAAAAGCTGACAAAGCATCTAATTTGGAAGCAGTTAAGGTAGGCCTTTCTATCTATACTGCTTTTATTCTTATGTGCATGAAAAACACCCTGTGTCAGGGTTTTGCTTCTTGCTGAAGCATTATTGATTGTTTTTCTTGGTTGGGAAGTTACTGTGTTTTTACTGTTATGTGTATTTGTACCCCTTGTGTTATGGTTTTGCTTCTTGCTGAAGCATTATTTTTTTATGGTTTATTTTATTTATGTGCAGATGTTTCGAACACATGATATAAATTTTTGGTGGGGTGAAAAATTTGTAAAACATCCTAAACTTAGTTATATAAGAGGGCATAAGAAAGTATTTGAGAAATTGGATTTGGATTATTTGGGTTTATATGAATTAGGAGAAATGTATGAACAGTGTGGGGGGGAAAAGTCGGTGCTTAAATTTTATTATAAAGATCCCACTCTACCATTAGAATGGGGCATAAGATAAATTAAAGAAGACTGCCTTGATATTTGTTTGGTTGACCTACAAAATTGTCATAAAAACTTGGATGTTCCAGTAAATATTTATGTAGAGGAAGAGGATGTTGAACCTATTCTAGTCGTAGATAGTCAAGGTAATCCAGTTGAAAAGGAGCAGGAAGAAGAAATTAGATACTTGTTAGATGGAATAGATTTTGATGAATTGGATGGGGATGAGAATGAGAGTGAGGGTGATGGGAGAAAGGACTGTGAGGGGCACGGGGTGGGGGGTTGAGTGTGAGGGGCAGAGTATAGAGAGTTAGGGATTGGATGGGGTTGAGTTTGAGAGTGTTGACTGTGAGGGGCAGGGGGCTGTGGCATTGGGCGATGATGTTCCAATAACTGAAAATGAATCAAATCCATCTGAAAATGAACCAAATTTCACTGATGTTCCAATAACTGAAAATGTTGAAATTCCAGTTCAAAACAATTATGAAAATATGACTGAAAAGGAAAAAAGAAAGATGTATGAAAGATTTTTGAATGAGTTCTCATCGGAATTTGACGACTCATCTGATGAGGGTTATGTGCAAGGTAGTGAGGGGAGTGATAGTGAGGCCCCTAGTGTGGTTTTAGAAGATATTGAATGTGAATCTGATGATGACATCTTTCTGTCAAAAAATCCAACAAAAAAAGACTTGATGAAAAAATTGAAAAGAGTGATACATGACAAAAATAGAAAAAAATTGCCTGAAAGAGTTGAAACTGAAGTTGGAGAAAATGAATGGGCTAGTGATGATGTAAATGAGGACGATTTGGTTAGCTTAGAAGGTAGTGATGATAATGAAAATGAAAAGCACCCTGTTTTTAAAGAATCTGATTCAATGAAAAATGTAAATCTGATAGTCGGGATGAAATTCCAAAATGCTGCACAGATTAGGGTGGCTCTGAGGGATTGGTGCATACGGAATGGGGTAGATATTGAATTTTTAAAAAATGAAGCTGCAAGAGTGACTGCAAAATGTAAAGTGGAGGGTTGTGAATGGAGGATCCATGCCTCACCAATACAAGGTGGACCTACATTTCAAATTAAAACAATGAAGGACAAGCATACATGTGCAAGAATATATGAAAATAGGCTTGCTAGTGCATCTTATCTTGCAAAAAGAATTGAAAATGCAATAAGAGATAATCCAACAATTCCTATTCAACAACTGAAAAATAATATTTGATCAAAATGCAATGTGGATGTGAGTAAATTTAAGGTGATGAGAGCAAAAAAAGAAGCTTTACAAAGCATTAAGGGGGATGATGCAAAGCAATACGAATTGTTGTGGGATACTGTGAAACTGTCAGAAATTGTAATCCAGGGTCTAAGCTCATACTTAAAAAACTGGAAAATTCTGATCCCCCAATTTTTGATAGAATGTATTTCAATCTGCATGATTTAAAGAAGGGGTTTATGGAAGGGTGTAGACCAATCATAGGTCTTGATGGTTGTTTCTTAAAAACTATTTATGGGGGTCAACTGCTTGTCGCTGTGGGAAGGGATGGAAATGATAATATATTCCCAATTGCGATGGCTGTAACACAAGTAGAAAACAGGGACACTTGGGGTTGGTTTGTGAGTGAACTTTTGGATGAAATAGGGGGTTTGGGCACCACAAAATACTCTTTTATTTCTGATAGACAAAAAGGTCTTGTTGAGGCCTTAAAGGATTTGGTGCCAGATGCTGAACATAGATTTTGTTTGAGACACATGTATGAAAATTTCAAAGTGAAATTCAAATCTGTTGAACTGAAAGAATACTTTTGGAAGACAGCCTCAACTGCAAACATAAGGGAATTTGAGGGTTTTATGAAAAAAATTGAAGAACTTGATCCAAAAATAAAAGTTGATGTGGAAACAACTTCTGAATAGCTAAGAAAGATAAATCCACAACATTGGGCAAGATCACATTTTCCAATTCATAGCAAATGTGATAGTTTGGTGAATAACTTGTGTGAAAGCTTTAATAATTACATACTTGATGCAAGGGACAAACCAATTATAAGTATGTTTGCATGGATTAGAATAAAATTGATGTCTAGGTTGCAATTGAAAAGAGAGGGAATGGAGAAGTATGGAGGATCAATTTGCCCTAATATCCTAAAAAAGATAAACAAGCAACAACATGTTGCAAGAAGTTGTTTCATTAGGTGGTGTGGTGGGGGAGAGTATGACCACTTCTTGAACAAGTATGTGGTTGACTTAGAGAAGAAAACATGCAGTTGTGGCATGTTTCAATTGACAGGATACCCATGTTGTCATGCTTATTCAGCAATTATTTCAAAAAGGGCTACAATAGATGATTATGTGGATGATTTTTATAAGAAGACAGTTTACCTCAAAGTGTATAATGACATGATAAATGCTGTTCCTGGAGCACAAGATTACATAAAAACTAGTTTTCAGCCCTTTAAACCTCCTAAGATTAAAAAGAAAAGGGCCAGACCTAAGAAACTGAGGAGAAAGGGCCCTAATGAGCTGCAGTCAAACACATCAACGCAAAAAGGATTGACGCATACCTGCAGTAAATGCCTTCAAATAGGCCACAACAAGGGCAGCTGCAAGAATGAAATACATCCAAAGTCGAAATTTTTCAAGGTTTGTGTCAGTTTTTTAATATGTCATATAATAATTTTTATTTGTTATGTAACAAAATTAATTTTTTTGCAGGCAAATATTGTTGTTCCAGAAGAAATCCAATATGGATCTCAAGCACCCCCCCCCCCCCCCCCCGCTTTAAGTTAGGAGCAACCAAGTAAAAAGGTAACATCAAGCATGCTCAATGAATTATGCTCTTTCTGTTTTGTCCCTTCATCTTTTTTTTAAACTCAGTTTTTATCACAATTTGCAGGCTACATCAAAAGGAAAAAGAAAAAGCAGCAATGTAGTACAACCACCTGCACCTGCACCAGACTTTGCAACCCAGTTATGTTTTTCTTTATTAAAATACTTTTAAACCAACCCAACTGCAGCTGCAAGAATGAAATACATCGAAAGTCGAAGTTTTTCAAGGTTTGTGTCAGTTTTTTAATATGTCATATAATCTGTTATGTAACAAAATTAATTTTTTTGCAGGCAAATGTTGCTGTTCAAGAAGAAATTCCACATGGATCTCAAGCCCCCCCCCCCCCCCCCACTTTAAGCCAAGAGCAACCAAATAAAAAGGTAGCATCAAGCATGTTCAATGAATTATGCTCTTTTTGTTTTATCCCTTCATCGTTTTTTTCAAACTAATTTCTGATCACAATTTCCAGGCTACATCAAAAGAAAAGAGAAAAAACAACAATGTAGTACAACCACTTGCACCTGCACCAGACTTTGCAACCCAGGTATGTTTTTCTTTATTAAAATACTTTCAAACTAACCCAGCTGCAGCAAATATTTTCTAAATTCAAATTTAATGCAGCAGCAGGTAGGCTATCAAGGCCCTAGAAATGCATCCTTGTTGGGGAATGATACTCCAACAACTTCTTCAATACCTGCAACTAGGAGATACAACAAGATGCCAACTATTTCACAAGTTTTGGACAAGATGAAAGAGAGAGAAAAGAGAAGACAACAAGAGTAGTTTAGACTGCATGTTCATCTTGTAAATGGCCTTTATTTTTTTTTGGGTAAACGGCCTCCTTTTGTAAATGTGAAAAAAACTATCTATAATATGACACTCAATTCCTTTTGTAATGTGGCAGTAAAAAAAATATCAAGTTTCAATCCTTTCTAATGGAATTCAATTTTATGTTTTTGTCAATCTTGTTTAGTGTTGGTGTTTATTTTTTCTGTACATTTTCAACTTCTATTTCTGAAATTTAAGCATGAGGAATCCAGCCACAAAAATGCCAAAAAGTTAAAATACAGTATGAGGTAGATGACCTTGAAATTTTCTCTGCTTTTAGAGAAAAAAACGTGAGAAACAAGTGGAAGAAGGAGAAATTGCAATAACATATGAGCAAGTTGCTGCACTTTTATTTGGGAAAAATACAGGGGGTAATTTGCTCGTTACACTAACACAGGGGGGTATTTTGCACTTAATCTCTTTCGTTTGATGAAAGAAGGGCAAAATTGTCAAAACAAAAATAGAAATATAGCCCCCAGTCGCAATATTGGCTCGTGCGCCACACCTTCCACTCGCAAGGGTCTAATTGCTCCAATAAAATTTTTACAGGGAGGTAATTTGGTATTTTTTATATCACAGGGGGGTATCATACACATTGTCCATATCACAGGGGGGTGCGCTGCATTTTTCCCTTAAAAAAACCATCATGCCCATAAATGTTTCTTATTTTACCACCTAACATGTCAGTACATTTATTGCTTTCAAAAAACCTTTTTTCCTAATTTTCTTCTTCAACTAGTTTTCTTCTCCAACTAGTTTCCTTCTCCCTCATTTGGTCATTGTAACTAGCAAGATGAAGCTGCTGAAGCTACTGCATTTCACAGGAACAGAGCCTGATGAGGAAGACAACTGCACAGCAAGTCGCACTGCCCAAAGTGTGTTCAATAAACACTGGAGCGTTTTTAAGAAAAGCACAATTCTTTTAGTAATAAGTCGCAGTACGTTTTTATTAATGATAACACGTTATCTCCTGTTCTCAAACACATCTTGTAAAGTTGCTTCTTTAAAAAGAAAGGAGGGAAAAGTAGTTACAGATAGTTGTATATATTCCCTTCTTCCAAATGCTGTAACAAAACAATTAATATTGAATAAATCCAACTGCTATTGCTTCAAGAACTCGTTAATGGAGTTTTTCTATTTCTTCACATATCTTTCTACAAATTTTACATGGTATCAGAGCCATCATTGATGGTCTCCGATCCTTGCCTTAGCAATTATTCGCTTCCCTTTCAACACAAATCAAATTGCCAGAAATTTGTAAATATCAAGAAATGGTAGATGATCAAGAAGTGTTCAGACTTCAAGCCAGTGACCATCCAGGACAGAGCTTTGTGACTACCTTATTGGATGGTTCAAATTATCTCTCTTGGAGGAGGTAAATCAAAATCGCTTTGGGGGCCAAAATGAAGCTATGCTTCATTAATGGAGATGGTGCAAAACCCGCAGAAAACAGTAAAGAAATGGAACAATGGTTGAGATAAGATTACATCTCACGAAACATTGTTGAGAGTTTCCTATACACAAATAGTGCTAGGGAACTTTGGATAGAACTGGAAAATCGTTTTGGCCAAAGTAATGGCCCTATGATATATAAATTGAAAAGAGAGATAGTATCCTTGACACAAGGTTCAATGACAATTTTTGCATATTTCTCAAGGCTCAAGAAAATCTGGGATGAACTTTCTTACATTTCGTACACTTCACTGTGCACCTGTGGAGCTTCTAAAGATGCTGCAGATAGCAAACTGACAGATCAGTTGATGGAATTTCTGGTTGGTTTAAATGAGGAATATGATCATGTGCGGAGTCAAATACTGATGATGGATCCGTTGCCTAATGTGAGCAACGCCTACTCCATGATCCTAAGGATCGAGAAGCAAAGGGAGATCAATTCAGGCAATGCAAACATCATACCAAACATGGCTGTGCAAGTTTTTAAGAAACCAGACACTCAAAGGAATTTCCAGAAAAAGAAAACATTTATAGATAAAGAAATCAAATCTGTAAACATTGTGGTAATTTAGGACATTTGAAGGATGTCTGTTTTGAAATACATGGGTACCCGAAATGGTATAAAACGTTGATGGATCAAAGGAAGAAATCAGAACCTGTTAACAACAAATTTGCAGCAACTGCTCAATCTAAGGAGATAGGCCACAATGTTGTAGATGGGAGATCAATGAGTGAGATCATAAGTTCTGAAGTACAGAAATATTTGGCAGGATTAGAGTTACAAACTTCAAATTCAATCAATATGGGCAACCTTGAGTTTTCAGGTAAAATCACAAACAACTCCACCTCAGATTACTGTGATTCTTCTACCTGGATTTTGGATAGTGGTGCAACGGCCCACATGTGCAATAATCTTTCATTATTCCAAGAGCCTAATTTCAATATTTCTAACACATACATACACCTAGCTGATGCTCCAGACATCCTATAAGATGCTATGGAAATATAACACTCTCAAATAAAATCTGTGTTCAAAATGTTCTATATGTGCCAGACTTAAAGTTTAACCTATTGTCTGTTAGTAGAATATGTAATTCATCATACATTAGATTTAAATTTTCAAAAACTTGTTGTGTTATGCAGGACCACAAGACTAAATAAGTGGTTGGAGTAGCAAGCATGTTAGGAAAATTGTATGTTCTCAGTAGACAATCCTTTGAGAAGAACTATATAGAAGCTATGTTGAAAGCCAGCTAAGATGTGCCCTTAGTATTCCATGTACCTCATCAGAAATATGGAACAAAAGATTACGACATGTTTCGTATAATGTATTGAAGAATGCCGGATTAGTTAAAGACTGTAAACAAGAACCTACATTGTGTGAAATCTGTCCTAAAGCAAAACAACAAAGATTACCTTTCTCTGTTAGTAAAACACTGTCTTCAGGTTGTTTTGATTTGTTGCATGTGGACATTTGGGGACCATGTAATGAAAAATCTTTGTCAAAATGTTCTTATATGCTAACCATAGTTGATGATCATAGAAGAACTACTTGGACCTTTTTGATGAAATTTAAATCACAAACTGTTTATCTACTGATAAACTTTCATAAAATAACACTGACACAGTTTGATAAAAGAATCAAGGCCATAAGAAGTGATAATGGATCAGAATTTATGAGTCAACAATGCAAAAATTTTTTTAAGAAAGAAGGATTAATACATCAAACTACATGTGTATACACCCCCAACAAAATGGTGTCGTTGAAAGAAAACACAAACATTTACTTCAAGTAGCTAGATTCCTAATGTTTCAATCAAATTTGCCTAGAATATTTTGGAGTGATGCCATCCTTACAACAACCTATATAATAAATAGAGTGCCATCACTTGTATTAAACTTGAAAACACCTTATGAAATTTTACACAACAAACCTGTTAATTATGATTGCTTTAAGACTTTTGGATGTTTGTGTTTTGCTACTGATAAACTACCTAATAAATCTAAATTTGACACTAGAGCCTTTAAATGCATCTTCGTATGATATGCCTTAAATCAAAAGGGATACAAACTCTATGACTTAGAAAAGAGAATGATAATTGTTTCAATAGATGTCACATTTCATGAAAATACTTTTCCCTACATAGGACTTCAAAATGACCCTATCTCATGTTGTTTACCCCAAGTAGATGCTGGAATAGATGAAAAAACTATTGATAGTACTGAGACTAACACAGACATAGATGGGAATTTTAATACAGAGGATTCACATGAGGAAGAAAATACAAAAACTGCAGCTAACCACAATGAAGTGTTAAGAAGATCCACTAGGATAACTTCTAGACCTGCTAGACTAGAAGATTACATATGTTCCAACATTTCTGAACATACACATATACCTATAAAATCCCCGTCTCCCTCGACTCATGCATGCTTTGTCTCTGCTTGTTGTTTACCCCAAGAACCAAAAACATATGCAGAAGCTATTAAGAAAGAAGAATGGAGAAATGCTATGAATACAGAACTTGAAGCACTTGAGAAAAATCAAACATGGGAAATCACAAAGTTGCCTAAACATAAAAGAGTTATAGGTTGTAAATGGATCTTTAAACTGAAAATAAAACCTGATGGTTCTATTGAGAGACATAAAGCCAGACTTGTAGCTAAAGGGTACAACCAAATAGAAGGCATAGACTACATTGATAGCTTCTCACCTGTGGCAAAAGCTGTCAGAGTTAGAACCTTCTTAGCTATTGTTGCTAAATTTCACTGGCATTTGCATCAATTAGACATAAATAATTCTTTTTTACATGGTACTATAGATGAAGAATTATACATGCAAGTGAAGGGTCTAACATTCCAAAGTGATAGGTGTGTAGATCAAAGAAATCACTATATGGCTTGAAACAAGCCTCAAGGAAATGGAATCAAGAATTTACTTCAAAACTAGAGGTTTATGGATTCATTCAATCTAAACATGACCATTGCTTGTGTACCAAACTAACAGCTACAGGATTGTTTTGTTTGCTTGTATATATGGATGATATCTTACTTGCAGGACCTTTCAGAGCACATTATCTCAGAAATTAAGTATTATTTGGATACCTTATTCACTATAAAGGACCTTGGACAGGCTAGATTTTTCCTTGGTCTTGAAATTGCTAGAACTACTGAAGGTATATCTCTTACTCAGACAAAGTACATAAAAGACATTGTGGAGGATGCTGGCTTTTCACAAGCCAAGGCAGCCACTACCCCTTTTCATGCAGGTACAAAATTGGTGGCTTGTGAAGGTGAACGTTTGACAGACCCTGAACAATACAGAACACTCCTAGGAAGACTTCTTTATCTTGGGTTTTCTAGACCTGATATATGTTATGCCATGCAACAGTTGATCCAATTTATGCAACACCCTCGCAAAGGGCAATGGAACGCAACACTCAACATTGTCAAATAGCAAAAGGGGACAAGGCACAGAGGTTTGTATTTTGCTGCAGACACAAATTTTAACTTAAATTCCTTTTGTGATGCAAATTGGGCTGCATGCAAAGACACTAGACGTTCATTAACAGGCTACTGCATATTCCTTGGAGATAGACTGATATCATAGAAAATTAAAAAGCAAACAACAGTAGCTCGTTCAAGCGCAGAACCAAAATATCGCAGTATGGGATCTACCACTTGTGAACTCATATGGATACACAATTTACTAAAGCACTTCCACGTTTTGGCACCTTCTCCCATTCCATTTTTTTCAAGCAGCCATATATATTGTGGCCAGTCCCATTTTTCATGAGAGAACCAAGCATCTTGAAATAGATTGTCACCTAGTTTGAGAGAAGTACAAGGAGGGGTTCTTCCTATCCAAACATATAGCGTCCGAAAATCAACCACCTGACTTATTTACGAAGGCCTTACCAGGACCACAATTTTCATCACTACCAGTTAAGTTAGGACTCATCAATGTCTTGATAAGTCCAACTTGAAGGGGGCGTGTAAAGAATACAAAAGTATTTCTAACAAGATGAAGCTGCTGAAGCTACTGCATTTCACAGGAATGGAGCCTAACGAGGAAGACAACTGCACAGCAAGTCGCACTGCCCAAAGTGCGTTCAATAAACACTGGAGCGTTTTTAAGAAAAGCACGATTCTTTTAGTAATAAGTCGCAGTACATTTTTATTAATGATAACACATAATCTCTTGTTCTCAAACACGTCTTGTAAAGTTGCTTCTTTAAAGAGGAGGGAAAAGTAGTTACAGATAGTTGTATATATTTCCTTCTTCCAAACGCTGTAACAGAACAACTGATATTGAATAAACCCAACTGCTATTGCTTCAAGAACTCGTTAATGGAGTTTTCCTGTTTCTTTCACATATCTTTCTACAAATTGTACAGGTCCTTGCCTCCATTGTTGTAAACACAATTAAGCTCTGGTCTACAACTTCTCTATTTTTTCTAACCAAATATTGAGTTTTAATGTTGTGCCATTTTGCTAAATAACATCATATCTAGCAGAAGGAAATCTACCACTCCGATTTCCCTTTTGTTTATTTCTCTAGACATTTGTAAAATGTTGTGTAATGTTGTTTGATGTCCAAAGAAATTTGCCCAGCTTCTTTGTGGAGATGAGGAGCAAAGATGTCTTCAAAGATGGAAGAAGAAAGAGCTCAATGCGTACTATCTGAAAACTTTATTTATTTGATTTGTCGTGCTCTTTTGTATTATTCGTGGGCAAAGTTATTGATGAACAATGGAATCATTTATTAATCATAGCAAGTAAATATTGGACGTAAACAAATATGAATATTCTCTTAAACATTTTAAAAATAGTAAATAGGTTACTACTTAATCATATCCCAAATAGTCATCTTTACAATCACAAATTAATAGTTAGGCCCTTTATTCCATACTGAGAAGTAAACATAGCCTCAGTCTATTGGATCGGATTTGCTCAAGAGTCGTTGGATTATTTTGCAAGTACATTAACTGCTAATGTATTTCACATAATCCAACAATCGTAGGTGGATCTAATTCAATAATCTGACATGATGTAGATGTTATGAGTGCGTTTTCTTGTGAAATAATTCTCAATCGAATATTGTAAGGATTTTTTCAAATTATTAGATCTCAAATATATTTTATTATTTTAAAACTATATTTTATTATTTAACTAATCATATGTACATTATATAGTGATATTTATTAAATAAGAATACATATAGAAGAGGTTTTTCTATAAATTTATGTGCAGTGGGGCTGAATTAAAAAGGGACCAATTTAAAGTAATGGCAGGGGGAAGAAGGGATCTTGCAAATGTTAGGACCGGTTTAATATACTAATTAGTTAAACAATCGTTATATATTATTATTATTTGTTATGGGTAAAGTCGTCTATGCTAAGGTGAGGATTCGATGTCGACCACTGCTCGTTTACTAAAATCCAAAATGAGAGATTTTGTTATAAGACAAGACTCGAAGCAACTGAAATAAACAAAAAGTACTTACTCTCTTATCATTTCAGAAAGCATAAATGAGAAGTAAAACTCCATTTACATCAACTTCTAAAGTTAGAAAAGCTTAATCTGAATATTCGCTTTGGTGTTCCATATATCTCATGTGTGTGCCATTCCCTTGAGCCTTGTTACGTTACAAGCAATCTAACAAAATAGTCAGCTAATTGATTATCTTCACAATAGACGTGCATGGATCATAAGGTCAAGAGTTGATCGTAGCTTGGAGGTGGCCAAGCAAGTGTTGAGCGTACAGTCCCCCGTGCGATCGGTTGAAATGATGTGCAACAACTTTTGTTCATCTAGCTCAACCTGTAATCGGAATGTCCCTCGTGCCACCGCATATTTAACTCGAGTACCATAACAGTTGGCCAATACATCTGTACATTCACCTAAAGCCTCTTGGAATACTATCAAGATTTGACCGTTAGTCCCACTAATGACTCACTAGCATTACCCATGCCCGAATTTCCAAGACATGAGGGGACCTTGATCTAGTGCAGACCATTTAATAACCCATGGCTGGCGCCACACTACACCTCGAACATCGAACATAGACATAAAGTTGCGCAGCAGCTACAACATATCCGTGCGAGTTTGCTGCTAGCCACAAGCCCACCTTGCCCGCCTAAGGGACGCTTCTGTCACCAAGAAAACACTCGTTGAGCCGAGGGGGTTGTTCCCTATACTTTGTTGCATTTCTATCTAGCCACAAAAACCAAGAGACAATACCAGAACAAAATTTTGGATATGGGGGCCATAGGACATAAATGGTGAAGCAAATTTCCTTAACCATGAGGATTTGTCGTATAGTGTGTCGATGAGTCACAAACATGGGAGTATTTGAAAAATAGCTCCTTATATGTCAGTGGCCGAGTCCAAAGACATGGTAAATGGTTTCTATTGGCGTATAACATTGGCCCTTAGATGGAAATAGCACCCCTTTTGCCTACATGACAAAGCTCGCAATAGAGGTATTTTAGAGAAAGAAAAGTTGTTGACTGAATATTCACCGTAAATAGCCATACAAGGCAAACAAAAAATATGAGAAGTAAGAAATCTAATGCTAACAATGGCCTATTCTAATGCAAGAATCCCAAATAATATGGGACATTACTTATTGGCTGATATTGACTAGGTCAAAACAATTCCTCCCTTTAAACTAAATGCTGAGAGAATTTAGTTTACACTGTTCTTTGCACAAACTCCAAGCAGAGCACATAGCTTCAGAAAGACATCTAGGTTGAGCGGTTTTGTCATCGTATCAGCAATTTGTTCCGAGGTGTTGCAATGAATCATTACTATCATTCCTACTTGTGCGAGTTCTTGAGAAAGTGAAACCGAACATCTATATGCTTGCTACGTCCATGCATTAATGGATTTCTTGATAGCTTGATTGCAGAATTACGTACTATCGCAGTGGATAGTTATCTACTCTTCCTCAGTTTGATCAAGTGTCATGAGTAACCTCTTTAAGCAAATAGCTTGATAGGAACTTGAAGCCGCCATGATGAATTCCGCCTCTATCATAGACAAACTTACAATCGGTTGTGCTTTAGAAGACCACGGTACAACTCCAAAACTAAAAAGAAAGACATTTCCTGAGGTATTTTTCCTAGCATCCAAATGACTAACGTAATCACTATTAGTGTATGCTGTAAGTTTATTGCTTCCTCCCTTGTAGAAAGTTCCAAACTAAGTTGTTCCTTGCAAATATCTCAACAAGCTCTTTGCTAATTTTATATGAAGTTGAGTAGGATTCTCCATATATGTGCTTAAAAGACCTACGACAAACATCATGTTCGGATGAGTCTCAGTAAGATACATAAGATATCCCAAAATTTGCATGAAGTAAGTCTTTTCCACCTTTTCCCTCCCTCATCCTTCCAAAGCTTAAAACCAAGAACAATTGGAGTTTGAACAGAATTACATTGATTCATCCCAAATTGTTGTAACATCTCCTCAGCATACTTCCTTTGACTAATAAAGGTCCCACCAAATTTCTGTAAGACTTGAAGACCCAAGAAATACTTCATTTTGCTAAGATCAATCATATCAAACTCTTGTTCTTAAATTCAGTAAACATCGACTCTTCGTTTCCTGTAAAAAGAACATCATCAACACATAAACTTACAATGAGCATGCCACCCTCTATGCTTTCGTTTCACAAAAAGGGTATGGCCATATCACAGTTTTGAAAACCTTTCTTAAGGAAATAGGCTTTAATACGACTAAACAATAGGCTTTCTTAAGGTCACATATACGACTATGGCCATATCGGTTTAAAGGGGTGTTCCATTTGAAACTTTCAGGTGTTGGTGTTTGTCAAAAGTATAATAGTAAATATATAAACATGTTAGACAAGTGGCTAGAGAATGAAACAAAAAACATAGGAACAAAACATGAAACTTTACTTTTTTGTTTCTATAGATGAACAACAACATGCGTTGTTCCCTTTACGTTCTCCCATTCCGTTTACTTGAGAATTCAAAGTAGAATTCCTCTAAGTTTTTCATACTACAAAATAGAATAGATATAGTTCCTTTTCTATTGCTAGATAGAACAAAGAACAAGAAGAAAAATAAGTCCAAACAAACACTATTGTTTTATGTTTTTACTTGAATTCAATTCAATATACAACAAAAGGAGAATATTAGAAAAAGAGAGCAAACTTTGTGGCTTAGGAGGTAGGTTATGTTGGATATGTGTGTAGTTTTGTATATCACATATAATTGAATTCAAAATTGAATGTCTACCAAATTTGCCTCCAAAGCAACCCATACAACCACATGCATATAGCCTCCAACCATAATGAAATAACGACTCCATCATGCTCATCATGGTGAGGAGTTTCAACTCTTTCTTAACTTGCTCCAACCTCCCTCAAATAGGCTTGGATTTCAAGTATGTAAGGGACTTAATTTAATTTGATTAAATCAACCCCAATCAAAGTCCATTGGATAATAATTAATTAAATTAATTTTAACCCAATTAAGTTCAAAGATTTAGTAATCTAATCAAATAAATTTAAGCCCAAGCACTAATTAATTGATTCAAATAATTAATTAAGCCAAACCTAATAAATTAATCTAATTAATTTAAAGGCCGCTAAGCCTAAAAATTAATTAATCTAATTAATTAATTCTTGAGCCATCTATCAAATGGATTATTAAATCAATGATCCAATCATTTATATATTCTTCCTGTATTGATATAATCCAATTAAATTAATTTATTTCTTATCGAATTAACTTCAAATTAATTCCACCAACTCAATAGTAATTTGTGTGTGATACTTTAAGTACACCCTTAGCTAGATTTGGATTTGTATCCAATAGAATAATTAATTAAATTAAATTAAATTAATTTATTTTTAATTAACCATTAATCAGAAATTCGTGTCACCATGGGTGGCCGTCTAGCAACGGTCCATGGCATTATAGACTAGGTGAATGTTGGCGTGAACATTTAGGCCCTCGAGTACCATACTGGTATGATCCTTCCATCATCTGTCTCCTAATCTAAGTTTAAGGCATGGAATTGGGCGTCGCTTCCCATCCTAGACTAGACACAATGCTCGATAACTCGAGATACGTTTCCTCCATTGGTTGATGACAGAAACATTCCCTACTTAACCAATCACTGGCTACAAACTTTAAGAGCTCGAACCATCTTAGAGCGCATAGGAAACTCTACTGTTATATACTGATAGGTGACGGATTCCATCTTGGTACCAACCGTCCTCACTACATATTCTGATTGCACTGAACAGGAGTTTAAATGACCACATCCAAGATAAGGTCATTTTTCGTCAGATCCAAGATACAACCATTATATGCATGCAACTGCCATGGTTCACCAAGTCCGAGGATTAATCCCGTACTATCGGAGCCAGGAAGATCTAGTCATACCGACCAAGCTTCCTAAACTTCCATATGACAACTTCCCTCGAGTCAATTCAGTCGGCTTGACAACCCTGTCAACCACCCACTAAAATTGCATCGTCCAAAGTTTATCCCAGATGAAACACGACACTTATCCAATGAATGCAATTTTAGCACAAGTCTCAATAGAACTCTCGATGCCCAGTTTCGAGGTCCTCGACTTGGAACATTTCAAACCTGACCATTAGAAGTTGGTTTCATGGCCATCATCTAATGCGCAGCCCAACTACATAGGTTGTACAATTTGGTTTGTGTGTGATTTTAAACATATAAACGTAATTAGTGAGCACAACAAAAAAAATTGCCAAATAATGAATACTCACTTTATTCATAAACAATGTTACAATTACCAAAATTTTCAAAACAAACTACATAAAGACCAATCCAATTGGCTTTTTGGTCACCTATTCTAACAAACTCCCACTTGACCCTAAAGCCAATCACTCATTATCCTCAAAACCCATCATTCCAAGATGCTGAGCATGAGCAATTTACGATACCGGCTTGGTCAATGGATGTTATATTTTCTGTTGATGTGGCTCGGTCTATCCGAATGTCACCTCTTCCCACCATCTCTTTAAGCAGATGGTAGCGTCTAGAATGTGCTTGGATCTGTAATGAGATCTCAGTTTCTTTGCTTGTGCTATAGCCCCATTGTTACCACAAACGATAACCACTGGTTCAGCAATGCTAGGCACTACACCCATATCTTGGATATAGTTTTTCATCCAAACTGCCTCCTTAGCTGCTTTTGAAGTTGTTATGTACTTAACTTCAGTTGTGGAATCTGCTGTGGTATCCTGTTTAAAACTTTTCCAAGCCACTACACTACCATTCAGCCTGAATGCAAGCCCTGATTAAGACTTGGCATCATCCTCATCAGACAGGAAGCTAGCGTCACTATAGCCTTACAGAATTATCTCTCCACTACCGTAAACCAAGAACATATCTTTAGTCCTTCTCAGGTTCTTAAATATGGTCTTAACTGCAGTCCAGTGAGCCTTACCGACACATGTACTGTACAATATATTGTATGTTGCCTACGGTTGAAGTATAGGGTATGTCAACCATTTTCCTAAGCTCCTCCTCAGTCTTAGGAGACTGCTTCTTGGACAACTTAATCAAAGTAAAGACTGGTGAAAATGGTCAGTCTGGTCGATCCAAGGCTCACGTTCGATGCCATGCCTCATAGGAAGGAATCCACGTTTGGAGTTTTCCATCTTGAACCTCTTCAAGACTTTCTCAATATACGAGGTTTGGGTCATTCCTAATATCCCTTTTAGATTTATCCCGGATAATCTTGATACCTAGGATGTAGGAACCCTCACCCAAATCCTTCATGGAGAATTGTGTGGACAACCATGCTTTAGTGTCACCTAACCTAACATCTTAACATTATTCCCAATGAGCAAGATGTCATTTACATAAAGCACGAAGAACACAACTAAGCTCCCACTGACCTTCTTGTAAACACAAGAGTCAAAGTTGTTCTTGATGAAATCATAACCCCGTATGACCTCATCAAAATGGATATTCCAGCTTTGGGAAGCTTGTTTGAGACTATAGATGGACTTTTGGAGATGGTAAACCTTCTGCTCTTCTCCAACAAATGCAAAACCCTCCGGCTGATCCATATAGATGTCTTCCTCAACAAACCTATTAAGGAAAGCCGTTTTGACGTCTATTTGCCATATTTCATAGTCATACCATGTAGTGATAACAAGCATTATCCAAATGGACTTGGCCAAGGCTACAAGCAAATAGGTTTCCTGAAAATCGACCCCAGGTTGTTGAGTATACCCTTTCGTCATAAGTCTGGCCTTAAAGGTAGTAACCACCCCTTCAGCTGCAAACTTACATTTGTAGACCCATTTACACCCAACAGGTTTAACACCCTTAGGTGGGTCTACCAAGGTCCAAACCTTATTTGAACTCATGGAGTCCATCTCGGATTTCATGGCCTGAACCATTTTTCCCAATCGATGTCCGACTTTTTTTCTCCATAGGTCTTTGGATAATTATCCAATTGATCAGTCAAATCCAGAAATTCATACCTCTCAGGCTGTTGACACTCTGGTTGACCTTCGGAGGACAAGATTAAATAGGTGGGACCTATAGGCGCAGATGATGTCACTACATCCGTTTGAGGTATTGCCTCACTGGATTTCTCAAGGAGCAATTCCTCACGTCGGGTATCTGCTGGAAAACCTTTTTTCAAGAACATTACATTTGGCTAGACAAAAACCTTTTGTTCAGAGGGATCATAGAAATAATACCCCACAATTTTCTTAGGATAACCCACGAACCTACACAAACTAAAGCTCAAGTTCAGTTTGTATCCCACTATTCTCTTGAGGTATGTAGGGCTACCCCACACTCTCAAGTACTTGTAGGATGCAGGCTTGCTGTGCCATATCTGATATGGCGTCTGAGCCACAGTCCTAGAAGGCGTCATGTTCAACAACTTGGCTGCCGTCTCAAGAGCATATGCCCAGAAGGATAAGGGTAGTTCGGTAAAACTCATCATGGACCGAACCATGTCCAACAAGGTTTGGTTCCTCCTTTCAAAAACACCGTTAAGTTGTGGTGATCCAGGAGGAATCCACTGAGAGAGAATTCCATTCTATTTTAGATAATCTAAGAATTCCCCACTTCAATACTCACCACCTCGGTCTGACCAAAGGGTTTTAATTTTGCGACCAGTTTGGTTTTCGACTTCAAGTCTAAACTCTTTAAACCTTCCAAAGGCCTCAAACTTGTACCTCATTTGATAAACATAACTATATCGTGAGTGATCATCGGTTAAGTTTATGAAGTAGAAAAATCCACCTCTAGCTTGTGTATTCAGTGGCCCATAGATGTCTAAATGGATCAAATCCAACAGACCACTATCAAGCGTGCTTTGTCCTACAAAAGGCTTCTTGGTCATCTTTCAAACAAGACTCACAGGCTGGTAGGTGATTCAAATCATCTGTCTCTAGACGTTTTGAGTCTACCAACCTTTTAATCCTATCTTGAGCGATGTGACCTAGCCTAGTATGCCAGATCTATGCTTTTTCTTGATTTTTCCTTTTACATTTGTTTTGAACAGTGATGAGAAAATCATGCTGTTGGAGAATATAAAGACCATTATGAAGTTTGCCTAGCAAATGTGAAAATCCATTCTTCATCAAATAAAAATAATTTTTATTGATCATAAACTCAAAACCAACATTGTCCAACAATGAAATGAAAATAATATTCTTGATCATGCTAGGTACATAATAGCAATCTTTCAATTCTATCCTAACTTGATTGCTGAAAGATAAGTGGAGTATCCCTACAGCTTCAGCAACAATAGCCTTGCCATCGCCAAGCTTCAGGACCACCTTATCTCTACTTAGCTTTCTGCTTCTTTCCAGCACCTGCAAATTATTGCAGATGTGAGCTCCACAGCTGGTATCTAATACCCAAGAAGTAGAGTTATCATGTTAACCTCAATAACAAATGTACCTGCACTGGGGAGGAGCTTAGGGCACTCCCTCTCCCAATGACCCTTTTCCCGGCAATGCATACAGACATCATTTGCCCTTATTGACTTGAAACCCACCTTTCCTTTAACTTTGCCCATCCCCACCGTGGCAATAGGAGCACTCAAAGCGCTTGCAACAGCTTTTGCCTTTCTCTTCTTTCTCTTCCAGCATTTGGCCCCCTAGCCTTTAGCTTTGGAGCTCGAAGCCTCCTCGACCAAGACCGACGGCACACACTTTTTGGTCGTTGTCTCGTATTGGACCAACATGTTTATCAGCTCGTGCATGGTCTTCTCAAGCCTATTCATGTTGTAGTTTACGACAAACGACCCGTAAGAGGGAGGAAGTGACTGCAGGATCACGTCAATGTACGTGTCATTATCAAGCCCAACTTGAAGATCCTCAAGCTTTTCCACGAGAAAAAGCATATTGATCCCATGCTCTTGCACAGAGGATCCCTCAGTCATCTTAGTACCAAAAAATGCTTTTCTGGAAGCATATTTAATACACCTATCTGAAACTGCATAAACATCTTTCATGAGGAGCATTATCGATGCGACATCATCGTGCCTATCCTACTATTTTTGGATATCGTTTGTCATCGATGCCAGTACGATGCTGCGAACCTTCCGGTTGTCCTTGTGCCACCTTTTAAATGTCACACATTCTTCAGATGTGGATCCTCTCGCAAGGTACTACGAAGAGACTTATCCTGAATGTAAGTCTGGTTCTCAAAATCAAGGACAATCCACAAATTTCTAAGCCAATCATTATAGTTTGTTCCATTAAATTTGTTTGTCTCCAAAATCATGGTTGATAGATTCTTTGACATCTACATTCAAAATGTAAATTAGAATGTAGCACATTGATTATAACATTAAATACATTAGTCATTAACCGCTCCCACTATTTCTTCAAAAGCCCATCACTCTCAAGTGGGGTTCTGAAAAATCATTTTGTGGGCTTGGGATCCACGAACACAATTCTCAATATCCCGCTTTTACGATTCACAAGAAAAAAAGTTATGTGGGAGGCAACCATTACCATTCTCATCCAATGATATCCCCAAGATATTTTGCCTCGCCTCTTCACGTGATCTCGAGGACTCCAAGCGAATCACATGACTCAGGATTAGGCCTGACCCATCACCCAAATGAATATCTCAATTGTCGCCCCAAACGACTTATGAGACAGTGAAATAGAAGCATATTCCATTTGTTCACAATAATAGTGTAGCTTTCTTCCATCACAAATGTGTCACGACTCGTGTGACCACAAAAGGGTAGAAGTAGCGTCCACACTACTTTATCGTGGATGGAAGGCTTGGACATATCAAACCATTTGATATAATTCCAATTTGGGCCTAATACTTACTTGAACCATCCAAGTGAGAGTTTAAGTTTGTTGTGACCGAGACCTCATCATTATAACATTTTGCATCATAAAGTTTTAATGATTGAGTATCAATGCATTCCAAACGCATCATACATAAAAAATTAAAATATTTACCACATGCAAAAACAAGCCTAACACACTCCTGTTTGATGATCAGAAGCCCAATCCTAAGTGACCAATTGAGCCCTAGTGAGTTTATGATCAATCTAGGGTGTGGCCTAACTATTACAAAATAGTAACCCATTATCATTCTAATGGGCCTTCCTCTTTGTCCTTCTACCGTCGGGAGCTCCTTCCAACAAGCCTAGGCCTTCATCTCCTTGGAAGCTTACATTTATTAAAAATAAATGAAACCTCACATTCCTAACTACACTCATTAAAACTGAAAATGAAAATCCCAATCAGAAGTTGGGGGGAGTAAAAAAAGAGGAAGAAAGCAAGTCTTATTATTTCAAGGCTGAAAATGAAAGAAGGAATTAAAACAAAGAGGGATGCAAGCCTAACCCAACATAAAAGTAAACCATACATTTGGCCAATGGCTTCGTGATCATCCCTATTTATCTAATAAATAAAAATTATCACATTTATGTCAAATATAAACATGATAAACAAATAAGTAAAATCGTATTTAATAATTGATATCCAATATCAAATAACAAAAATTAAACATAATTAGATCCAAAATATAACATACTAATAATGCATATTATCCATATATTTAATGTACAAATTTTCATTTGTTTGTTTGAAAAATATTTTTAAATTAATTTAAGGTACAATTTAATTTTAGAGAAATTTAATTTAACTAAAATTAAAATTAACAAAAATTAACAATTTTAGAAAAATTGTAGAAATCAGAAAAATTTAATTTTTGGGGAAAAATGGCACAAAACTACCTAGCCGTTCAGAACCACAGACGACTGTCTACAGTCGGCCGCTCACAAGCAGGCGCCCCTGCTTGCACGCCGCACACGCGCTCGCACAGGGCGTGCGCCTGCACCATGGCGCACTGCCAACAAGCACGCCAGTGACCGACCAACAAGGTATCAATGGCTGTACAACTCTGTTTTTCAATTTTTTTTTTGAATTTTTGCAATTAAAAAACTGAAATAAAATCATGTAGTTACAGAAAATCCAATTTTCAAAAAATGCATAGATATCCATAATTTAAAAGCAAAATTTATACATATCTTCTAAAGATGTAATCATGTTTCAAAGCCATAGAACATACTTTCTAATAAATTAAACACATTGTTCATGCTCAACACATGTTTATCTTAAAGCGACAACACTGAATCAGGCTCTAATACCACTGAAAGAATCGGTATGGCCTAGGAATGCGATGGAAGCATGAAATAAAAAATTAAACCGATTCAAAGGGGTGTTCCCTTTGAAATTCCCATGCGTTCGATATTTGTCAAAAGCATAATAGCAGACATATAAACATGCTAGACAAGTGGCTAGAGAATGAAACAAAAAATATAGAAACAAAACATGAAACTTTACCTTTTTGTTTCTATAAATAAACAACAACATGCGTTGTTCCCTTTATGTTCTCCCATTCTGTTCACTTGAGAATTCAAAGTAGAATTCCTCTAAGTTTTCCATACTACAAAATAGAATAGATATAGTTCCTTTTCTATTGCTAGATAGAACAAAGAACAAGAATAAAAATAAGTCCAAACAAACACTATCATTTAGTGCTTTTGGATTATTTTATGTTCTAACTTGAATTCAATTCAGTATACAACAAAAGGAGAATTTTTTTAGAGAGAAAAAGAGAGCAAAATTTGTGGCTTAGGAGGTAGGATATTGGAGATGTGTGTAGTTTTATATATCACATACAATTGAACCTCAAAATTCAATAACTACCAAGTTTGGCTCCAAGGCAACCCATACAACTACATGCATATAACCTCCAACTAGGATAAAATGACTCCATCATGTTCAGGATGAGGAGTTTCAACTCCTTCTTAACTTGTTCTAACCTCCTTGAAATGGGTCTGGACTTCACGTATCTACTGGCTTGATTTAATCAAATTAAATCAAGCCCAACCAAAGTTCATTAGAAAATAATTAATCAAATTAATATTAACCAATTAAGTCCAAAGATTTATTTAATTCAATGAAATTAATCCAAACACTAATTAATTGATCCAATCAATTAATTAAGCCAAACCTAATAAATTAATTCAATTAATTTAAAGGTGCTAAATCCCAAAATAATTAATCCAATTAATTAATTCTTGAGCCTTCCTTCAAATGGATTATTAAATAAATGATCCAATCATTTATATATATTTTTTGAATTAATTTAATCCAATTGAATTAATTCATTTCCTCTCAAATTAATTCTAAATTAATTCCACCAATTGCATAGTGATATGTGTGTGCCTCTTTAGGTTCACCCTCAGCTGGACTTGGCCTTCTGTCCAACATAATAATTAATTAAATTTAATTTAATTAATTTATTTTAATCTAACCATTAATCAAAAATTCGCGTCACCATGAGTGGTCGTTTAGCAACGGTCCATGACACTAGAGACTAGGTGAAAGTTGGATTGAACATTTAGGTTCTCGAGTACCATACAGGTACTGTCCCTTCATCATCTGTCTCCCGATCTAAGTTTAGGGCTTGGAATTGGGCATCGATTCCCATCCTGTACTAGACACTATGCTCGATAACTCGAGATGTGTTTGCTCTGTTGGTTGACGTAGGAAACCATTCTCTACCTAACCAATTACTGTGGCCATAGACTTTTAAGGCTAGAACCATCTTAGAGCGCATAGGAGAATCAATTGTCATATACTGATAACTGACGAATTCTATCTTGGAGCCCACTGTCCTCACTACATATTCTGATTGCATTGAACAAGACTTATCCAAGACACGGTCATCTTTCGTCAGATCCAAGATACTATCATTATATGTATGAAACTGCAGTGGTTGCTCAAGTTCGAGGACTAATACCGTACTATCGGAGGCAGGAAGATCTAGTCATACCGACCAAGCCTTCAAGGATTCCATATGATGACTTCATGCGAGTTAGTTCAGTCGACTTGACAACCTTGTCAACCACCCACTAAAATTGAATAGATATCCAATGTCTTTTGTGATTAAACATGACACTCATCCAATGAATGCAATTTTAGCGCAAGTCTCAATAGTGCATCGCTCAGTTTCCAGACCCTCGACTTGGAATGTTTGAAACCTAACCATCAAAAGTTGGTTTCATGGCCACCATCTAATACGCAGCCCAACTACATAGGTTGTACAATTTGGTTTGTGGGATTTGTTGTGGTGTTAAGCATATAAACATAATTACTGAGTACAATAAATACAATTGTCAAATAATGAATACTCACTTTATTCATAAATAATGTTGCAAGTACACCGAAATTATCAGAACAAACTACACAACGACCAATCCAATTAGCTTTTTGGTCACCAATTCTAACATATATTGCAAAGAATGCTGAGTAAAATGTTGTATATCAGACAGACCTTCACCTGATACATAAGCCTTTAACAAAGTTAATTGTTTCCTACTCCTTCCTTCCACGTGATTGGAAGAAGTTTCTTTACTAATGATAAGAGACTCCTTTGATTGTGTATCAGTAGCATCTTGTGCTACACGAGGTTGTTCAGTCACAATCGCTTCATCATCTTACCATTCCAGCTCGCACAAAATAGCTGATTCATGCTGCTTGTCCCATTCCCATTCTTTATTTTCTTCAAATACTACATCTCTGCTTACTATAATCCTTTGTGAGATAGGATCATAGAGCCTGTATGACTTTGATTCCTCACTGGTTCAGAGTAAAACACAACTCAGGCTTTCCTCATCTAGTTTATTCTTGAACTATCAGGTACGTGAACGTGGGAAACAAAAACAAAAATTCTAAAATGCTGGACAGATAGCTTGATTCCACTCCATCTTTCCTCAGGCATTTTGTCCTTTACAACCAGCGTTGGACTATGACTTAAAACATGCACAACACACTTTACTGCCTCTGGCCCGAAATTGTTTGGCACTTTCTTCTTAGATAGCATGCTATGGAACAAATTCATGATGGTCCGATTCTTCCATTCTGAATCGGCATTTTATTGCGGTGAATATGCAGTTTATTGAAAATATAAACTAGATTAATTAAATAATTAGTCAAAGTTCATAAATAATTTTTTGGATCAACATTGGAGAATGCATGAATAACCTTTGAACTCTTGGTCAATACATACACTTGATTTATTAGTTGAGTTAATTTTGATTCATGAATGTGTGTAAGATACATCTTGGGTATCACCTATAAATTCCCATGTATCCATCATTTTGTAAGGAGTGAAGAACTGAAGTTAGAAGATAATTCAAATTAGTTTTCTCCACTCTTAGAATTTCATAAAGATTTATGCTCTCCAATTTCTAAAACATTGGTATCAGAGCCAATTTGTTTTTGGAGACAAACTTGAAGATGTCGAAAGGAACTCTATTTGTTGTTCCATCTCTCACCAAGGATAATTATGATAATTGGTGCATAAGAATGAAGGCTTTGCTTGGAGCATATGAAGCATGGGATCCTGTGGGGAATGGTGTAGATGAAAATGATGCATCCACCAAGAAGAAGGATCCAAAGACCTTCATCCATCAAAGTTTGGATGAAAAGATGTTCGAAAAAGTTGCTGCGGCAACTACTTCCAAGCAAGCATGGGAAACTCTTCAAGCTTCCTTCAAAGGTATTGATAAAGTAAAGAAGGTGCGTCTCCAAATATTGAGAGGGGAGTTTGAATCTCTATGCATGAGGGATTCTGAATCTATTTCGGATTGCATTTCAAGAGTCTTGACTATCACGAATCAAATGAAACGATATGGAGATGATATGAAAGATGATTGCATTGTTGCAAAAATTTTGAGATCATTGGATCCGAAATTTAATTACATCGTGGTTGCCATCGAAGAATCTAAGGATTTAGACAATATGATCGTTGATGAACTTGTCACATCATTGCAAGCTCATGAAGAAAGAATGTTGAAACCGATTCAAGAATCGGTTGAACAAGCTTTAAAGGCAAATCTATCTTTGAAGGAGACAAATCAAGGAATATCCCATAGAGGTCGAGGACGTGGAGGATATCGAGAACAAAGTCGAGGACGTGGTCATGGAAGAGGAGAACGAAGTGACAAAAATACCTCATATAACGAGATGAGTCAAAATTTCAATCAAGGAAAAACCCGTGGAAGAGGAAGAAATTGCGGAGGTAATAGGCCAAATCAAATGAGGTATGACAAATCTGAAGTTGAGTGTTTTTCTTGTCATTATCTTGGCCATTATGCTTGGGAATGTAGAAATAAAGTGGAGGAGACAAATAATTTTGTGGAGAGCACTAATGTAAAAGAAGATGGAGATTCTACTTTGCTTCTAGCATGCAAAACAAATCAAAACGAAAATGAAGATCGATGGCATCTCGATTCTGGTGCAAGTAGTCACATTTGTGGAAGAAGAAAATTGTTCAAGTAACTTGATGAAACAACAGGCAGAGATAAAACCTTTGGAGACTCTTCGAAAGTCCAAGTAAAGGGAAAAGGTATGATCTTGATTCGTTCAAAAGATGGAAGTCATCAATTAATTTCAAATGTGTTTTATGTGCCGGCCATGAGAAGTAATATTTTAAGTTTGGGACAATTGTTGGAGAAGAATTACGATATTCACTTGAAGGATAAATGGTTGACAATGAAAGATGAAAATGGGAGAATGATTGCTAAGGTGCCTATGACCAAAAATCGAATGTTTCTGCTTAACATTCAAAGTGGTGTTCCTATGTGCTTGAAATCTTGTTACAAAGATCTATCTTGGCTATGGCATATGAGATTTGAGCATTTAAATTTTGATGGGTTGAAATTGATAAGCAAATGAAGAATGGTGAAAGGAATGCCTTCTATAGACCATCCTAATCAACTTTGTGAAGGATGTCTTTTTGGCAAACAAGCAAGAAAGACTTTTCCGAAGGAGTCTTTGACAAGGGCTCAACATCCTTTGGAGTTGATACACTCGGATGTATGCGGACCAATCAATCCATCATCATTTGGTGACAATAAATATTTTGTACTTTTTATTGATGATTATTCTGAAAAAACATAGGTGTATTTTTTGAAGGCAAAATCGGAGGTATTTGGAATCTTTAAAAGGTTCAAATTGATGGTGGAGAAACAAAGTGGTTATCAAATCAAAGCTCTTCGATCCGATCATGGTGGAGAATCCACATCAAATGAATTTAAAGCCTTTTGTAAAGAGCATGGGATTCATCATCCCATGACAACTCCATACTCACCACAACAAAATAGAGTGGTGGAAAGAAAGAATCGTATCATTTTCAACATGGTGAGAAGCATGTTAAAAAGAAAGAACATGCCAAATAATATTGGGCTGAAGCTGTTTCTTGTGCTGTCTACTTGATGAATCGGTGTCACACTAAAAGTGTTAGTGGTATGACTCCTCAAGAAGCTTGGAGTTGATACAAGCCTCGTGTTTCACACTTGAGGGTGTTTGGAAGTATTGCTTACACGCATATTCCTGATGTGAAAAGAACTAAACTTAATAATAAAAGTGAAAAGTATCTCTTCATTGGGTATGATCAAAGCTCTAAAGGCTACAAGTTGCATAATCCAATCACTGGGAATATTGTCATCAACAGAGTGTAGAGTTTGATGAAGAAGGTGTTTGGGAGTGGAGTACTTCAAAAAGGGAGACTGAATATAGTACTTTCTTTGTTGATGATGAGGAAGAAGAAGACTCGGCAGAAACTAACACTCCACCACCAACACAAAATGCACAAGTTGATGAAGAAAGTTCGAGTGAAGGGCCTCGGAAATTTAGAAGCTTGAGAGACATTTATGATGCTCTTCAAGATGTAAACTTGAGTGATTTTACTCAATATTGCTTAATTGCAGAAACTGAGCCCCTAAGTTATGAAGATGCTACTCATAAAAGAAAATGGAGAAAAGCTATAGATGAAGAAATAAAAGCAATCACAAAGAATGATACTTAGGGGCTTGTACCATTACCAAAAGACAAGAACACCATTGGAGTAAAGTGGGTGTACAAAATAAAGAGAAATGCAAAAGGCGAGATTGAGAAATACAAGGCAAGATTGGTGGAAAAAGAGTATAAGCAAAAGACAGGAATTGACTACGACGAAGTATTTGCTCCTATTGCTCGCCTGGAGTCAATTTGGTTGATCAAAATCACTGGAAAATCCATCAAATGGATGTGAAATCTGCTTTTCTAAATGGAGTTTTGAAAGAAGAAGTATATATTACTCAACCGCCAGGTTACGTGGTACAAGGCCAAGAAAACAAGGTGCTAAAATTAAAGAAAGCTCTTTACGGCTTGAAGCAAGCTCCGCGCGCATGGAACAGTCGAATTGATCAATATTTTCGATAAAATAATTTTGAAAAATGTCCTACGAGCATGCTCTCTATGTAAAGATGAGCAAAAATGGTGATATACTACTTGTATGCTTGTACGTGGATGATTTGATTTTTACAGGAAACAATCCAAAGATGTTTGATGATTTCAAGAGAGCTATGTCAACAGAATTTGAGATGACAGATATTGGTTTGATGTCCTACTATCTTGGCATCAAAGTGAAGCAACAAGAAGATGGAATATTTATTTCACAAGAAGCATATGGGAAAGAAATTCTCAAAAAATTCGAGATGGAGAATTGCAAGACGGTGAGCACCCTAGTGGACTGTGGAGTAAAGTTGTCCTTCCATGAAGATGGTGAGAAAATTGATCCAACATTTTTCAAAAGTCTCATTGAAAGTTTAAGATATTTAACTTGTACGAGATCGGATATTCTCTTTGGTGTTGGACTTGTTAGTCGATACATGGAGGCTCCTACTTCATCACATTTAAAGGTGGCAAAAAGAATTCTTCGTTATATTAAAGGTACGATTGATCTTGGAATTTTTTATGGTAATTCTCAAGATTTTAAGCTTGTTGGCTGTTGTAATAGCGATTGAGCCGGTGATGTTGATAGTCGGAAAAGTACTACCGGGTTTGTTTTTTTTATAAGAAATTCAGCATTCACGTGGAACTCAAAGAAACAGCCTATTGTGACACTTTCAACATGTGAAGCGGAGTATGTGGCTGCAACATCGTGTGTTTGTCACGCTATTTGGTTGAGGAATTTGTTAAAAAAACTCAAATTTTCCCAAGAAGGTCCCACGGAAATTTATGTTGATAACAAGTCGGCAATTGCATTGGCAAAGAATCCGGTGCTTCATGAGAGGAGCAAACATATTGATACTAGGTATCATTTTATTTGAGAATGCATATCAAAGGAAGAAGTGAAGCTCGAGTATGTGAAGTCTCAAGATCAAGTTGTTGATATCTTCACAAAACCGTTGAAGTCCGATGTCTTCAAAAGGCTGCGTTGTTTGCTCGGAGTAATTAATCTAGTTTAAGAGGGAATGTTGAAAATAAACTAGATTAATTAAATAATTGGCAATATTGCATTTTTCGTCCTGTATGTATAGGGGTATGGCAAATTTGGTCCTCTAACTATCGCGGTGGCAATTTTGGTCCTGTATCTTTCGAATTTTCGCAATTTTGGTCCTTCAGCCTATTTTAGGACCATTTTGCCCTTCTAGCGAAAAATGAACCTTAGCCCCTATCATGCTTCAAGTTTGGCCCAACATGCTTCCGAATTAAACTAAGCCCTCATAAATTCATACCTTTTTTCGACCGCCTTGTTCCCGGGTATTCCAAGTCCTCGGTTTTACGGACTTCTTCCAACCACACTACCGCAGTAGATGGTTCGCAGATACTTGGCTCCTTCAGCAACAAACAGCACAGCCCTATTTCGTTTCCTACCTTAGGGCGTGAAAGGGACTCCAATATTGGGACTTAATAAAGTTTTGGATAAACAAATTGAACAGAAGCCTAACTTTTTATTGAAGAAATATAGGAAATATTACATAGATATTATTCCTCCGTCGGAGGAGACAACTGTTTAGCCTCTCATAGGATAGAGGACTAGACTCGTTGGGGAAACCCCCATAAACTGAAAGATTAAAATACTAGAACTATTGAAAACACTCAGAATAATTCTTTTGAAGAGTAGGAGAAGTTTTTTCTGATGATCCCCTTCTGCTTCATTGCCACATTATTTATAGGGGTCCGCGGACTTCAAACCCGGACTCCAACTTGATTTTTTGACGACGTCATTGCTTCCGTTATCACCTTGTCCTTTTCAAATGACGTCATTGCATACGTCATCGCCCCGTCCTTTCCAGCTATTGGTCATTATGGTTTGTCGGCCATGTGACTTCCAGCTGTCTTCCTTGTTTTGTTGACTGTTGGCTTTTGTTGTTTTCTACCGACAGTCTTATCCTTTCGACCTTTTACATCGTTTAACTTTTACCTCTCTTGGTAAAAATTTTTCTCTTTCCCTTGTCTTGGTCCGGTTCGGGTTTATTTTTCGTGATCCGAATCTTTGTCCCGAACAGGGGCTTTTCTTGTTTCTCGCAGCAAGGGCACAGATGGTTATGCCATTGCCCAACATGCAACATGTTGCACGTCTTCATCCTTGTGGCTTCGGTTGCTGGCAGCTTATTTTCCCAGATTAACATCCTCTTCTTTTCGAATAAGCTTTCCGCAAACTCCGTGCTTTTTCCTATCATCGAATTTAACAGGAATGATCCATTCACTTTGTTTGAGAAAATCTTGAATGGATATTTGACTTTGTCCATCTCTGTGAGACAGACCCATAGTTCCCAAGCTCTCCTGGTAGAGATACTATCTTCACTAATGGCTGATACCAAGGGAGCTTCTCCTGAGGCAGCTTTGATTTTGTTAAAAGCTACCATATCTGGCCTCTGCAGCTTCATGAAATGGAATGATGGATGAGACCCCTTTCCTGCAGTTTCTGGAGCAACTGAAATAAATTTTATCTCCAGAACATCGCCTCTTTTTAAGTGGGGGTTGTTTTGCCACGAATCAAAGACCGCCCCACTAATCCATTCCGGGAGTTTTGAGATTTCCGAAAAATTCGGTGACATAGTATGAACTGAAGCAAGAGCTCCAAAATCATACCATTCTCTTACATCTTCTGGTTTAGACCCTTCTAACATCCAGACTCTATTATATTTTCCAGACGTTTCGATAATGGTCTTGCCCGGATTGACTCCTTTGCAGGAAATTAATTTTTCCCACATACGTTGATAATCCTGCCAAGCAAAAGAAGATATTGATTCGTTAGTATTAGCCTTAGAGGTGCCCGTCATTGGCCTAAGGCTAATCTCTCCCTCTTTAACCCCAGAGGTGTTGGGTTGACTTGAATCAACAGGAGTTTGCACTTCCTGAGACTCAATTGTTGCCGTTTCACCAGAGTCTGGTGATGGCCTTGTACAATCGGTACTTGAATCCGACGCTACAGGTGTAGAGCCCTGTACTCTAAAGGCATGTTTTGGGTCATGCTCCCTCAACTCGCGAGTCATCCCCGAAGGTGATGCCTTTCAAATTGGTTCTCGTAAGTCGTTCCATAGCGAAGTGGATGCTAATAAGGAACTCCTTATTGCGACCTGGACCGTGTCTAGATCAGCTCTTTGGATTTGTCCGGCAACCTGAGCATTAACTGCTAGCTGACCGAACTTTCTGTCAAGCTCCTCGAGGTTTTCCCGGAGGTGCCTGAGTCTCAGCATGATGGAGTTTGCTTCAGATGCCTCCATCTCTTGTCAGGAAATCTGCAAGAACATTCTCATGAGATTTTATAACGATAATAGTATAACAATAATATTGGCATTCTGCTTGCCATCTGATAATACGAGCTTTCTCTATTTTTGATTCTAATTTATTTTTTAAGAAAGCCTTGACATTAGTATTATCAACTTTTAAAGTAAATTCTTTCGCAAGTAAAAATAAAGGCCATTTTTTGAAAGCCTTCCAAACCGCAAAGAATTCTTTCTCATTTATGTGCCAAACTTTGGCTTGTTGTTCTGAGAACAACCCTCCGGTATATCTACAGGGTTCTTCCCCTGTAGTTGTTTTCTTCATGAGCACTGCTGCCCATCTGTAATCATTGGCATCTGTGTAGACTACCAATTCGTCCCTATCTTGCGGTATAGCAAGTTTTGGAAGGTTACTGCAAACTTGTTTCAGCTCACGAACCCTTTTGGTGTGGATTTCTTCCCATTTCCACTTTGAACTCTCCGTTTCTTTTAGAAGTGGTCAGAAATCCTTTCTGTATCTTGCAAGATCCTTAATGAAGATTCCTGCAAAATTAACGACTCCCAAGAAGCTTTGCAATTGCTTCTTATCTTTGAGTACATCTGGAAAATTGCGGATTTTTTCCACAATATGGTCCTGCAACTCAATTCCTGTTTCGTCAATAAGGATTCCTAAAAATTCAATCTTATTGACTGCAATAGTAGCTTTCTTTTCAGAAAGTACTAAACCTTCCCTATAACATGCATCAGAAAATATTTCAAGATGTCTAATATGTTCCTTCATATTTTTTGATGCAATCAATATGTTGTCAATATAGACAAACATGAATTCGAAGTAATCTTTAAAAAGATTATCCATTTTTCTTTGAAATATCTGGGGTGCATTTGCTAAACCCATTGGAAGCACATTCCAGATATATTGTCCCTGTGGTGTGGAGAATGTAGTAAATTTCTTTGATTCGTTCTCCATTTTAATCTGATAGAAACCAGATTTGCAATCGAATTTAGAAAACACTTTTGCTCCTTTAATGCAATCAATTAAGTGTTCTCTACTAGGAATGTAATAACCATCAAACTCTAAAATTTTATTAATGCCTTGATAGTTAATTACCAACCTGGGTTTACCTCTCTTGATCTCGCCATGGTTTCTTACCAAAAATCCAGGGCTACTATAGGTAGATATTCCAGGCTCGATGAGTCTAAGACTGATATGCTCTTTGATTATCATCTGCATATCCTTCTTATCTTTCATGTTCATCTGGATAGATTTGTATCTAACATACTCGTATTTGCATTCTTCTTTGACCTTCAAAGTAGCTTCGATCTTGTTCCTATCCCACCAAGCCAGAGGATTTTCGCTGAAGTTCCTCTGGATAAGCCTCTTGACATTCTCAAGAGAAAGTCTGCTCTCTTCACTGATGTCGAGTGCTTTCATTCCCAATAGTGCTTCTTTAAGGTTCAGGATTTCCTCCTCGGATTCCTTATAGAAGCTATCGCTGTCTATGAGTCCCTGTTGCCTGAAAGACAAAAGGACCTTACCAAATTTTCTCTTATCTTGCATTTTTGGATGAGTTAATTTGGCATCAAAATCACCACGTTTGCTGCGAAAATTTATTGGCATTATCCTATTAAATGCCTTTTCTCTTCGCAACACCTGTATCTCACTACCACAGTTAGTAGTAAAGATTAACAGATTCCTTTGATTATCCTGCATATATCTTGCAAATGTATGAATAAAATTGTTACCTAACAAGATATCGACACCTGTATCATGAAAGTATATAGGAGGTGTTTTTACCCTGAACCAGGGTGATCCGAATGCTCCTCCAATCATGATCTTGGCTTCTCGTATTCCCTTATTGAGTATCAGGTTTTTTGTGAAAAATCCCTTCCTGCAATGACGGGTAAGGTTTCCCTTGCTTCCTTAGGGAAAACTCCAGGTTTTGCCCTGCAAATACCTGATCCTGAATCAATATAAGCTGCAAAATACTCCGTCTTATATTGATCATACAACATACCAACAGATATGTATATAGAAAAGGGACTCGTCATTCAATCTTTATGGTGACACCATCAAGACTGAATTCCATTCCATTACCTTTTCTTCCCCATGGTTTATGATCTTCGAGGAAACTTAACCCCAAAGTCATACTCCCATTTTCTCTTCCTGTAACACCTGCAACTAAAATTTCATGGCCCGCTATTTCTAGCATGCCCTCATATTTTCCAACAGCAGGTTGCTGCAAATGATATAAGTCATCACAAGGAAAAAGGTTTTCTTTCTTAGTGATGTCAAATATAACTTGTATTTCTTTCCATCCTTCAGGGCATCTAAGTTTTACGTTATCAACCCTAATCTCTTGAGGAGTTAAAGCTTTTAGTAACTCTTTCTCCTTTCCTTTGTAGCCTATAATCCTATCTTCCGAAAATGACATTCAACTATTAAACTCAGTCCTAGAGTTAAGTGTCCGATCTAAGACTGGGTGATCTTTTATAATAATATCAACACCACCTATTCTAGGTATTCTAATAGGGTCTGGTGTCATGACTTTGGCGAACTCCTTGAAAATTCTAGGAATCTCAATATACTCTTTCCTAAGAAATAAGTCTGAATGATGCGTATTGGAAAGGGCATATGCAATTCTATAAGTTATAGAATACGGTCTATTTCCTTCTCTCATTAGATCTTTTCTTTTAAAATCTTGATGAAGGGTTAAGACTCTACTAAAATCTTGGTCTGCTAGGTTGTATGCAATCCTAGGATGAATGTCAAACATCAGTTTTCCTGCATACAAGTTACCTATCATTGTTCCAAGACAACCATCTCTTAAGTTATTGATTCTTCTATCCATTATTGATAAATGTATTTCTGAATCAATTCCTTCCTTAAAAGTTGCTTTTATTACTACTTCAATAGTTCCTATGTGGATCCATTTCATAGTAATGGCTACTTCTTCTCTAAGCTTACTTAATTCTTCAAGAATTTCTTCTTTAGGAATTAACTGCATTTCCATCACATTACCAGTAAGTTCCATAGGTATAGCAAACTCACCTGAACTTACTTTGTAGATTATGTGATGCTTCCTTTGGTTTAGTCCTATCTGGTTCAGGACTTTCCCAATTCCTCCAATCCTAAATCCATCATATGGGCTGAGGTTGGAATCTTTCCGCATGATCCTTTCCATGGTTTTGTTTGACACCGTTATTCTGGAAAAGAATCCTGATAGGCTTTCGAAAGTTTGAAGCCTATCTCCTTCGTTGTAGTTATTCTGACTCGGTTGAAGATCCATCCGAATCAGTCTCTATTTCCTCCTCATAGACGCTTTCGTCTGAAGGAAGATCTTCGAATTGGTAGATGGGTACCAAGTCACCATAGTAAACTGCATCTAGGATGTCATCCGTGGCTTCAAATTTTCTTAATTCACCACGTTTTTGCGGACAATCGGGAGATATATGTCCTTTTGCTCCGCAAGTCCAGCAATTGCAATCTTTAAAACTTTCATTGGCTCGGGTATGGGCCCGTCTGAAAGTTCTTCTTGTAGGGGTTCTTCCGGTGGATCTTGCATCTGTTCGTCTAGATCCTTGGGATGAAACCCTTGTTGGTCCTATTCTTTGTCCAGATTTGTATGTTCTGGCTTTGGATTTGGACCACCATGATCTTCGTCGGGAAAAAGTTCTTCTGGAACTCCTAGTGTAAGAGTCATTATTCTGCTTCTTCCTTTTCTTTGGCTCACTTTATTCTCCTATAATAGTTGGAAAATCATTGTTATCACAACAGAGAGGGGTTCGTTTGATTTTACCTCTCAGTCTTTTCATGTTCTTCTGGATGGATGCTTGATAACACCAATCCTTCAACCTGTCTTTAAGGAAAGACATTCTTCGTGCCACTGAATCTAGTTGTCCTTCAGGTACTTTGTATGATTGAATCAACATTTCCCTCCATGGACTGCATATTTTTGCAAAAAACATTGGAGCTGCTACTTCTGTTGCTACTCCGCTTTGGAAGAAATACTTGCGGAACCAATAGATATATTCATCTACTGCGCAAATACTTCTTAATTCGAGGCTGAAAAGAGCTTGTGCATATTCCCTAGCTTTTTCTGCCCTACTTCCTTCGAAGTATCCATCTCCAATGAAGTGTATCTTGATGAGCCTTCCTAGCCGGTCAGCTATCGCGCCTTTTGAATCTCCAGCAACGATGCTGGCTTTGGTATCTTCTGGGGTATTATCCCATCCGATTTTTACAGATCCCTCCAAGCTCAACTCCACAAGCTTTATGAAGTTTTCTTTGTCGAGTTCTAGGGTAGTCGCTGCTATCAATTTCTCAGTATTTCGGAAATCGATAATATCCAGGTTTAGTATAGCGCCATATGGATGTAAGGGCTGGAGCATGGTCCTTGCCCAAGGTGTATTCTCCGGCGCTCCTTTTGGATTTCTTCCTGGATTTCCCTTTAATCTGGTTCCCACAAATGTTAGTGTGGCATTAGTGTGGAAATCCGCACTCTCCCTCATCGGTTGATCCTGCGGAGGATCATTAGAACATGTACTTTCTTCCGGCGGTGGTAGTGCTGGAGTGAGCTCATTTGTTTGGATATTGACTAAATCCACGATCCCGAGTTGGGAAAAGGATTCCGCCAGTTCTTGTAGATCTGAAAGATCTGCTCTTGTTACCTCCATTATTTTATAGATCTGATAGATGCAATGATCAGATCTTCTCTCGACTTTGGCTTTGGAATCTCCGTGGCCTTCCCTTTCTGGTGTAGAAGGGGTACTGTTCCGAGGGCGTCCCTGATTCGCTCCTGTCTGGATCTAGATGTTTCAAGGTTCTCTCTCTGATTTTTCTTTAGATCTGTAATTTCTATCCTCAGATCTGTAAGGCCCTTGTGTAGATCCGGAAGGATCTTAAGTATCTCGTCCACCTTTTGGCTCAAAGATTCTATTTTCATAGGTATATGTATTAACCTATGTCCATAGTCTTGAACCGTCTTTTGTATCTCCCTCAGATCTTGGGAGATCTTTGATGTATCTGGCTCGAGTTCCTTCCAATCAGTCATAATTTTTTGAACTGAAATTATGTAGGAATTTACCCGTTCCATTTCTCCTGGCTGGAATTCTACCATGGACTTCAGTGGAGTGTAGACGTCTCACTGCATTTCCTGGTAGTACTTGTCGAACTTCAAAATTTCTTAGCCACTCTTGTTCTTCTTCTGGCGTGAGAAGTTTTAGATCAATCCTCTTGGGACTGTTGTCACACTTGTCAAGAATTTCCATGAGAAATTCTCTTCTTTGTATTTCCAGAATCTGGAAATATTCCCTGTTTTCAGAGCAACTCGAACTTTCGTTCGGTTCCATTTTTCTTGAAAAAGTCTCCTCCATTAGTGGATAATATCAAAATGTAATATAAACCTATATTTCTTCAATAAACCTAGGCTCCTATACCATTCTTGTTGAGCATGAGTGGAAACTATACATTAGAATGCAAAATAATGGAAACTGGACTAAACTGCACATTTTAAAGCTGGGAAAGGGTAAAATTGTCCAAAAATTGACCAGATTTGTGCGGAGGACTAAAATTGCGAACTTTTTGAAACTTACGGGACCAAAATTGCCAGTCCTATAGTTACGGGACCAAGAACGCCAACCCCCCCTTACTTACAGGACTATTTTTACAATTACGCCTAAATAATTAGTCAAAGTTCATAAATAAGTTTTTGGATAAACATTGGAGAATGCATGAATGACCTTTGAACTCTTGGTCAATACATGTACTTAATTTATTACTTGAGGTAATTTTGATTCATGAATGTGTGTAAGATACATCTTGGGTATCACCTATAAATACCCATGTATCCATCATTTTGTAAAGAGTGAAGAACTGAAGTTAGAAGATAATTCAAATTAGTTTTCTCCACTCTTAGAATTTTATAAAGATTTATGCTCTCCAATTTCTAACACAGATGTCAGTTGTCTTTACACTCTATGTACGGTACAGAATTTGTTGAATTCTTGATATGTAAACTGTTCACCATGATCCGTATGTAGCCCTTTTAGAGATATATTTGTTGCTTTCTTAACATGTGTCTTGAAGTTCTTAAAAGCAGTAAAGCATCTGATTTTGCTACCAAAAAATACATCCATGTAAATCATCAATAAAAGTAATCAAATACCTTTTATTGCTATTAGAGCATGGCGTAATTGGTCGGAAAATGTTGGCATGAACGAGTTGCAAACTGTAATGCTCTCCAAGGGCTTCTCGTAGGAAATGTGCCTTGATATTGTTTCCCCAAAAGACAATCTTTGCACAACTATGAGGGTGACTTAGTAATGGTAAACCTTTTGCAAGGTTTGTAAAGCCTTTAAAGCTTAAATACTCGAACCTACAAGGCCACAGTTGCGCCACATCTTTAGTGACTGTGTTAAAATAAGCGGGTGCTATCGGCAAAGTGATGACATGCAAGATAAATATTCTATTTGTAGACATATTCACTTTCATGATCAAATCTTTGCCAGGATGATATTTTGAATTGCCCGTGTTGAAACAAAATGCTCAACCCCTTCTTTTGCAATTGTCCCAGACTCAGCAAATTATTTTTCGATTCTGGAACATAAAGAGAGGTGTTCCAAAGTTAAGAGTCAAACAAAAAGACACAATACCTTTCCCGGGGAACCACCAACAATCTTGTTTAGCCAGTGACCAGCTGGTTAGCAATCGGTGCCACACAATGGAATGCCACCGTAAGCAGGCTTGTCTAGGGTGCATGCGCCGACAGTAACGACCATGCAAAATTCTTGCTCATAAGGTAATGCGTCTTGTCACAAAACCGTGCAAAAATCTTGCACCGACAATTATATATATTATTTATTCATGCATTTAATACACAAAATATCACATATAGTATAAATTTATTCAGAGGAAAGGGGTTGATGGTTGTAAGTTTGGGAAAAAAGTCTTCCTTGCTATTGAGATAGCCAGAAATTTCGAAACCATTCAACTTTGAGCCCTTGACAAAACGATGCGTATTTTTTATACTGAATAATAATGTTCACGCACGTGGTGTGGACAATTAATATTTGTCTTATTTTTTATTAACTTTTTTAGAAATCGGTATTTGTTTTGAAATATATAATTAATAATAATATATTATATATTGACTTATTTGTGTTTATATTATATTTTTTTATATAATTTCACATATAAAATATCAATAGGAGTATTTTATCACAATAGAGTGGGATGATGGAAATGGGGTGATGGTTCGTGAGTAGCACTCACACATTTTAATATTTTTTTTACAAGGAGTCATTTCTATCATACATTATTGAAAATATCAAATCTTGTACACTAATATTTTATTCTATTATATTATATATGATTAATAAATAATATGACATACCCAATAATTACACCTCAAATGCTCAAATTAACATTTTAGTCTAACTTACTATAAAAATATTCACTTTACATGATAAGTGATTTAATGGATTTTTATTTTTCTTTTTATCCTATGTTACTCTTTAAAATATTTGTTTTATATAACAATTGCAATTAATTAATTTTCATTTATCATCTAGCCTATTTTAATATGACAATTGATCTAACTAATTTTCATTTATATCTATGCTAGAAAATTTCTCGCCATTAAATTATTTACATTTTCATGATATTTTTTCTAAGTCATTTCGTGTTATATGTTCATAGGGATATTTTGGTCTAGTAAATGTATTACATTATGCATAGAATATACAAAAAAACTTATATAAGTAAATAAGTATAATGTGAAAACTAATTCATAAGAGTAAATATGTATAATATGAAAAGTAATTAATAGGAATTAATGTATATTTGATGCACATGGCCTTAGGAGACTCAGTCCAAGAAGAACAACGAGGCCCGATGGCCGCCTAACATATTTGCCCCAGTAGCCTAGGAGACCTACTAGCCTTGGACGGAGGTCGAAAGCCCAAGGTACCCTTGGACTCAACTTATGAATGCGGCCCAATAAAGGTTAGCAGCCCAATAAAGGTTACGATCCCAAGGGCCCAAACTTGATAATTTCCACATAGCGTACAGCTGGCTTGCCAGCGAATTACCACATCAACTTTGAGGAAGTAGTTTAGATAAGCATAGACTCTCTGGAGATCAGGGCTTCTTGGTGGCTAGGACTACTTGGCGGCTTAGACCCCTACCAATGAAGGATCTCCTTCGAAAAAAGGAAGCTCACTATGAACATATCCAACTGTAGACAAAGACGATCTCCTGCCTTTCCAACCACTGTAACCCTTCTCCCAAAAGATGAAGGCAGAGAAATAGATCCCCAGTTGACAGCGAAACTCCCTTTATAAATACAGGTTTGGTCCCTCAAGCGGGGGACAGTCTCCAGACTTTGAGGTAGCATTGTTTTAAGCATTCACTAAACACTCTCTTGTGATTTCTGCATATTATCCTTAACTACATCAACAATATTTCAATTCCTTATAACTTCTATTTACTTTTTTATTTTATCCCATCTCGGATCCAATACTAACTTGGGCGTTAGATTGCTAATGTATTGTTTTGTAGGTCTCTTCCTCAGGATCATAAGAGCTCTAGTCCAACTTTAAACTGAAAGGCACCGTGAAGTGCGAGTGGTTCAGCCTGGGAAAGCGCAAGTGGAAGTGGTTAAAACAAAGTGCTTAAATTAAAATGAAAATGTAATAAAATCATAGTTCCAAGGGGTGTGCCCTTGGAGTTCCCAGGCGTTCGATGTAGTTAATAAAAATAAACAATAATGAAATTAATGGGGCTAATGGTTGAATGGAAAATAAGAGGAACAAAAAATCATTAATCTTGAATTACCTTTTCTTAATTTATTTCGAACTTCCTTCATTGATTCATTCACCCAAGGCTTCAATGTAGAAACCCTCTAAAGTTGCGTCCACACCACATCGGAAGTTGGGATTCCTTAATTCAATTTATTAAAAAAAAATTGAGGATAAGAACACACCAAGTGTGCGTACAAGAGGGGGGTTCGGCCGAGTGGAATGATTACAGGAGAGAAAATTATTTTCTTGCTTTTATATGTATTCATTATTTATTCTAAATAACTAATATACATATATATATATATACCTTAAATGGATGCATTAAAACATGAATAGGTTCATTTAACCATCAATAAGGTAATAAAATCCTTTATTCCAAATAAAAGATGACTAACATGGAACTTTCTAAAAGTGATTTTGTTAGTGAATAAATTTTCTTTTTCAATCATTTCCACCAACTTAATTAATAGGCTTGGGCAGATTTTAATTAATTAAACTACTAGGCCCAATTAATTAAATCCAATTCCATTAGAGTCCACTTAATTAAGTCCATCATATATTTAATCCAATTAAATATATGAAGCCAATAAGCCTTTATTAAATAATAAGTCTAACTATTAAATAATTAGGGAAGACTCAATATAAATTAATGTAATTAATTTATCCTTGGACTTATCCATCAAATGGGTCCCTATCATATATATAAGTAATCTAATTACTTATGGAATTAATTCCTCGTCCCTTCTCAGTGATTTGTGTGTGACTCTTTAGGTTCACCTTTCAGCTAGACTTGGGCTAATGTCCAACACTATTATTAATTAAATATAATTTAATTATTAATTCTTGATCAATCCTTGATGAAGAAAGCCCGTCACCAAGGGTAGCCGTCTAGTGACGGTCCATGGCACTGGAGACTAGGCGAAAATTCATGTGAACTTTTAGGCTCTCGAGTCGATACGGATACTGTCCTTCCGTCTACCGTGTCCCGCCCTTAGTCTAGGGCATGGAATTGGGAGTCGATTCCCGTCCTGGACTAGGCGTCTATGCTTAATACTTCAGATCGCGTTACGCCAAATTTCTCGACATAGGAACCTCTTTTCCTATTCGATCAATGACTGTGACCACAGATTTATAGAGCATTAAAGCATCTTCAAGTGCATAAGAGATACCTTTGTCACATTTTGACAGGGTACAGATCGTCTTCTTGAAACTCACCATCCTCGCTACATGCTTTGACTGCACTGGACAAGGCTTATGATGACTATATTTGGGACATGATCACCACTCGCACAAATTCAAGATACAGTCATCGCATGCACGTGACTTCCATGATTCCTCAAGTTTGAGGACTACTCCTGTACTACCGGAGCTGGGGGCTCAAGTTATAACGACCAAGCCTCCAAGGCTTCCATATGATGATCCTCTCGAGTCAATTCAATCGATTTGACACCTAGTCAATCGACCCATTAAGATCACATAGACGTCCCACGTCTGTCGTCGAAGAAACACGGCCTCCTCAAATGAATGCGACTCTTAATACCAGTCTCCATAGGACACTTCGATGCCCATTCTCGAGGTCCTCGACTTGAAATATTTCAGACCCAATCCTAAATAGTTCTTTTCATGACCGCCATCCAATGCGCAATCCAACTATTGCACGGTTGTTCAAGGTGGTCTATGGGTTTTGTTGTGATGTTTGAAAGAAATGCAAATGTAAACGCAATGAGCACAACAAATGAAATACTAATAGCGAATACTCATTTTATTCACTGAATAATATTACATAAAATCAAGTTATTATAAGAATTGATTACAAGCATTCCAATCTAATTGGCTTTCAGGCCACTGATTCTAACATAAACGATAGTCAAGCCCCATCAATTGGCGCCCTTAGTAGGAAACATAGGGTTAAAGATGTGTTAACAATGGAAACGCCTACTAACGCACCAAACAAGAAGAAAGCTATAGAGAGAGATGGTAACATTTAGGCCCTGCAGGTCATGACAAGGACATCCCTGACTTCCTCTTGTGGAGCACCGATTCCAACACCCCCATACCTATTGATCTAATGGTTGAGCTTCCACGTTATAGTACTTCCTCTGACATTTCCTCCGAGGAATTATCCCAAGCACTCTTAGGGACCATCCAACAAATGATTACGGTAGGTATCCAAAATAAATGGCAACACTAGCCCTAGCCCGTATAGCAATGCATTTTGATATGGACGCCCTAGAAGAACAAGGCAAGAGAGGCGTCCTAGTTCTAGTGTCTCCAACGATATCATTTCGAGGACCCCCCTCACAAGTTGAGCAGGAGATCCCGCCCCAATGGCTAGCCCATCTGGAGTGTTTGGAAAAAGGCCTCCAAGGGGTCCTATACCAGATTGCAAGGACCACCTTGGAGGAACAACAGGGTGTCCCCTTCATAGAGGTAATGATGGCGGGCAAACTCCCGATAAACTATCGTTCTTTTGCTGAATATGATGGTACTACTAACCTCTAGAAGCATCTTTCACGCTATGAGAATGAAACACTCCTATATTGATACATGGATGGGATCAAATGTTATGTTTTCATCACCACCTTCGCCAAGGCGGCTCAACAATGGTTCAATCAATTGCTCAAAAGGGGCGATAGGAAGCTTCCAGGTGTTTCGATCCCTTTTTCTGCACCAATTCCCAAGTAGCATAAAGCTTCGAAAGATCGAGTTGAGTTTCTATGCCGTACGTCAGAACAAAGACAAGCCTTTAAAAGAATACTTGTAGAGATTGAATGCAGTCGCACTGAAGGTGCCCTCCGCTAGTTAGGAGGTTAAAGCTAATGCCTTCTCTCAAAGACTCTTGGATGGGGACTTCTCAAGTCCCTGGCCATGAAGCCTGTTTTGAAGTTCGATGCTCTCTTAGCTCGTGCAGCAAAATAATTAAGATGGAGGATGCCCAAGCTTCCAAAGGGGAAAAGCGTGGAGTGGAAAGGAAAGAAACAAAGGAAGAGGCCCACTAAAAAGCCCTGAATCGATTTTCGAAACAAAATCCACTTTTCTAGAAAATAAACGATGTGTAAACCCCTTTGATTGTCCCCATGACTTAAGCTCTCATGGTGGTGGAAGGAAAAGGCTTGTTTGTGCACTACAAATCAGCTAGGAATGGCCCCTATCGTCCTAAGTCTAATAAATTCTACCATTTTCATAGTGACTATGGTCATGCTATGGAAGAATGTCGGCACCTAAAGAATAAGATCGAACGAATTACTCAAAATGGATATTTTCAAGAGTAAGTGTGTTGGGAGAATGCTCGATGGACGGGGTCATATCAAAAGCAGGAAGTAGAAATTCAAAGGCCGCGAAGGATTCCAGTCCAAAACCCCTCCCAAAGTAGACACCTAGGACCATGCCTGTAGGAAGGGCTGAAACAAGTGACCCCAGGACAAAGGAGTTATACGGATGACGCGGGAAGACCTATTGGAGGCGATTCATACCACGCTAGAAAAACACGAGAGGCACACGACATATCTTTGATGGAGGTCCTAGATATGGAAGCAATGGAGGACACCCCTATCATCCGTTTTGGGCAAATAGAGCGGTCCAGGCCTAAGACCTCTCATAATAATGCTTTGGTCATCATGACATTATTGGCCAATTATGATGTGGGATAGATAGTCATAGCTTTAGGCAACTCAACGGATATATCATTTGGTGAAACTTATGACCAAATGTAATTTGGGGATATCCCCCTAGAAACAGTGAAACTTCTTTATGTGGTTTTGCAGGCAAAGAAGTGCACCCACACGGTATGATTTCACTTCCTTTAACCCTAGGGAATGGATCTGGCTGCATTTTGCCAACGTCTTTGGGCTTCAGCTTTGTGAAATGGGGGACCTAATTTGTATGGTGCACTTTTGGCGATACTCTACCCCGTTTAACTCAGATTTGCATATTCGAACTTTGGTACCATTTCTGATTCTATGGTCTACTTGGACGCAGCGAAATGCTGCAAAATATCATGGGGTACATTTTACGGCCACGGGAATCATATTTGAGGTTCAGCGCCAGCTTCGCACACTGTATGCTGCAGGGGTCATGACGAGCATACAGTGGAAGGGGGCCCTGCACCAGGCGGTGGCTATGGGTTTCTGCTTCAGGCCAGCGGTGCCTCGAGCTCCTAGAGTGGTGCGTTGGAGTACCCCTACTCCGACGTGGTTTAAACTGAATTCGGATGGGTCTTCGCTCGGGAACCCCGGGCCAGCAGCAGCGGCAGACATTATTAGGGATGAAATTGGACAGGTGCATCTAGCATACCAGTTTGCTTTGGGTACGGCCACTAGTGTGGTCTCAGAGCTTACTGCTGTATGGCGTGGTTTAGAGCTAGCTCGAGCACACAGTTTAGCACTCATAGTTGTTGAGGTGGATGCTACCGTTGTTCTCCAGCTCTTACAGTCACGAGTATCTGGGATGTGGGAGGTGCAGCATTTGATCATGCGCATTGTGCAGCATTCGGACGTACGACATGTTTTTCGAGAGGCTAATGGAGCGGCTGATTATCTTGCAAAGGAAGCCGTGTCTCAGCAATTGACTCGGGTTATGTATCAGGAGGACATTACGGGAGTATTGCGAGGCATTATCAGACTGGACAAACTGGGTACTCCCCACCTTCGCCGGTAATTCGGTTGGGCGTTGGGGGAGAGATTGGCGGGGGCATTACATAGCAAGTCAGACCACTATATAAAAGGAAAGAGCATGTCTATAGATCAAATTCTATTGTTTTTCTAGACTTGTATAGACTTTGCACATAGATTAGAATTTCTTTGATTGTAAAGGGAGTAAGTACTCCTCATTTACTGTTTTCGAATTGTACACTTTATAATTTTTTCTGAGTTAATAAACGGGTAGGGGTCCGCCAAATCCCCCGCCTAGGCACAGGCGGCTTTCGCAAAAAAAACAAAAAAAAAAACCCTAGGGAATGGATCCACCTGGAAAATCAGTTTATGAAATTCCTCATAGTGAATATACCTTTAGAATATAATATCATCTTTAGAAGGCCTGCCCTCAATGCTTTTCAAGCTGTGATATCTACTTATCATATGAAGATTAAATTTCTTGCACTTGGTGGCATGGGAGAAGTGTAAGGGATCCCCATGCAGTCGCGTAAGTGTTACATAGAGACTACTCCGAAAGGTGAAAGAGGAGTACAAATGAGGTAGTCAAGGAGGAGCTCCGGCGCAAACGAGGGAAGACCCAGTGTTGGCGAAAGGAACCGAGGAGGAGGGGAGACACCTACCAAAGTCCAACCAGCTAAAGAATTGCTGGCCATAGAACTTATACTTGAAAATACAGAGAAAGTTACCCGAATCAGTTCCCAAATGAAAAATGCAGTTCGAGAAGAAGTAATTCATTGTCTATGACATAATGTAGATATCTTCGCCTGGACCCCACTTGATTTGGAGGGAATTGATCCAAGTGTTATCACTTATCACCTCAACATAGACCCGACATTAAGCTGGTGAAGTAAAAGAAAAGATATTTCAAACCTGAGAAGGACCAAATAATTCAAGCTGAGGTAGACAAACTAATAACGACAGGCTATATCAAAGTTCTCTAAATGGCTGTCCAATGTTATCCTGGTAACTAAACCAGGACAACAGTGGAGGATGTGTATTAACTTTAGAGATCTTAACAAAGCATGTCCAATGGACTTTTACCTTTTACCTGGTGGATTCCAAATCCGAATGTAAATTTTTAACACGATAGACGCCTCGTAAGGATACCACCAAATCATGTTAGCTCCCGAAGACCAAAAAAGAATCCGTTTCATCACCTCCGCAGGCACATTTTGCTATATAGCATGTTGTTTGGCTTAATTAAATAGGAGCTACCTATCAATGTCTGGTAGATAAGATATTTCGACCACAGCTGGGAAGAATCGTCGAAGTCTATGTGGACGACATGTTAGTGAAGAATAAAAAGGCTGAGGACACATTATAGACTTAAAGGAACATTCTCTGTCTCGAGAAAATATAGGTTGAAGTTCAATATAGGAAAATGCGCATTCGGAGTACGGGGAGGGCGATTTTTGGGTTTCATGGTGACTCAAGGAGACATTGAGGCCAACCCCCTCAAGATTAGGGTCATTTTGGACATGAAAGCACCAGCCAATGTTGATGCGGTATAGCAGTTTACAGGAAGAATAGCCGCCCTCAGTCGCTTTATCTCTAAAGCTATAGAGAAAAGCTTGCCTTTGTTCAGAACATTAAGAAAAGCAAAAAACATTGAGTGCGAGACCGATTGTTAACAGGCCTTCAAGGAACTCAATAAGTATCTGACAGGACTCCCCCTATTGGTAAAACCCTCCCGTGTGACACCCTCTACCTTTATATTTCTTCTAATCCCCAAGCGGTTAGTTTTGTCCTCATCCGGGAGGATAGATGAAGACATATGCCTATCTACTATATCAACAAATTACTTAATGGAGTGGAAGGATGCTGCACCCCTATCGAAAAGATGGCCTTGGTGTTAGTGATCACAACTAGGAGGCTCCGCCCCTACTTTTTTTCATACCCCATTGGAGTAAGGATGAATCTACCATTAAAACAAACCTTAGGTAAGCCAACACCTGAGAATGATTTGTAAAATGAGATGAACTGAGCGAATGTGATATTGCATACTTGTCACAATGACTGTCAAAGATCAGGTTTCGGTGGGTTTTGTCACTGGAATGATAGGGACACCCCCGAATGAAACTCCCAAGGAAATGGTATGGCTACTCGGTATGGACAAATCAGCCACAACACAAGGAAGCAACATAGTCATCACCTCACCTCTAGGAGAAGAGACATGATTTGCCATCAGATTCGAATTAAAGGCCTCCAACAATGAGGCCGAGTATGAAGCACTAGTGGTAGGCATGAGGATGGCTCAGAAAGTGGGGGCTAAGACATCTTGTAGCCTACTCAGATTCTTACTTAATAGTCAAACAAGTAGAAGGTACATACGATGCCAAAGAAGAAAGCATGGTGCAATATCTGCAACAAATAGCAAAACTAAAAGAGGGATCCGAAAATTTCTAGCTTATCCAAATTCTGAGAGAAGTAAATGTTAAGGCCGATTGCCTCTCCAAACTAGCAAGAAGCTTGGAAGATTGTAGTACCAGATACATTACTATACAACAGTTACCAGAGTCGAGGGCTCCCTTCATCATCCAAGTGAAGGAAAAAAAGCGGATCGGCCCAGGAACCCACGAGCAGAAGCGCAGGAAAGATAAAGCGGAAGCGATAATAAATACACACATAATTAAAATTATTACTCTCTACAACAAACCAAGGGGTGTACAGTTGGCGTTCTTGGTGTTCGATGTAGTATGTGGATTAAGAATAAATAGAATAACTACTCCCAACATACAAGGCTATAGATTAGAGAAACAAACGAGATGCGCTATTTAAGTCAAATTACCTCTTTCATTTTACGTTTCAACCGGTGATGCATGTTTGACCGCTTGTTGACTCTAGGCTCCAATGTAAGAGCCCGCTAGAGATGATCCACACCACAACATGGCAAGAAGGTTTAGATCTCTTTGCTGGAAGAAATCAAAATCAGTTGGAAGAAATAATCAAAGAAAACTACACTATTAAGAAGTGTATTCTCTTCATCAAAATTCTCAAAACTCTTCATTTGAACCTAGACCAAAGTAAGTTAGAGAAACAAGAGCAATGATATGTGAGAGAGAGAGAGGCCGAATTCCATGGAGAGGAGAAGAGTGTGTGTTCTCTACACTACTCACTATGTGTTGTCATCTTTTTGAATAGTGAAGAATACACACATATATATATATATATTATGCTTTGTATGGGAAGGTAAAAATGTATCTACAAGGCAACCCCCTTCCTGTATGGTATGATCTGATCATGTCATATAGAGAAGGGCTCCAAATATGATCAAGTTTGCACTTTTCAAAAGTGCAATTTGACCCACTATCATTCCAACTATAGAAGTCAACGTGGACCTTAATTTAGTAGATCGAGTTTCATTTTAATCAAATTAAAATAAATTCAAGGCCCAATGAATTTAATTAAAGCCAATTTAATAGATTCAAACGAAATTAAGCCCAATGTCATTCCATCGAATTGAAGACATAAGCCCAATCTTTCTAATTAATAAATTCAATCTATTAAGACAAACCTAATTAAATTAATTTAATTAATTTAATCTTGGGCTATCCATCTAATGGATCATCCCATGTGTAAATAATCCAATTATTTACATCTTCTAGAATTAATTTCAAATTAATTCCTTGTCCTTTCAAGGTAATTTGTGTGTAACTCTATAGGCTCGCCTTTCAGCTAGACTTGGGCTAGTGTCCAAAACTACTCATTAATTAAATTCAATCTAATTAATCGTTCTTGATCAACCATTGATAAAGAGAGCCTGTTACCATGTGTAGCCGTCTACTAGCGGTCCATGGCATTAGAGACTAGGTGAATATCCGCATAAACATTTAGTCTCCCGTTCTATACAGGTACGTCCTTACATAGGAGATACCGCTGTCACATACTGATAGAGGATGGATCCTCTTCTTGAAACCCACCGTCCTTACTACACATTCTGACTGCATTGGAGAAGGCTTATAATGATCATATCTATGATACAATCACTTCCCGCACAGATCCAAGAACAACAATCGTGTGAACGTGACTGCCATAGGTCCTCAAGTCTGAGGACTACCATACTATCGAAGGCAGAAATTTAAATCATACCGACCAAGCCTCCATGGTTTCCATATGACAAACAACACGAATCAGTTTAGTCAGTTGACCACCTTGTCAATAACCCACTAAAATTGCATAAATGTCCAATATCTGTCACCGATGAAACAAGGTACTAATCGAATGAATATAATACTTACTGCAAATCTCAATAGAACACTCAATTTCCAGTACCGAGGTCCTCGACTTGGAACAATTCAGACCAACCCTCAAAAGTTGCATTTGTAGCCTACATCTCATGCGCAACCCAACTACATGGATTATCTAAATGGTCTGTGGGCATATATTGTGACGTTGAAGCGATGCTTAACGTAATTTGTAAGCTTACAGACACATATACCAAAAATAAATTCTTACCATATTCATCAGGCAAATATTACTTGAATAGTTCTCAAAACCGCCAAGCCAATTGGCTTTCTAGTCACCTAGTCCAACACCAAGCTCTCTTGGCAGGGCATTGGCGGACCCCGTGCTCCGATGGTTGGAAGGGGAAAACCTCCTTCAGAATAGATGGGCGTGTTGGAATGGGTGACCAAAAGCCAATTGGATTGGCGGTTTTGAGAATCATTCAAGCAATCTTTATTTAAGCGATGTTGCCCCGACGAATATGGTAAGTATTAGTCTTCGGCACACGTATTTATTGTGCTTATCAGATTACGCCTACTGACCACTTTAACAACCGTGCCACAGTTTAACTGCACAATTGATGGCCTTCATGAAACCAACTGTTCAGGGTTGGATTTGAAATGTTCCAAGTCGAGGATCTCGAGATTGGGCATTGAGAGTCCTACTGAGACTTGCATTAAGAGTCGCATTAATTTAACGATTGTCGTGTTTCATCGGGCGACAAATGTGGGAAATCTATGAGATCTTAATGGCTCGATTGGCAAAGTGTCTAATCGATTGAACTGACTCGCGGAGATCATTATATGTAAGCCTTGGAGGCTTGGTCAGTATGACTTGAGCCCCCAGGTCCGATAGTACAGGAGTAGTCCACAGACTTGAGGAATCACGGCAGTCACATGCATGCGGTAACTGTATCTTAGATTTGTGCGAGAGATGATCATGTCTCAGACATGGTCATCATAAGCCTTGTCTAGTGCAGTAAAACTATGTAGCGAGGGCGGTGAGTTCGAAGAAGAGGATCCATCCCCTGTCAAAACGTGATAGTGGTATCTCCTATGCACTTGGAGATGTGTCTACGCTCTATAAAGCTGTGGACGCAGTCACTAGTCAAATAGGAAGAAGTGGTTCCTATATTGAGCAATTTGGCGTAAAGCGATCTCATGTATTAAGTATAAACGCCTATTCCAGGATGCGAACCGACGCCCAATTTTATGTCCTAGACTAAGACCGAGAGACGGCAGACGGAAGGATCGTATCCGTATGGACTCGGGAAACTAAAAGTTCACATAGATTTTTGCCTAGTCTATAGTATCATGACCGTTGCTATACAGTCACCCATGGTGACGGACTTTCTTGATCAAGGGTTGATCATGAATATTGATTAAATTAAATTTAATTAATAATAGTGTTGGATACTAGCCTAAGTCTAGCTGAAAGGTGAACCTGAACAGTCACACACAAATCACCGAGAAGGAACAATAAATTAATTAAGAATTAATTTCATAAGTAATTGGATTACTTATATATGAGAGGGATCCATTGGATGGATAAGCCCAAGGATAAATTGATTGGATTAATTTATATTGGACTTGCCCTTATAATTTAATAAGTTGAACTTATTATTTAATAAAAGGTTATTAGGCTCATATATTTAATTCAATTAAATATATGATGGACTTAATTAAGTGATCTTTAATTAAATTTTAATTTATTGGGCCTTGCATTTTAATTAATTAACATCGACCTAAGCCCATTAATTAAGTTGGTGGAAATTATTGAAAAGGAAATTATTAACTAACAAATTCACTTTTGGAAAGTGTCATGTCAATCATCCTTTATTTGAAATAAAGGATTTTAATACCTTATGGATGGTTAAAGGAACCTAGACATATTTTAATGCATTTATACAAGATATATATATGTGTATTAGTCATTTGGAATGACTAAAGAATGAATACTCAATACACAAAATAATTTCCTACACCTTAACTCCACCTCTCGGCTGCCCCTCTTCAATGCACATTTGGTGTGTATTTTTCTCTCTAATTTTATTCTAGCAAAGAGAATCGTGGGATCGCGATTCCAATGTGGTGTGGACGCAACTTTAGAGGATTTAGTCTTGGATGAACGAATCAAACAAAGGAGGTGCGGAATAAATCAAAGAGGTAATTTTAATTTACAATTTTTAACCTCTCATTTTCATTCAACCAATGGCCCCATTAATTTTGTTATTATTATTAACTATATTGAACACCCAGGAACTCCAAGGGTACACCGCTCGGAATTATTGTTATATTGCGTTTCTATTTTAATTTTCACATTTTGTTATTGCAGCTTCCGCTTGCGCGTTCTTGGGTCAATCCATTTGCACCTCGCAGTGCCTTTTGAGGAGCAGTTAGACTTAATACTTGAGCCACCCATTTCTTACTGCAAGGAGGATCCTGTATAAGAAATCTTTTACAGACCCCCTACTTTGATGCCTATTTCAACAGGAAGGAATACACGTACTCAGAGAGATACATAGTGGTTGTTGCGGAGCACATGTTGGAACATGGATATTGGCCAACAAAGCCTTACAGGCTGAATATTTTTGGCCAACCATGAAGCATGATGCAAGGCAAATAGTAAATAAATGTGAAAAATGTTAGAGGCATTCCACCCGCATACATCAACCTGTCAAACCCCTCATTAGCAGGTTATCACCTTTCCTTTCTCACAGTGGGGCATGGAAATAGTAGGACCTTTTCTACTGGCTCCAGGTCAAAGAAAGTTAATTCTTGTAGCCATTGACTACTTTACAAAGTCGGTGGAGGCGGAGCCACATACTCGCCTTACACAAGGGGAAGTGATGACGTTTATATGGAAGAACATTATTTGCAGCTTTGGGCTTCCCCAAGAAATAATCTCAGACAATGACCGACAATTTCAAGGACGAAAAATACAAGAATGGTGCAAACACTTACGCATCAAATAAAGATTCAGGGCATCCCGTCATTGTTGTAGTTCCTTCACTTTCATTACATCAATTTGGATTGCCGTGCGTCCAAAGTCATTTTCCTCTTCTTTTTTGTGTTTCATAGAAATATCTAGCAAACATCTAGGAAGTCTTTCACAAGAAAATCGGGTTTAGAAAAGGTTTCTCAAGTCCATTCCATTGGGAGATGTCAAAGACATGAACTTATCAGAGCACATATCCACCTTTCCTATCTAAAATTCGCTTTCTCTAGTGCAAACTCACGGATTCTCTTTCCTATTAGTCAAAATGTGATCGAAGATATCAAAAGAAAGGCACAGGCCCAATCTAATGAACATGTGGAGGTCACCCACCGCATATTAGTACAAGGAATTAAAAGGAGGCTAGAACGAGTTGGCAAAAATTGGGTGGAAGAGTCGACTAGCTTTTTATGGGCTTACAGAACAACCCAATGAGGATCTACGAGGGGGAGTCCTTTAACCCTGGTCTATAGGACTGAAGCGATCATCTCTACTGAACTGGGGATACCTTCTCACGGAGTCCTGCACTTCTCCAAAAATAGTAATACAGAGCTTCTTAAGAAAAATTTGGACCTCATTGAGGAATTGAGGTGAAGGATTTTCTCCACAAACAACGGTACAAGAACACTATAATCAACGCTCACAACAGAAGAGTAAAAGCTCGGGATTTTCAGGTTGGAGATTTGGTGCTACGGAGGGTCATACCTAAAACCAGTAGGGAAACTAGATCCCAATTGGGAAGGACCCTATAGAGTCACATGGATAATGGGCTTAGGAGCCTAAGAGTTAGAGGATGGGGAAGACGTCCTCTACCTTGCCCATGGAATGTACATAATCTCAAAAAATTCTACACGTGATGAAAAACATCCCTCTCAGCAAATAAGTCCTCCCGAAGGATATCCCTCTTAGCAAATAAATCCTCCCGAAGGACATCCCCCTTAAACAAATAATTCCTCATGAAGGACGTCCCTCTCAGTAAATAAGTCCTACAGAAGGATATCACTCTCAACAAATAAGTCCTCCTGAAGGACATATTCCTCTCACATAACCAAGGTAGCTCTAGCTTAGGGGGCATCTTTCACAGAGGTATGATGTTCTTTACTTTATATGAAACATTTGGGCGAGGCCTGAACTAATATAGGAGTAAGCCCTGTAGGATAATATTCAGGCATCCATCATAAGTGGGGCCCTGAGGCCTATCCAAAGCCTCGTATGCCCTCTTCTATTTACATGCATATACATTTATAGCAAGATAGCATGAGAACTAACACTATTCTGAAAAGAGAATAGCAGTTAAAGTGCAGGATTGATAGCGTAATAAAAGCAGTATTGAGCAGGACACCTTCACCTCAAAGGACCTAGTGTACAGAACGGCTCCCTCCGATCAAGATTCAATCATCTCATCAATCAGAAATATGATGTAGTATGAATCAGATGATAAATTTCAAGCAAAAAATGAAGGAGAAAACATAGATCATCGAATTACGACCACCGGCCTAAAATTTGGCTGGGGGAGAATAAGGAAAAACCAAGTCAGCATCCACAAAAGTAGAAAATAAATACTCATCCCCAGCCATGGTGGGGGAAGGAGCAAGGAGAGTAAACCAATTGTCTTCAAATTTGGGGGGGGGGGGTGGGAGTGAAAGGATCGGTATGGCCTAGGACTTGGTAAGAATTGCAACGGAAACATAAAAATAAGCATATTTAAATTTTAAAACGAAATGGAACTAGTCCCTTAATCTTCGGCATTAAGCACTGCACAAGCATAAAACAAGTTTGAAATAAAACAAGTGCTATTGTAACATAGAATGACAGAAATGTAATCACAAAATTTTACCTTTTCGATTTGAAGACTTTCTTCAATCTTCTCTCCTTCAACCACGTGCTCATGCAAAGACCAACGAGATCTCATCTACGTCGAACACACACTATATCGCAAGGTGGTCTACACCAAACCTTCCTAAAGGTAAAGTATATGTAGTATATAAGAGATTTCATTATACTATTAACTTATCATATCAAACTCAAGAGGACGTCGCTCTAACTTGAAACTAGTTAAAAAGTACAGGAATAGAGAGAAAAAAAGAGGGTGAAGAGAGTTGTCAAGATGATAAGTGTGAGAGGAGCACTGTCTTTTGTATCATATACAAAATGATATATATACAAGCCTATACATTATACACACTCACAAGAGACATCTCATGTACTTGTTGTATGTATACATGTATACATTGAATGTCAAGTTAAAAATAGGTGCAATGTGTGTCTCCATAGTACACTACCGACTAGTACTCAAGCAATAACTCCCTTATCCTTACAACTTCATACATATATGTATACCACATATAAATATTATATATTCAAACTAGCGCTACACACACATATATATATATCCTATTGGGTTTAATTCAATAATAAATTAAACCCATAGGCTTGGCCTCCATAGAATTAATTCAATTAATTCTTAGAAAGCCCAAATGAAATTCATTTGATCTTATCAAATAAATCCTAGCCCATACCGCAATTTATTAATCCATCAAATAATTCAGCTTAACCCGATTAATTTAATCTCATTAAATTACCAATTCAAAACTCTAATTAATTGATCATATTAATCAATTCATCCGATTCAATTAAAATTGATCTCATCAAATTAATTAAATCTAACCTAAATTTAATTAATCTCATTAATTAAATCTTGGGCATCCCATCACACAGGTCCTCCCATTTAAATGATCATATCATTTAATCGCTTGACTTAACTTAAACTCTTTAAATTAATTCATTCCTTCTAAAATTAATTCATAATTAATTCTATTATTTTTTTTGAGCGGTGTTTTGTGTGACTCTGTAGGTTTAGCTGGTTGGTCAACATACAATTTAATTGGCAAATATATTTTTGACTAGATTAATTAAATCATATTTAATTAATCACTTTCGATCAACACTTAATCCAAAAGCACCATTCACCATGGGTGGCCGTCTAGCAATGGTCCCTGGCACTAGAGCATAGATGAAAATGGAGTGAACCTTAAGCTATTGAGTACCATACGGATATGGTCTTTCCATCAGCCATCTCACAGTCTTAGTCTAGGGCATGAAATTGGTCTTCAATTTTCATCTTGGACTAGACATCTATGCTTAATATTTTGACTATATTTCTCCACTTGGTCAACATAGAAAAATATTTTTCTATTTGATCATTCACTGTGGCCACAGACTTCTAGGAGCACAACACACATCATAATTCGTAGGAGATCGCTATCATCTCATGACAAAAGATAGATCCTCTCTTGGAACTCACCGATATTCATACACATTCTGACTGCACTAGAATCAGGCTTATAATAACCACATCAGAACATGGTCATCGTTTACAAGGCCCTATATACAATCGTCCCATATATGAGACTGCGTGGATTTTCATGCTTGAGGACTAAACCCCATACTATTGGAGCCGAGGAGTTCAAGTCATACCGACCAAAAGCCTCACGAGCTTCCGTATAACGACTCCCCATGAGTCAGTTCAGTCGGCTTGACAATCTTTTTCAACCACCTATTAAAATTGCATAGACGTCATAACCCTCGATTCCCATTCTCAGGGCTCTCAACTATTGGAACATTCTAGATCCAACCCTTGCAGGCTGGTTTCATAGTTGTCTTCAAATGCGCAACCCAACTTCATTAGTTGATTAGTGATCTGTGGGCTTTGTTTAAATGTTCAAAAATTACATGAGTAAAAACAATAAAGTAAGGCCAAATGAATACTTACTCTTATTCATTTCAATATTACAATATGCAAAAAAATTGCTTAAATAGATTACAAAATAGTCAATGTAATTGGCTTTGTAGTCACCTATTTTAACAATCTCCCACTTGACCCAAAGCCAATCACCTATCTGCCTCAGTCCCATCTTGTCCAGTTGTTGAGTATGGGCAATTTTTTGGCTTGATCAGCGGATCTGCTTTATTTTCTGCTGGTGTGACACGACCCACTCTCTTATCACCTCTGCCTGCATTCTCTTGCAATAGATGGTAACATCTAAGAATGTGCTTGTATTTGTGATGAGATTTTGACTCCTTCTCATGTGCTATTGCACCACTATTATCACAAAAGATAACTATGAGCTTGGTAATGCTTGGCAGTTTACCCAACTCTTAGATACAGTTTTTTCGTCCAAACCGCTTTCTTAGCAGCTTCCGAAGCTGCTATGTATTCGGGCTTTGTAGTGGAATCACCTGTGGTGTCCTGCTTGAAACTCTTCCAAGCTACCACACCACCATCAGATTGAATATGAATTCAGACTGAGACTTAGCACTGTCTACATCAGACTGGAAGCTAGCGTCGCTATACCCTTCCAGTATCAACTCTCTAACACCGTAAACTAAGAACATCTCTTGAGTCCTTCTCAAGTATTTAAAAATGGTCTTGACAGCAGTCTAGTGTGCTTCACCAGCAAATGCCTGATACCTGTTCGTGACACTCAGAGCAAATGTGAAATCAAGGCTTGTGCATTGGACTATATACTGTATGTTGCCTATGGGAGAGGTATAGGGGATGTCACACATCTTTTTTATTTCCTCATCAGTTTTAGAAAATTGAGCTTAGAAAGATTAAACACATGCCTCATGGGAAGGAACCCTCGTTTTGAGTTTTTCATCTTGAGCCTCTTCAAGACTTTCTCAATATACGAGGCTTGGGTGATTCCTAATATCCTTCTAGGTCTACTTCTATAGATCTGGTGGCAAGGATGTAAGAAGCATATCTAAATCCTTCATACAGAATTCCATAGAAAGCCATGCTTTCGTGTCACCGAACATCCTAGCGTCTTTCCCAATGAGAAAGATATTGTCCACGTAAAGCATGAGGAATACAACTGAGCTCTACCTTCTTCTATGTACAAGGGTCAAACTTGTTCTTGACAAAACCATAACTCTTTATGACATCATTAAAACGAATATTCCAACTTCAAGAAGCTTGTTTTAGTCCATAGACGCCTAGTCCAGGATGAAAATCGAAATCTAATTCAATGCCCTAGACTAAGGCCGGGAGACGGAAGGACCGTACCTATATGGACTCGAGAGACTACACACAGAAATTCACCTAGTCTCTGGGGCCATGGACCATTCTAGACGGCCACCCACGGTGACAGGCCTTCTTGATTAAGGGTTAATAAAAAATTATTAATTAAAATTAGATTTAAATTATTAATAGTGTTAAACACTAGCCCAAGTCTAGCTGAAAGGTGAATCTAAAGAGTTACACACAAATCATCAGAAGGGAACAAGGAATTAATTTAGAATTAACTCCACAAGTAATTAGATTACTTACAAAAGAGAGATCCATTGGATGAAAGAGACCCGAGAATAAATTAATAGTATTAATTTATATTGGGCTTGTCCTTATTATTCAATAAGTTGAATCTTATTACTTAATAAAGATAATTTGGGCTTATGTATTTAATTAGATTAAATACAAGATGGGCTCAATTAAATAGATTTTTATTAAAATTGGATTAAAATAAAAATTCATTAAACTTGTATTTTATAAAATCGGCCCCTTTTCTTGAGCCCAAGAAAAATTCTATGAAAGGAAATAAATGACTAGCAAATTGCAATTTTGGAAAGTGCAATTTTAGTTATTGTTGGGAATCTCTTTAGTTGGAATAAAGAGAAATATACCTTGTAGATAAAAAAAAATGTATCTACACATATTTTTAATTATCAATACAAGATATATAATTATTTAGGAAATAATTATCACATTATTTCACAATACAAAAAAAATCCCCTCCTTCCTAGCACCTCTCGGCCGCCCCCTCTGTTGTGCACTTGGGGTGATTTTTTCTCTTTTTCTCTTCTAGCAAACAGAACACTGACATCCCGATTCCGGTGTGGTGTGGACGAATTAGAGGGTTCTTGCGTAGGAGCCTCAAGTGAAGAACATTTTAACTGAATGTTAGAAAATGAAGGTATCATATTTCTACCTTCATTTTTTGGTTTATGTATTTTTTACCTCAGCCCCATATATGTTTTATCACGCGATCATTCATCGAATATCCTTTTCCAAGAACACTGTATTTCTCGAAACAAATACCTTTTGTTTCGAGCAATCATAAAAATAATATCCCGTAGTTTCCTTTAGATATCTAATGAACCTACACAAACTAGATCTTGAATCCAGTTTGTGTCACACTAGTCTCTGACGTATGCGTGATTTCCCCATACCGTAAGCTATTTATAGGAAGCAGGCTTGTCATGCCACATCTCATATGGCGTCTCGACCACAGTCTTATATGGCACCATGTTCAATAACTTGGCCGTCGTCTCAAGAGCATGACCTTAAAAGGACAATGGCAACCTAGTGAAGCTCATCAGAGACCAAACCATGTCAAACAAAGTTTGATTTCTCCTGTCAGAAATGCCGTTCAACTTTGGTGTTCCAAAAGGAGTCCACTAAGAGAGAATCCCATTCTCTTTTAGATAGTTCAAGAACTCTCCACACAAGTACTCACCACCTCAATGCGATTGAAGGGTTTTGATCTGAATCTGAATTCTTTGAACTTTTCAAAGGCCTTAGACTTGCACTTCATCAAGTAAATATAACCATACCGTTAGTGATCATCGGTAAAGGTTATGAAGTATGTTAACCCACTTCTGGCTTGATTGTTAAATGGCGCGCGAAAATATCTGCATGGACCAAATCCAACATATCACTGGCAAGCCTGCTTTTCCTACAAAGCGCTTCTTGGTCATTTTTCCTTTCAGACAAGATTTGCAAGCTGGCAGGTTATCCAAATCTTCTATTTCTAGACTCTTTGAGTCTACCAACTTCCTTATCCTATCTTGAGAGATGTGACCCAACCTTGCATTCCAGATCTGCGAGTTTTCTTAATTATCTAACTCACATTTGTTTTGAACAATCATAATAGTATTATGTTGTGGGACCATATAAAGGCCATTTATTAGTTTACCCAACAAGTGTGAAGAACCAATCTTCAACAGATAAATACAGTTTTGAATGATTGAAAACTCATAACCTTCTTTGTCCAAAACAAGGAGTAGAAATGATGTTTTTAATCATGCTATATACATAATAACGTTCCTTCAAATCAATCCTAATATGATCACTAACTACTAAGTGGACTAGTCCCACAGCTTTAGCAGCAACCCTCTTGCCATTTCTAAGCCACAGGTCTACCTCGTCCTTACTTAGTCTTCTGCTTCTTGCCATCACCTGTGAATCATTGCAGATGTGAGCACCTAGTATCTAATACCAAAGAAGCAGTATTAGCGACCATATTAATTCAATAACAAACATACCTCGAACAGTGGCAAGGAATTTAGGACAGTTCCTCTTCCGATGCCCCTTCTCATGGGAGTAGTTGCAGGATCTTCTACCTTCCTAACTTTAGGAGTCTCCTTCCTCTTCCCTTTGACAACAGTTAGGGCTTTGACAAGTGGTTTGCTTGCAGAGACTGAACCACGCTATTCCAAATTAAACCTAGTGAATTATTTCTATTATCACCCTCAGGACTCGTGAGACAACAAAATAGAAGAATAATTTTCTTGTTCATAACTATAGTGTAGCTTTCCTTCATTCCAAAACGTGCCACGACTTGTGAGACCACGAAAGGGATGAAAGTAGCATCCACACCATAATATTATGTATGGAAGGCTTGGACTTATTAAACTTTTTAATATATCTATTATGGGCCTAATAAATCCAAGTGAGAATTTAATTATCTTTAGACTGAAACCTCATCACATTAGTATTTTGCATGCTTGTTTTTTTCAAAAACAATAAATCATAAGCTCGTTTATGCAACCCACTGAGCTTGCAGTGGATCATTGGTCTTTCTAAGCATAGGCCCTAAGCTATTACAAATTATTATAACCGATTACACTTAACAGGCCCTTTGTAATCCTTCTTTTCTTCATGATCCTCTCCAAGTGTCTCCTTGGATCCCATCTCCATGGATGACCTTTGTTACAAATTCATAATGAAATAAAATGTCACACCTCCTAAGATACTCTAATCACAATTGAAATTATGGAAACCAGAACCATAAGTGAGGGGAGGTACATAAGAGGGAGAAAGAATGCCTTTTTATTTCTAGAAGCACCGCAAAAAGAGAGTGGAGGACTACTCCGTACTATCGGAGCCGGGGACTTAAGTTATACCGACCAAGCCTCCAAGGTTTCCATATGATGATCCCTGCGAGTTAGTTTAGTTGATTCGACACCTAGCCAATCGACCCATTAAGATCGCATAAATGTCCCACGTCTATCGCCAATGAAACACGACACTCATCAAATGAATGAGACTCTTAATGCAATTCTCAGTAGGACTCTCAATACCCAGTCTCGAGGTTCTCGACTTGAAACATTTTAGACCCAACCCTAAACAGTTGGTTTCGTGACCGCCATCTAATGCGCAGTCCAACTATTGCACAGTTGTTAAGGTGGTCTATAGGTATCTGTTGTGACGTCGAAGCAGTGCTTGTCGTAATTTGATAAATACAACAGTTGCACGTGCTGAAGTCAAATACTTACCATATTCTTCGAGATAATATTGCTTAATTAAAGATTGCTTAAAATTGAATTTTGGTCACCCATGCCAATACTTAATCCCATGCCTCATGGGAAGGAATCCTCGTTTTGAGTTCTCCATTTTGAATCTCTTCAAGTCTTTCTCAATATACGAGGATTGAGTTAGTCCTAACATCCTTCTAGAACTATTCCTATAAATCTTGCTTGGCAAGAGGAATCACCCATATCCTTCATGAAAAATTGTGTGGACAACCATGCTTTATTGTCACCCAACATCTTAACATCATTCCCGAAATGAGTAAGAACAAGGTACGCAATGCGTCCCGGTGATCTTCTTGTATACACAAGGATCGAATTCGGTTTTGATGAAATCATAACCCCGTATGACTTTATGAAAACGTGTGTTCCAACTTTGGGGATTTTGTTTGAGGCCATAGATGGACCTTTGGAGACGACAGACCTTCTGTTCTTCTCCAAAGGGAAGTGAAACCCTGTAGTTAATTCATGTAGATTTCTTCCTCAACGAAACCATTGAGAAATGCCGTTTTCACGTTCATCTGCCGAATGGACTTGGCCATGGCTACCATAGAATAGATCTCCTCAAAATCGACCTCGGGTCATTGAGCGTATCCTTTTGCCACGAGCCTAGCCTTGAAGGCTATAACCTTCCCATCAGCTCCAAGCTTATATTTGTAGGCCCATTTGCACCCAACAGGCTTAACACATTTAAGCGGGTCTACGAGGGTTCAAACTTGATTTGAATCTATCGAGTTTATCTCAGATTTTATTGCCTCAAGCCACTTATCCGAATCGATGTTCGACATTGCTTCTCCGTACGTCCTAGGATCATTCTCCGATTGACTAGTCAGTCCTAGGAATCCGTACCCATTAGGTGGTCGTGATTCCTTGGTCGACCTACAGAGGGCTGGAGCACTATTAGTGGGATCTATAGGCTCTAATAATGTTCGTTCGTTCTATTGAGGTGGCTCACTTGTTTTCTCAAGTAGCACCTTATCGCGTCGCTATCCACAGGAAAACCCTTTTTCCAAGAACACTGCGTTACTTGAGACAAAAACCTTTTGCTCAAATGGATCATAGAAGTAGTATCCCGCAGTTTCTTTCTTATATCCCACAAACCTTCACAAACTAGACCACGACTCTAGTTTGTCTCCCACTAGCCTCTTGACGTATGCGGGACTACCCCACACTCTCACGAACATGTAGGACGTAGGTTTGTCATGCCATATCTCATATTGCATCTGGAGCACCGTCTTAGATAGCGCCATGTTAAGTAATTTGGCCGCCATCTCAAGAGCGTGGCCCCGAAGGAAGGGGGCAATTCCGTAATACTCATCATGGACCGAACTATGTCCAATAGGTTTCTGTTCCTCCTTTCAGCCACGCCATTCAGTTGTGGTTACAAGAGTAGTCGGTTGAGAGAGAATTCCATGCTCCTTTAAATATTCAATGAATTCACCACTTAAAAATACCCCCCGCCTCGGTCCGACAAAAAGGGCTTTTATTTTACGGCCAGTTTGATTCTTCACTACAAGTCTGTATTCCTTGAACCATCCAAAGGCCTCAAACTTGTACCTCATTAGGTAAACATAACCATACCATGAGTGATCATCGGTGAAGGTTATGAGTATAAAAATCCTCCTCTGGACGGAGTATTTAATGGTCCACAAACGTCTGTATGGATCAAATCTATAAGACCGTTGACAAGCGCACTTTGTCCAACAAAAGGCTTCTTGGTCATTTTCCCTTTCAGCCAGAATTCACAAGTTGGTAGGTTGCCGAAATAGTCTACCTCTCGACTCTTTGAGTCTACCAACTTTCTCATCCTATCTTTTGAGATATGGCCTAGCCTTAAATGCCTCTACATTTTCATGATTATCCAATTTTTTTTGTGTTGGGCAATCACAATCCAATTAAACTATTGGAGAATATAAAAACCATTTACCAGTGTACCAAGCATATAATAGTTATTATCAATCATTAAATAGAAACCATTTTTATTGATCGCAAATATATAACCATCATTGTCTAAAACAGGAATGGAAATAATATTCTTCATCAATCTCGGTACATAATAACAGTCTTTTAATTCTATCCGAATATGATCACTAATAAATAAGTCGAGAGATCACACAGCTTCCGCAGCGATGGCCTTCCCATCGCCTAGCCTTAGATACATCTCATCCTTAATTAGTTTTCTGCTTCTTTCCAACACCTGCAAGTTATTGCAGATGTGAGCTCCACAGCCAGTATCCAATACCCAAGAAGCAAAATTAGTTATCATATTCACTTCAATTACAAAAGTACCTGGGTTGGAGAGTAGTTGTGGGCATTCCCTCTTTCAATGTCCCTTTCTTTGGCAATGATTGCAGACATCATTTGCCTTCAACCGCTAAGAACCACCAACCTTCCCTTTCCCTTTTTCCATTCCCACGGGAGCAGTAGGGGTGCTCAAAGTACTAGCAGTGGCTGCGATGGTTTTTCCCTTGCCCTTTTGCTCTTCCAGTGTCCGGCCCTCTTACCTCACTTTAGAGGTTGAAGCCTCTCCTACCAATACCGTCTGCGTAGACTTGTGGGTCGTCGCCTCGTATTGGACTAGCATATTAATTAACTTATGAATAGACTTTTCAAGTATATTAATGTTGTAGTTAATAATAAATGGGTCATAGGATGAAGTGACTGAAAGATCACGTTAATGTATGTGTCATTGTCAAACCCAACTTTAAGGTCTTCGAGCTTCTCCACTAGGGATAGCATCTTAACCGCATAAACTTCTTTCATATGGAGTATTGTCGAGGGAACATCATCCCGCCTATCATATTGCTTTCAGTGGTCATTGGACATTGAAACCAATATGATACTGTGGACCTTGCGGTTGTCCTCAGCCACTTCTCGAACGTGACAGGTTCTTCGGCCGAGGACCCTCTTGGCAAGGCCGTTGGGAGTGGCTTGTCCAAGACGTAGCTCTGGTTCTCGAAATCTAGAACAATTCTCAGATTTCACAGTCAGTCATTGTAGTTCGTGCCATTGAGTTTATTAGTCTCCATAATCATGGTTAAAGAATTTCTAGACATTTTCTAGACAATAGAAATTAAACAAAAATCTGCGAATGATTGTAATGATTAAAATTTAAGACTTGGTCTTTAATCTTTATTTCGCCTACTATTTATACGAAAGCCCACCACTCTCAAGTGGGGTTTCGGGAATAGCCTTTCCTAGTGGGCTTGGGATCCACAAGTGAATTTTCCATGCCCCACTTTTACGATTCACATGGCGAAAGCCTCGTAGAAGGTATCCAATACCATTCTCATCCCATGAGATTCCCAAAATATTTAACCTCAACTCTTCACATGATTTCGAGGACTCCAAGCTAATCATGTTACTCGGTATTAGGTCTGACCCATCAACCAAATCACATTTCATTTGTCACCCCCCACGACTCGTGAGATAGGAAAACAGTGAACATGTTCCTTTGTTCACAACAATGGGGCAGCTTTCCTCTATCCCAAATGTGCCACGACTTGTGAGACCACAATTGGGTATCGGTAGCTTCCTCACCACAATGTTGTGGATGGAAGTCTTGGACAGATCAAAATCATATTGATCCAAGTCCATTGTGCGCCTAATATTCAACTTAGTCCAACCAAATGAGAGTTATTTTGAGTTTTAGACCAAGACGTCATCACAAATTAACATTGTATGCATAAATATCAAATATTTAAAGCATTTAAATAAACGCATCGCATGCATTGAAACCTAGCATACCCTTGTTGGATGATCATGAGCCCAAGGCTAAAAACGAGGAGGGAGGTGAAAATAAAATCACAAGGGCACATGGGCCCATCCAACAACAATTAAAAGACATACATGCGGTCTAGGGCTCCGTGATCATCCATTTACATTTGTTCTAGCATATAAAAACAATTAATCATGCTAGACAAGAAAAGTAACATCCCAAAAGTATTGCGATATCCAATATCACGACAAACAATTATATGTAGAAAATAATAAGCTTAAAATTTGCAACTCATGTCGACGATTAAGCCTCGTGCATCCAATGCACGCAGTTAAACCAAATTAATTAATGCAATTTGATTCTAGAAAAATTCAATTTTCTTCAAAATTAAATCAGCAATAATTAATATTTTTTAGAAAATATGCAGAAATTGGAAAATTTAATTTTCTAAAAAAATGGCAAAAAATAGCCCAGCTGTCGGCCATCAGCAGCAGTAGTGCAGCATGCGCGCGCATTGCCTTCCTGCGCGCGCACGTTGTACACTGAAGGTCGGTAGTGCCTTACTATAGTGCCAGTTTTTTTTTTTAATTTCCACTATTAAACTGAAATTAAGAATTAAGCATTTTACCAGAAAATCCAATTTTCATAGAATACTTAAATCATCCAAAATTACAAATATTGAACAGATTAAATTTCCCACATAATTGTTCAAGAATAAGCAAAAACTATATCATGCTTAAAAAATAATAAAGAACATATTGTTATGCTTATTCACACAAAATCATAGCCTCTACATTGAATCAGGCTCTGATACCACTTGAAAGGCATCGCGAAGTACGAGTGCATCGGCCCAGGAACGCGCAAGCAAAAGCGGTTAAAATAAATTACGCAAATTAAAATAAAATCGTAATTCCAAGGGGTGTACCCTAGGAGTTTCTAGACGTTCGATGTAGTTAATAAAATAAACGATAATAATTAACGGGGCTATTGGTTGAATGAAAAACGAGAGGTACATAAATGTAAATCAAGAATTACCTTTGATTTTATTTATTTCGAACCTCGTTCATCTGATCCATTCATGCAAGGCTTCAATGTAGAAACCCTCTAATGTTGCATCCACACCACACCGGAACTTGTGGTTCCTCAATTCAATTTGCTAGAAAAGAATTAAGGACAAAAACACATCAAGTGTGCAAAAGAGGGGGTTCGGCGGAGTGGAGTGATTAGAGGATAGGAAATTATTTTCTTGCTCTGTTATGTATTTATTAGTTGTTTCAAATAACTAATATACATATATATACCTTCATTTGACCCGTTCACGCAAGGCTTTAATGTAGAAGCCCTCTAAAGCTGCGTCCACACCACACCGGAATTGGGATCCCTCAATTCTCTTTCCTAAAAGAAAATTAGGGAGAAAACAAACCAAGTGTGTATGAGAGGAGGGGGCGACCGAGTGGAGTTCTAGGAGGAGAGGAAATTATTCTCTTGCTTTGTTATGTATTCATTAGTTATTCAAAATAACTAATATACATATATATACCTTGTATGGATGTATTAAAATATGTTTAAGTTCATTTAACCATCTATAAGGTAATAAAATCCTTTATTCCAAATAAAGGATGACTAACATGGCACTTTCCAAAAGTGAATTTGTTAGTCAATAATTTTTTTTTTTTGAAAATTTCCACCAACTTAATTAGTGGGCTTGGGCGAGTTTTAATTAATTAAAATACAAGGCCCGATTAATTAAATTTGATTTAATTTAAACCCACTTAATTAAGTTCATCATATTTAATCCAATTAAATATATGAGCCCAATAACCCTTTATTAAATAGTAAGTCCAACTTAATAAATAATAAGGGCAAGCCCAATAGAAATTAATTTAATTAATTTATCATTGGACTTATCTATCCAATGGATCTCTATCATATACAAGTAATTCAATTACTTATGGAATTAATTCTCAATTAATTTCTCATCCCTTCTCGATGATTTGTGTGTGACCTTTAGGTTCACCTTTCAGCTAGACTTGGGTTAGTATCCAACACTATTACTAATTAAATTTAATTTAATTAATAATTCTTGATCAACCCTTGATCAAAAAAATCCGTCACCGTGGATGAAACGGTCCATGGCATTAGAGACTAGGTAAAAATCCATGTGAACTTTTAGACTCCAGAGTCCATACGGGTATGCTCCTCCCATCTACCGACTTCCAGCCTTAGTTTAGGGCATGGAATTGGGTGTCAATTTTCATCCTGGACTAGGAGTGTATGCTTAATACTTCAGATCGCGTTACGCCAAATTGCTCGATATAGGAACCTCTTTTTCCTATTCGACCAATGACTATGACCACAGCTTTATAGAGCGTTAACGCATCTCCAAGTGCATAAGAGATACTTCTGTCACGTTTTGACATGGGACGGTTCCTCTTCTTGGAACCCACCATCCTCGCTACATGCTTTGAATGCACTAGACAAGGCTTATCATGACCATATCCGAAATACGATCACCTCTCGCAAAAATCTAAGATATAATCATCGCATGCACGTGACTGTCGTGATTCCTCAAGTCTAAGGACTACTCCCATACTATCGGAGCGGGGGACTCAAGTCATACCGACCAAGCCTCCAAGGCTTCCAAATGACAATCCCCGCGTGTTAGTTCAGTCGATTCGATACCTAGCTAGTCGACCCATTAAGATCGCGTAGACGTCCCACGTCTGTCGACAATGAAACGCGGCACTCATCAAATGAATGCGACTCTTAATGCAAGTCTCAGTAAGACTCTCGATGCCCAGTCTCAAGGTCCTCGACTTGGAATATTTCAGACCCAACCCTAAACAGTTGGTTTCATGACCGCCATCCAATGCACAATCCAACAATTGCATCGTTGTTAAAGTGGTCTGTGGTCATCTGTTGTAACGTCAAACCAGTGCTTGGGGTAATTTGGTAAGCACAACAGATACGTGTGCCAACGATGAATTCTTACATTATTCATCGAGACAACATTGCTTAAATAAAGATTCCTAGAATAGTTCTCAGAACCGTCAATCCAATTGGGTTTTGGTCACCAATTCCAACAATCTCTCACTTGACCTTAAAGCCAATTACTCATGTTTTTAGATTAAACTAATTATGAGCAATTTGCCATATCGGCTAGGTCTTATGGGTCTAATTTTCGGTTCTACCAATGTCCTGCTGTCCAACTGCACGTTACATCTTCCCATCATCTCTCCAAACAGATAATGGTGTCTAAGATTTTTTCTTAGACCTGTGATGAGATCTCGGGCCTTTTACCTTGTCTTATAGCCTAATTGTCATCCTCCAAGGTGACTACTGGCGCGACTATGCTAGGTAGCATAACTAATAATTAGGTGTTGTTTTTTTATCCTAACCGTTTTCCAATATAACTTTAAAGTTACCATACATTTAGTTTTCCATGATAAGATTCTTTGTGGTATTCCAATTGGAACCTTTACAAGTTTACCACATTATCATAAATTTCGAATGTACGCTTGTTTTGAGATTAAATATTGTTCGGAAAAAATGCAAGCAATCCCCTTGTGATATTGTAAATTGACAAATTACCTCCTCATATAAAAAATAGCGATTTACCTCCTTGTATTTTTTAAAATACAACAATTTACCCCCTATAATTTTTAAAATGAAGCAATTTACCTTCCTGTATAAGGAGGTAAATTGCTTCATTTTAAAAAGTAAAGGGGGGTAAATTGTTATACTTTTTCCATAGGGGGGTAATGTGCTCATTTTCAATATCACAGGGGGATAAATTGCTATTTACCAAATATCATTCATATGATCCTGGAAGCTACTATCGCTATGGCCTTCCAGAATTAACTCTCCATTAATGTGCATCAAGGGCTCTTCTTCAATCCTTATTCAAGTGTTAAAGATAGCCCCTTAACAGTTGTCTGTTGTCTCGTCGTTGTACACTTGATATTCGTTGTTATGCTCAAAAAGCATAAACAACATCAAGTTTAGTGCCGCATTTCATACTGCTTATAGCAAAAACGTAGGGGATGTCAAACATCTAAGCTCCTCATCAGTCTACCTCGAGTGAATCTTGGGCAGCTTATCCCTATATAGGAATTCAATTCCCATTATGGAGAATTTTATTCTGAATCTTGGACAACTTATCCCTACATAGGAATTCAATTCCTATTATGGAGAATTTTATGAACAACATTCCTATTTTAGACTTCCACAACATCTTTCTATCATTCCAAATGATCAAAGATGTTTAATATCTAAAACACTTGGAACACAGTTGAGCTCCTACTAACCTTCCACTTTGTTCTTGATCAAATCATGTACCTCATGAACTTGTCAAGACAAGTATCTCGGATATTTAAACCTAATTTGAACTCCATAGTGGATTTTATGGCTCCAAGCCATTTATTCGGATCGATGTCCTACATCGCTTTTCCTTGTTTGGTTTCCTAAACTTGTATTTCAGGTAATCGGAATTTTTTTATCGTCCTTTGGAGAACTTAGACATTGTCAGTTAAAGTTTCGATTACTAGTGATGTTTGCATTATTCCATAAGGAGCTTGTATAAATCAGACTCCGAGTCTAACTTTCTTCCCACTAGTCCTTTGAGTATGCAGGACCATTCCTCGTACTCAAGACTTTTGTAGAACATAGGTTTGCTAATCCATTAAATATGGTGTCAAGATTGCAACTTAAGAAAATGACATGTTTTACAACTGGACGATTTTTCGATAATCCCCATTCAAACGGTCCGATTTTTTCCTTATCACAGATAGTTCAACATCTTCTCTTTCGGAAGAATTTCACTAAATGAGAATTACATTCTCATTTTCGGATATTTTAAGAACTCCCACTAAATGCGCACCACCTCGATACCATCAAAGGGTTTGTCTCCATAACCAATTTGGTTCTCCACCTCAAATCTAATTTCTCCGAACTTCCCAGAAGTCCTTAGACTTGTGAACCCTCTACTGGTATTTGTGTAATTAGTAACTTACAGATATCTATTTCAGGTCCAATTGAATAGATCATTTTTTACAAGCATTCTTTGTCCCAAAAAGAACTTTCATGGCTTTCTTCCTTCTCAGAAAGGATTTATAAGTTAGTAAGCTCAAATCATCTATTGCTAAACTTTTTTAATCTACCAACCTACTCATCCTAACTAGAGAGATACGGCCCTAGCTCATGCATGCCAGTCTCTATAAGTTATATTCTTGACCATCCGTTTCGTCATTTACTTTGAGCATCCATAATCCAAGTATGATAATTTAATAACTCAGCAGACTCAAGAGAATCTTTTATTGATCAAGTTTGTAGTATAATTTGTCTAACAATTGACTAATGAGTTGATCACGATGGGTCACATAATCGTTTACTATTGCAACATGAATACTAGTAGCTAAGTTTACTTAATCTTATTGCCTTTCCGGTAATGGCCCAGTCATTCCTTAGCTTTAAGACTACTTGACTTAGTGTTCTATTCCTTTTCATTTCTACAAGCCATTTGCAGAAATGCGTTTCGGGAGCAAGCTTGGGAATAAGAATAGTAATCAAGTTTGCTCAACAAATGCCATAATTGGGTGAAGGGTGAGTTCACGACACTCCCTCTTCCAATGCCCTTTAACAATTTTATGCAAAACATCATAAGTAAATTTTTACTGCCGACTGTTATTCTATTTTTCCTTTCACCCTCGTCCATCAAGGCGACAGGACCGCTCGAAGTGCTTGCAGCGGCTGACTTTGCTTCATCCTTCTTTCTCATTCGGTGTGGCCCTCTTTCGCTTTTGATATCGAAGCCTCCAAATCCAATACCGACAGCGCAGATTCTTCAGTCGTTGCCTCGTATTGGGCCAACCATTTTATGAGAGTCCAACCAAGTCCATTTTGGGCCCTAATACTTAAACTTGGTCCAACCAAGTGAGAGTTAATTATGAGTGGTTTGACCAAAACCTCATCATATATAAAACATTGCATGCATAAATATCAAATATTTAAAGCATCTAAATAAACACATCGCATGGAATGAAACCTAGCATACCCCTGTTGGATGATTAAAAGCCCAACCTATGACCCACTAAGCCCGCAGTGAGTCTATGGTCTATCTAAGGTGGCCCTATTCTATTACAAAATGTTTTACCCATCAACATACAAATGGGGCTTGTGATATCTCCATGGGCCACCTTCTCCGTGGGCATCCTCGACGTTCTTCTTCATAGGCTTTCTTCTCTATGGGCTTGCTCAAAATAAAAACCTCATGAGAAAATAACCTATACTACTCTCATTATAATATAAAAAGAAACCCTGAGCAAAATTCAGGGGAAGTACATTAGGTGGGAGAAAGCAACAATGTAGCACCCCCTACTCGCTACATCTAATTATCACTATTTCATCCTTACTTTAATTAGAACTCATTCTATAAGTAATTCTATTTCAACCCGTAAAATAAATTCTAATTTATCAATATAATATTATATATCACAAAAGATAATATATACCACCAAAAGTAATATTTACCCTTACTACATGTTCTCATGTACATAACCTCAAGGAAAATCATACGACCACTTTAAATACAAGTCCCGATCAAAGACTAGTTTAACAACCCAACAATCAAAAACTCTGGCTTCAGAAGTCACGGCTGACCCACCTAATAAAGACGACGGAACCACTCAAAGTCCAATGTGGCTAATCAGTGTGACCTATTCCCTGAAAACTACGTGGCAAGGAATGAGCTGCCTACTCAATAAGTATAGCTCATCAGTTTATATATATACACAGGCAACAATTTCACGTACATGCAATCACATTGACTAACAGTCATTATCAATAGTAACATCAAATATAAGCAGTAATACCTACTCATAATTATAAATCAATCTATTACACAATATTCGACATTATCGTTAATTAGTTAAGAGCCCACTTACTCTAATTGGTATATATCAGTTAATGATTTCGCCGGCCATCATCATATCATATACAGCATAGGATACCCGTTGTGTGATATCCCCACACTCTTTTACTCCAGTTGTGTAGCAATATAGCACAGGACATCACAACAAACATGATACCCCCACACCACCCCAGTGTGTAGCTAACAGCACAGGATATTCCCTGCTGCCCCGTAATACCCCGGTACCCTAGCGCCATGGTACCTAGCTTAAATCATATATTTTTCATATCTCAATATCAATCATATCATCATCAATCACATTTTCATAAACCATTGGCTGTGTTCCCAACTAGGTAAGCATCAACTTCTATTTCAATTCACGATCATCATTCTTTTCTTTATAATATTTACTTCCTCAATAATTGCTCCCAATTTGATTTCATACTACAATCAATCATACGGTCACGTAATCATACCACTTTCACGTCCAACCATTTCAAACACATATGACACATAATAACAATTTCACCAATATTTAAATAATCCACAACTAATTATGTAAACAATCAATATACGAAAGCCACGTATAATAATATAAAGCCAAGTCCATGATCGCATCCAAGAAACCAATATATATAATATATACAATACTACACATACAGATATATATAAATCCAATTAGCTATACTTACCTTATATCCCAAAATGCTTCTGTTTTACGAGGGACTGCTCAACCCTCTACCTTGTCGTCAGGTCCTATAATAAATTATAATACGTATAATCAATATATTTAATTTACCAAAGAATTCATAAGAATTCAAACCCCTTATATATTTATAACTATCATTTTTAATAACATTCGTAAATTGTATTACCACTGAAACCTCATTTTCCCTCTTTAATAACATAATGTTTCTGAAATATAACTTCCGAAATATTTCTATGAATTTTCTGTCAATTTATCGTTGCTATACAATTTAATTAAGCAATAATAGATAGAATTACATATTTGGTTAATCATTCCAATGGAATTGTGTAAATTAGCTATAATAATAATTAAATCTAACAAATCAAATAATTTAATTGCCCAACTATATCATTTTTATAGCAATTGTGATATTTAATTTGGTACTAATTTAAATAGCCAAAATCATAAAATACTCCAATTAAACATTTCACCGCTCAATATAATCAATATTTAATAAATGATCTAATTGAATAATATAATTATATGAATTAATAAAAATTAAAATGCAATTTCTTACCTCTGTTTTTCTTCCTGTTGTCCGAGAGAAAATTGCAATTTCTATAAAGATATGTGTGTGCGGTGCTGTGTGTGTATGAGTGTGTGTGCGGTGCTGTGTGTGTATGAGTGTGTGTGTTTTGTGAGTTTGTGTAAGAGAGTGTAAGTTTTAAAATGAGGAAAAGTGGAAAGAGAGGCCCCACCGCCTCAATAAAAATCTCCCTCATTTTGTATATATATATATATTACTTATATATATGAAATATTATTATTATTTTATATATTTAATTAAACTTTTTTTTAAAATACCAATTACATCCTTTTTAATTTTCTTAATTACTATAATTTACCCCAAATATTATAACGAACTCCAATTTAATCCGTTCAAGTGTTATTATATTTCAAATTCAATCTATAATTTATTTACTAATTAAATTTAAATTTTTAATAATTACCAATTAGTCTCCCAATTACGTGAAAATTTCTACAGACGTCACAATTCTCCCCTCCTAATACAAATTTCGTCCCCGAAATTTAAGTAACTTACCTGCTCAATGGAATAAATAGGGATATTTCTCTTTCATATGCTCCTCAACCGCCCAAGTCGCCTCTCTCGGGGAATGATGACTCCATCTTACCTTAACCATCGGTATATCTTTATTTCTCAATTTCCTTATGCTTTTATCCAAAATCTTTGCTGGCTCCTCTACATATGTCAACTCTTCAGAAATCTCTATCTCCGGCTGTCGAATAATGTTACTAGGATCAGACCGATATCGTCGCACCATCAAAACATGGAAAACATCATGTTTTTGTGACAACTCTGCTGGTAACGCCAGTTTATATGCCAGTGGTTCGATTCTTTCAATAATTTCATACGGTCCAATGTATCTCGGACTCAGCTTCCCTTGCTTGCCAAACCTCATAATTCCTCTCCAAGGAGATATCTTTAGGAAAACCTTATCTCCTACTTCGTACTCCATCTCCCTTCGGTGTTGATCAACATAACTTTTTTGTCGATCTTGTGCTGCTTTTAAACACTTCTTAACTACTTGTACCTTTTCCACTGGTTCCTGCACCAATTCAGGACCTTCTAGTTGTCTTAGTCCTTCTATATCCCAACAAATCGGACTGCGATACCTTCTTCTATATAAAGCTTCATATGGAGCCATACCGATACTAGAGTGAAAACTTTTTATTATATGTAAACTCCATTAGAGGTAGATGATCATCCTAGTTGCCCTTAAATCCATTGTACGAGCTCTCATCATATCTTCTAGGCTTTGAATCGTTCTTTCTGACTGCCCATCTGTTTCAGGATGAAATGCGGTACTGAAATGCAACTTTGTGCCAATGCCCTTTGTAAACTTTCCCGAAAGCGTGAAGTAAATCAGGGATCTCTGTTTGACACAATCGATATAGGCACTCCATGTAATCTCACTATCTCAGAAATGTATAATCCAGCTAACTTATCCAGAGAATCAGTTATTCGTACCGGCAAGAAATGAGCAGATTTTGTCAATCTATCCATAGTTACCCAAATAACGTCGTGCTTTCTGAATGTTCGTGGCAACCCCACGAAAAAATCCATAGTGATCTTCTCCCACTTCCATTCTGGTATTGATAAAGGTTGCAGTTTACCTGCTAGTGCCTGGTGTTCTGCCTTTACTTGTTGACATGTCATACATTTAGCCACAAATTCAGCCACATCCTTCTTCATAGTCTGCCACCAGTAATAAGGTCTTAAATTCCGATACATTTTTGTAGTACCAGGGTGCATCGCATATGGTGCGTTATGAGCTTCTCACAAAATCAATTCGCGTAACCTATCTGTATCAGGCACACAAACCCGTCCCCCATTCATTATCACTCCATCAACTCTTATCGAAAAATTTGTTTTCCTACCTTATTTTATCCTTTCCAGCATCTGTAATAAGAAAGGATCTCGAGTCTGCGCTTCTTTGATCTGATCCACAAAGTCTGGCTTAAGCTGTAAGACTGCCAACAAACCCGCTACCTGATCAACCTCTAGTGCCGTATTCATAGACCTCATCTCTAGCAGCAATGTCTGATTGTGACTCCCCAAATTGGCTAATGTACTTGAACTCTTTCTACTCAAAGCATCTGCTACCACGTTCGCTTTCCCTGGATGGAAGTCAATAGTGCAATCATAATCCTTCAGCAGTTCTATCCATCTTCTCTGTCTCAAATTCAATTCCTTCTGTGTCAAGATATATATCAAACTTTTATGGTCAGTAAGGATCTGAAATTTTTCTCCGTACAAATAATGTCTCCAGATCTTCAGTGCATGCACAATCGCGGCTAACTCCAAGTCATGTGTAGGATAATTTAATTCATGGTTCCTCAATTGGCGGGATGCATAAGCAATTACCTTTCCATTTTGCATTAACACACATCCCAAACCCTGTTTAGAAGCATCCGTATATACTACATATCCACCACTACCAGACGGCAAAACCAAAATCGGATTGGAGGTCAGTCTCTTCTTCAACTCATCAAAACATTGTTGACACTCTTCCATCCACTAAAATTCTACCCCTTTTCTGGGAAACTTGGTTAGAGGACCGGCAATTATAGAGAAACCCTCAACAAATCTCCTGTAATATCCAGCCAATCCTAAGAAGCTTTGGACTTCAGTGGCATTCTTTGGCACTCTCCATTCCATAATAGCCTTTACTTTTGAAGGGTCAGGCATAACCCCATCACCAGATACTACATGCCCAAGGAAAACCACTTGATTTACCCAAAATTCATATTTGCTTAACTTAGCATATAACTCTTTCTCTTCCAAAATCTGTAAGACTATCCTCAAATGTTGCTCATGCTCATCTCTATCCCTCGAGTATTCCAAAATGTCATCTATAAACACAATAACGAAGTGATCTAGATATTCTTGAAATGTACGGTTCATCAATGCCATGAATGCCGCTGGTGCATTTGTTAACCCAAAAGGCATCACCAGAAACTCATAATGACCATAACGAGTACGGAAAGCTGTTTTCGATATGTCATTCTCTGCTATCCTCAACTGCCAATAACCAGACCTCAAATCGATATTTGAAAATGTGGTAGCTCCCTTTAACTGGTCTAGCAGGTCATCAATCCTCGGCAATGGATATTTATTCTTCACTGTTACCCTATTTAATTGATGGTAATTGACTCATAACCTCATACTCTCATCTTTCTTCTTCACAAACAGCACTGGTGCTCCCCACGGCAAAGTACTTGGCCTGATAAACCCTTTCCCCAATAATTCTTCGATTTGCTTTTTGAGCTCATGTAATTCCACTGGGGCCATTTTGTACGGCGCAATAGAAATTGGGGCAACTCCTGGGAGAGTTTCTATGGCAAAATCCACTTCCCTATGCGGTGGCAATCCTGGTAAGTCATCAGGAAATACTTCAGGGAAGTCTCTCACTACCGGGATTTCCTCCAATGTGGGATTAACCTTTTCGGTATCTACCATACGGGCTAGATATGCTTCACAACCCTCTAACATCAATCGTCTTGCCTCCATGGCTAATATTACACAAACTGGTACTACCTGACGATCCCCCACGAATATTACTTTTGATTCACTAGAACATTCGATCATCACTTCCTTTTTATAACAGTCAACTATTGCTTTATGTTGCACTAACCAATCCATCTCCAGAATCACATCAAACTCCTTCAAATCCAACACTATAAGATCTACAGGTAAATTTACATCTCCGATTCTCACTAAGCTCCCTTTCCTAACACTGTTCACTATCACACCCCCTCCCACGGGCAAATAAACCATTAAATTACATCCCAACGGACTATTCTCTCCCGTTATTTTAGATGCAAATTCGGATGAAATATATGAATGTGTAGAGCTAGGATCAATCAGAACATAAGCCATAATGTCAGATAACAATATCGTACCTGATATCACGCCATTCGATGTTGGGGCTTCCTCTCTGGTAATGTTATATATCCTTGCCTGGGTCTGTCCCTGAGTAACTTGTGCTCCAAGTCCCCTCATACCGCTACCAATAGTGTGGCCACTATCTCTGTTACCAGTGCCTCTACCTCTGCCTCTGGCTCTCCCAGTTCCCCTGCTACTACTCCCAACACTACTTTGACTCTAAGTCCCGCTAGCAATACTTTCAACCACACTTATAGTCTGACTCGAACAATTCCTGGCAATGTGTCCTCTACCTTCACAGCGATAACAAGTCTTCGGTATATCATCCCGTCTCCAACATGGCCCTTGATGTTGTCTTCCACAAGTAGAACGGCTCAAAGAAAAAATTGGTCCTCGACCATAACTCGGTCCAGCTCCCCTTCTTGATCCAGTAGAAGGCATAACAAATGAGCTACGTTCGAATGAACCTTTGCTAAAGCCCGTGGATCCCCCGAAAATCTGTCCACTACTTCCTCGAAAAATGGGACCACCACGTGTAAAACTCCCACTTGCCGCTGAGAATGAGCGACCGGTTCCCCTCTTGGTCAACCTACTCGATTCCCCTATTGCATATGTTGATTTCCTCTTCTCTTCCCCCTTCTTCTTGTCCTCCATTACTGCTTCTTCCATCCGGACTGCTCATTCAACAAGAGTTTTAAAATTTGTAATTCGGACTGCGAGGCCTCTTCTGATCTCCGATCGTAGCCCTTGCTCAAAACGGTAACAACAATCCTCCTGCATCACTATTGATTCTGGTGTATATTTGGCTAGTGCCGCAAACCGAAGTTCATATTCTGCCACTATCTGATCTTCACCTTACACTAAATTCAGAAACTCCATCCTCTTTTTGTCTCGGTACATCTTGGGTCTGTATTTATCATCAAACTCTTTCTGAAACTCAGCCCAACTTATTTCTCTTGACTCATATGCCCTCTTTACAGACCTCCACCAAATCAAGGCATTACCCACGAACAAATAAACAACATACTTAAGTCGATTCTCTGGAGTGCAATCTACCAAATTCATCACATCTTCAACTTTTTCCCACCATCTTTCAGCGATCTCTGGGTCTAGGATACCTTCAAATTCTGTAGCCCCCATCTTCCTGATTCTTTGATAATTACGATCAATTGTAAGGACTATTGGTGCTGCCACTGCAGTGGATGTGTGCGCCTGTGCAAGTAACTACGCTTGGGCTTGAAAAGCCATTTGAAATATTTGTGCATACTCTGATGGTAATCCTGCCACTGGAGCACCACCGGGAGGAATAGGAGCCTCAGCACCAACACCCTCTCGACCTACCTCCACCCCACCTGCAATTGCAGGTGCCACTGAGCCCTCTACGGATTCCGCTGACTCTTCCCCACTAGCTACTGGGTCAGCACGTGTACCTTGAGAAACCATCCTACATTAAACAATTCAATCATTAGGGACATCTCAGAACCATTACCCTAGAAATGTAGACCTGCTCTGATACCACCCAATTTAGCACCCCCTACTCGCTACATCTAATTATCACTATTTCATCCTTACTTTAATTAGAACTCATTCTATAAGTAATTCTATTTCAACCCGTAAAATAAATTCTAATTTATCAATATAATATTATATATCACAAAAGATAATATATATACCACCAAAAGTAATATTTACCCTTACTACATGTTCTCATGTACATAACCTCAAGGAAAATCATACGACCACTTTAAATACAAGTCCCGATCAAAGACTAGAATATTTAACAACCCAACAATCAAAAACTCTGGCTTCAGAAGTCACGGCTGACCCACCTAATAAAGACGACGGAACCACTCAAAGTCCAATGTGGCTAATCAGTGTGACCTATTCCCTGAAAACTACGTGGCAAGGAATGAGCTGCCTACTCAATAAGTATAGCTCATCAGTTTATATATATACACAGGCAACAATTTCACGTACATGCAGTCATATTGACTAACAGTCATTATCAATAGTAACATCAAATATAAGCAGTAATACCTACTCACAATTATAAATCAATCTATTACACAATATTCGACATTATCGTTAATTAGTTAAGAGCCCACTTACTCTAATTGGTATATATCAGTTAATGATTTCGCCGGCCATCATCATATCATATACAGCATAGGATACCCGTTGTGTGATATCCCCACACTCTTTTACTCCCGTTGTGTAGCAATATAGCACAGGACATCACAACAAACATGATACCCCCACACCACCCCAGTGTGTAGCTAACAGCACAGGATATTCCCTGCTGCCCCGTAATACCCCGGTACCCTAGCGCCATGGTACCTAGCTTAAATCATATATTTTTCATATCTCAATATCAATCATATCATCATCAATCACATTTTCATAAACCATTGGCTGTGTTCCCAACTAGGTAAGCATCAACTTCTATTTCAATTCACGATCATCATTCTTTTCTTTATAATATTTACTTCCTCAATAATTGCTCCCAATTTGATTTCATACTACAATCAATCATACGGTCACGTAATCATACCACTTTCACGTCCAACCATTTCAAACACATATGACACATAATAACAATTTCACCAATATTTAAATAATCCACAACTAATTATGTAAACAATCAATATACGAAAGCCACGTATAATAATATAAAGCCAAGTCCATGATCGCATCCAAGAAACCAATATATATAATATATACAATACTACACATACAGATATATATAAATCCAATTAGCTATACTTACCTTATATCCCAAAATGCTTCTGTTTTACGAGGGACTGCTCAACCCTCTACCTTGTCGTCAGGTCCTATAATAAATTATAATACGTATAATCAATATATTTAATTTACCAAAGAATTCATAAGAATTCAAACCCCTTATATATTTATAACTATCATTTTTAATAACATTCGTAAATTGTATTACCACTGAAACCTCATTTTCCCTCTTTAATAACATAATGTTTCTGAAATATAACTTCCGAAATATTTCTATGAATTTTCTGTCAATTTATCGTTGCTATACAATTTAATTAAGCAATAATAGATAGAATTACATATTTGGTTAATCATTCCAATGGAATTGTGTAAATTTGCTATAATAATAATTAAATCTAACAAATCAAATAATTTAATTGCCCAACTATATCATTTTTATAGCAATTGTGATATTTAATTTGGTACTAATTTAAATAGCCAAAATCATAAAATACTCCAATTAAACATTTCACCGCTCAATATAATCAATATTTAATAAATGATCTAATTGAATAATATAATTATATGAATTAATAAAAATTAAAATGCAATTTCTTACCTCTGTTTTTCTTCCTGTTGTCCGAGAGAAAATTGCAATTTCTATAAAGATATGTGTGTGCGGTGCTGTGTGTATGAGTGTGTGTGTTTTGTGAGTTTGTGTAAGAGTGTGTGTGTTTTGTGAGTTTGTGTAAGAGTGTGTATGTTTTAAAATGTGGAAAAGTGGAAAGAGAGGCCCCACCGCCTCAATCAAAATCTCCCTCATTTTGTATATATATATATTACTTATATATATGAAATATTATTATTATTTTATATATTTAATTAATTTTTTTTTAAAATACCAATTACATCCTTTTTAATTTTTTTAATTACTATAATTTGCCACAAATATTATAACGAACTCCAATTTAATCCGTTCAAGTGTTATTATATTCCCAATTCAATCTATAATTTATTTACTAATTAAATTTAAATTTTTAATAATTACCAATTAGTCCCCCAATTACGTGAAAAATTCTACGGACGTCACAATCCTTATTATTCCAAGGCTAAAAATGAGGAGGGAGGGAAAAATAAAATCACAAGGGTACATGGGCCCACCTTACAAAAATTAAAAGACATACATGCGTCTAGGGCTCCGTGATCATTCATTCTAGCACATAATTATAATTAATCATGCTAGGCAAGAAAATGAACATCCCAAAAATATCACGATATCCAATACCATGACAAACAATTATATACAGAAAACAATAAGCTTAAACATTGCAACTCAAAATATGATCAAGCCTCGTGCACCCAATGCACACAAATAAACATAATTAATTAATTAAGCCTCGTACACCAATTCACACAAATTAACCAAATTAATTAATTAAGCCTCGTGCATCCAATGCATGCAAATAAATTAAATTCATTAAAGTAATTTAATTCTAGAAAAAAATTCAATTTTGTCCAAAATTAAATCAGCAATAATTAATATTTTTCAAAAAAATATGCAGAAAATGGAAATTTCAATTTTGAAAAACGGCAAAAAAATGGCCCAACCGTCGGCCGTCAGCAGCAGCGCAACGGCCACGCGCGCCCCTTCCAGCACACGCGCTCGCGTGCGCATGTTGTGCACTTCCGGTCAACAGTGCACTGCTACAGCGCCAGGTTTTTTTTTCTTTATTTTTCACACATTATACTGAAATTAAAACAAGTATTTTATCAGAACTCCATTTTTCATAAAATACTTAAATCATCCGAAATTGCAAAAATTAAACAAATTAATTTTCTAATATAATTATCCATGAATAAGTAAAAAATATATCATGCTTCAAAAGCAATAAAGAACATATTTTCATGCATAATCACACAAAACCATAGCCCCTAGATTGAACCGGACTCTGATACCACTTGAAAGCACTGTAAAATACAAGTGGATTGGCCCGGGAATGCGCAAGCGGAAGCGATAATAAAAAAATACGTAAATTAAAATGAAAATGCAATAAAATCAAAATTCCAGTACCCTTGGAGTTCCCAAGCGTTCGATGTAGTTAATAAAATAAACGACAATAAAATTAACAGGACTAATGGTTAAATGAAATGCGAGAGGTGCATAAATCATAAATCAACAATTACCTTCGATTTGATTTATTTCGAACCTCCTTCTTTTTAATCGTTCACACAAGACTTCAATGTAGAACTTCTCTAAAGTTGCGTCCACACTACACCGGAATTGGGATCCCTCAATTCTCTTTGCTAGTCAAAAATTATGGAAAAAATACACCAAGTGTGTATGAGAGGAAGGGGGGCGGCTGAGTGGAGAATTAAAAGGAAAATATTTTTCTTTCTTTTTGTTATGTATTCATTAGCCATTCCAAATGACTAATACATATATATACCTTGAATGGATGCATTAAAATATGTCTAAATTCATTTAACCATCTATAAGGTAATAAAATCCTTTATTCCAAATAAAGGATAACTAACATGGCACTCTCCAAAAGTGATTTTGTTAGTCAATAATTTTCTTTTCCAAGAATTTCCACCAACTTAATAATAGGCTTGGGCCGATTTTAATTAATTAAAATACAAGGACCAATTACTATTAGTTAAATCCAATTTGATTAAAGCACACTTAGTTAAGTCCATCATATATTTAATCCAAGTAAATATATGAGCCCAATAAGCCTTTATTAATTAATAAGTCCAACTTATTAAATAATAAGGACAAGCCCAATATAAATCAATCCTATTAATTTATCCTTGGGCTTATCCATCGATAGATCCCTATCATTTATAAATAATCCAATTACTTATGAAATTAATTCTCAATTAATTACTCGAACCTTGTCGGTGATTTGTATGTGACCTTTAAGTTCACCTTTTAGTTAGACTTGGGCTAGTGTCAAACCCTATCATTAATTAAATTTTATTTAATTAATAATTCTTGATCTACCTAGATCAAGAAAGCCAGTCACCATGGGTGGCCGTCTAGCAACGGTCTATAGCACTAGAGACTAAGCGAATTCATGTGAACTTTTAGGCTCCCGATCATACGGATACGGTCTTCCGTCTACCGTCTACCGTCTCCCGGCCTTAGTCTAGGGCATGGAATTGGTGTTGGTTCCCATCCTGGGCTAGGCGTCTATACTTAATACTTAAGATTGTGTTACGCCAAATTGCTCAACATAGGAATCTCTTTTTTCTATTCGACTAATGACTGTGGCCACAGCTTTATAAAGCGTTAACGCATCTCAAATTGCATAGGAGATACCTCTGTCACATTTTTACAGGGGACAGATCCTTTTCTTGGAACTCACAATCCTTGCTACATACTCCGACTATACTAGATAAGACTTACGATAATCGTGTTTGTGACACAGTCACCTCTCGCACAAACGCAAGATACAGTCATCGTATGCACGTGATTGTCGTGATTCCTCAAGTCTTAGGACTACTCCCGTACTATCAGAGCTGGGGACTCAAGTTGTACCAATCAAGCCTCCAAGCTTCCATATGAAAATCCTCACGAGTCAGTTCAGTTGATTCAACACCTAGCCAATCGACTCATTAAGATCGCATAGAAGTTGCACGTCTCTCACCAATGAAACGTAGCACTTATCAAATAAATGAGACTCTTTATGCAAGTTTCAGTAGGACTCTCGATACCCAATCTCGAGGTCCTCGACATAATTTGATAAGCACAACAAATACGTGTGCCGAAGACGAATTCTTACCATATTCATCGGGACAACATTGCTTAAATAAAGATTGCTTGAATGGTTCTCAAAATTGCCAATTCAATTAGCTTTTGGACACCCATTGCAACAATTTTCAAGGCTACAAAACGAGAAAGAGGAGAAGAATAAGAGGCATGTAGGCTCAAACCCAATGGAATATGATACCAAGCACATTGGTTCAATGGGCTTTGTGATCATCCTTTAATTCATTTATCACATACACAAATTAAACACATTTCATAATTTCACATTTTATAAAATTGTACATCACAAGTATCAAGAGATATCTAACATCATATATGTCATAATTATGCAATAAAAATACATGTTTCTCCTTCACAAGGAATTGCATTTAATAATTGATATCAGCACCTTTTATTTTCAACAAACACCTTAGTCCAATTAAAGTTTGCCGAAAATAACCTTAACTAAATTCAAGTTTTGGACACTCTGAATAATTTAATCAAAATCATGAAAATATTTTCCATAAAATTAATAAATGCCATTTTGCAAGGAAAATCTTATTTAACAAAAAATTACAAAATAAACAATAATTAATTTTAATGATTCAGAAAATCTGAAAAATTTCAAAAATCATATTTTTATATTTTTCAAGAATGTACGACGTTACCGGAATGATTCCAGCTAAAAACGTCATATGATCTCCACAAATTTAAAACACAACACAACATATTTTCTATCACATAATCATACATAAAAAAAAATATGTAAATCATGCTTTAATCAAAATTAAAACAACTTATTAACATCACATAAAGCATGCTATATCACATATAATATTACATAAACAATAACCATGAATGTAGAACCGAGCTCTGATACAACTAAAAGAATCGATATGGTCAGGGACTTGGTAAAAATAACAACAGAAGCATGAAAATAAGCATATTTAAATTTTAAATCGAAAGAGAACTAGTCCCTTAATCCGGAGCATTAGCCACTCAACAAACATAAAACAAGCTTGAAATAAAACAAGTAGCTATTGTAACATAGAATGACGAAAATGTAATCACGAATTTTACCTTTTCGATTTGAAGACTTTCTTCAAACTTTTCTCCTCTAACCGTGTGCTCACGCAAAAACTAATGAGATTTCGTCTACGTCGAACACACACAACACCACAAGGTGGTCTACACCAAACCTTGCCAGGGGAAGTGTATGTAGTATAAGAGACTTGATTATACTATTAACTTAGTATATCAAACTCAAGAGGACCTTACTCTAACTTGAAACTCATTCAATAACAACAAGAATAGAGAGAAAAAGATGGAGAAGAGAGTTGTCAAGATGATAAGTTCGGAAGGAGCATTGTCTTTTGTATCATATACAAAATGATATATACACAAGCTTATACATTGAACACACACACAAGAGACATCTTATGTACTTGTTGTATGTATACATGTATACATTGTATGTCAAGTCAAAAATAAGTACAATGTGTATCCCTAAAGAACACTATCCACTAGTACCACAAGTACACAAGCAATAACTCCCTCATCCTTGGAGGTTTGGTCGGTATGAGTCAAATCTCTAGCTCCGATAGTACGAGAGTAGTCCTCAAACTTGAGGAATCACGACAAGCACGTGCATATAATGACTCTATCTTGGGTCTGTGCGAGAGGTGACTGTATCATAGACACGATCATCATAAGCCTTACCCAGTGCAATCGGAGTATGTAGCAAGGACGATGAGTTCCAAGAAGAAGATCCATTCCCTGTCAGTATATGACAGAGGTATCTCCTATGCACTTGGAGATGCTTTCACGCTCTATAAACCTATGGCCACAGTCATTGGTCGAATAGGAAATGGGGTTCCTATGTCAAGCAATTTGGTGTAATGCGATCTCAAAGTATCAAGCATAGACGCCTAGTCTAGGATAAGAACTGATACCCAATTCCATGCTCTAGACTAAGGCCGGGAGATGGTAGACGGAAGGACTATACCCTTATGGACTCGAGAGCCTAAATGTTCAGATGGATATTTGTCTGGTCTCTAGTGCCATGGAGCGTTGGTAGACAACTACCCATGGTGACGGGCTTTCTTGATCAAGGGTTGATCAAGAATTATTAATTAAATTAGATTTAATTAATAATAGTATTTGACACTAGTCCAAGTCTAGCTGAAAGGTTAACCTAAAGTGTCACACACAAATCATCGAGAAATGACAAGGAATTAATTGAGAATTAATTTCATAAGTAATTGGATTACTTACAAATAAGAAGGGATCCATTGGATGGAGGAGCCTAAGGATAAATTAATAGGATTAATTTATATTGGGCTTTTGCCCTTATTATTTAATAAGTTGGACTTATTAATTAATAAAATTGCATAGACGCCATACACTTGTTGCTTATGAAACATAGCACCCATCATATGGACGCAATACTTAGTGCAAATTTCAATACAACCCTCCATGTCCATTCATGAGGCTCTCGACTTAGAACATTTCAGATCCAATCCTCAAAAATTAGTTTCATAGTTGTCATCAAATACACAACTCAACTTCATTGGTTGATTAGTGATTTATGGGCTTTGTTGCAATGTATGAAAATGACATGAGTAAGAACAACAAAGTAAGGCCAAATAAATACATCTTACACATCTCAATATTACAAAATAAAAATAAATTTCTTAAATAGATTACAAAATAGCCAATCTAATTTCCCTTTTGGTCACCTATTCTAATAGCAAGTACATTTTTTATTGTTTTTCCCTACAGGCGAGGTCCTTTTCACTTACTTCAGAGCGGGTGATGGGGGTAGGGGTCTCCTAGGGCTCTCCACTGATAGCATGAGAGGCATCCTCCTCTCTTGGCTTCGTGGTCCTTCATTTGGGACATCCCCCGGGACAGTATGAATTGTGGCTTCTCAGGGGGGGGACTTTTTACCTCGCCCTCGGCCTCGACCTCTCAAGGATATGATCCAGGTCCTCCTCTGAAAGAACCCCCTTCGAATCAACTCAAAATAATGCGAAGTTATAAAATAGTAAATAATTGAGAGGGAAGGAAGTTACCTGATTCAATGGGATGAGATTGGGTCACGGGAGCCAAAGAGGTGGCAAAGGGGTCTGGAGCACCGTTATGAAACTCTAAAATTCAAGAGAACAAACAGCATCTCCACTGTAAAGCAGTACGAAGAAGGAAGCTATAAATTCTTTCATAAGCCAATCAATCAGAAAAGGCTAGAAATGCAGACTTATATATACAAAGGAAAGGAATATGCTAACTAACCCACTAACTAACCATATCCGAAACTAACCTAAAAAAGTGTAACAACTGTGTAACAAAACATAACTAACCAAACTGTATAAAAGAAAAAATATAAATACAAAACATGTGAACAACGGTCACTAGATAGCAAACTACTTACGCACCTACACACAATGACCTGACCTCGCTGGGCGGACGCGATGCGACCTCTCTATTCATAACCCCCCCCCCCTTCAAGATGGAGCCGAGGAAGAGAGGCCTAGCTAGGGAAGGAAGCAAGCAAAGTCAGTAGCAGTGAGAGATTTAGTGAAGAGGTCGGCCACCTGAGCAAAATCAGGGATGTGAGAGGGAGCAATGAAGTCAAGTTTGAATTGATCACGAACAAGGTGGCAGTCGATCTCCAAATACTTGGTGCGCTCGTGGAAGACAGGATTGGTAATGATGTGTAGAGCAGCCTTGCTGTCGCACCAGAATGGGATAAGAAGCGAGATAGGGACGTGGAGGTCACGGAGCATGAACGAGATCTAATGAAGCCCGCTAACAGCGGTGGCCATGCTGCAATACTCAGCTTCGGCAGAGGACTGGGAGACGGTGGCCTGCTCTTGGTCTTCCAAGAGATAAAAAAGAACCCAAGGAAGACACAAAAACCAGTGATGGAATGATGAGAGTCAAGGCAAGATGCCCAGGATGCATCAAAATAGGCAGAGAGCTAAGCAGAGCAAGAGGAAGGAAAGAATAGACTAGTAGAGGCAGTCCCTTTCAGGTACCGGAGAACATGGAGGGCAGCAGACCAGTGAGAGGTCCGAGGCGCCTGGAGGAACTGATTTAGCTGTTGAATAGCAAATGAGATATCAGGTCGAGTAAGCCCAGGTACAAAAGGCAACCCACAATTCATCTATAAGCCCCGGGGTTAGGAAGTAAGGACCTATCATCACCGATTAATTTCACACCAGAAAGGCAGAGGAGTGGGAGAATGCTTGGCATCGAGCATTGAGGAATCAACCAAGATATCTCGAAGATATTTATGCTGTGTCACATGAATACCGTGCGAGGAGCAAGCAAGTTCTAGACCGAGGAAATACTTAGCGGGACCAAGGGCCTTAATGGTGAACAATTGATCTAGATAGACCTTGATAGAGTGAAGAGCGAACTAGGAGGTCTGAGTAAGTTTGATGTCATCGACATATACGAGGAGCCCAGTGAACTCAGAGTCTGTGTGTTGACGAACAGACAGTGCTCATGGCTGGACTGAGTGAACCCAAAGCTAAGTAGTTTGCTGGTGAGCTCAAGGTTCCACCCACCCCGAAACTTGCTTGAGGCCGTATAGAGATTTTTATAACTTGCAGACATAGTCAGGGGCCACATCAAGGAGACCCTTGGGAGGATCCATGTACACATCTTCGTCCAAGAATCCATGAAGAAATTCATTATTGACATCAAGCTAGAACAAGGGCCAAAAGCGGGAAGCTACTAAGGACAAGAAAATGCGAACCGTAACAAATTTAGCAACAGGGGAAAAAGAGACAAGATAATCAACTCCCTCTATTTGATTGTAGCCTTTAGCGACAAGGCGGGCCTTGTACTGACCGATCGATCCATCTGGGTTAAGCTTCAATTTTGTACACTCAGCGCAACCCGATCGGTTGCTTCCCAGGAAGCAATGGTGCAAGCATCCACGTGTCATTGGCAGCGAGAGCTGCGAGCTCCTGATTCATGGCGTCCACCCAGTTCACATCCTTGCAAGCCTGAAGGTAGGATTTAGGCTCCTATAAAACAGATAAGTGGGCAACAAAACGTATATGTGCAGCACTATAGGCTGTGGGAATACAAGTAGAATGAGAAAAGGAACAGTGACAGACATAGTCATTGAGCCAATGAGGCTTAGAGGGAATCCTCTGCAACTTGCGAAAAGGGATAGGCGAAACAAAAGGTGAACCCATAGGTGATTGGGGATGAGACGAGGCAAAAGGAGAAAGACGAATTGGAGTTGGGAGAGGAATCCAAGTCAGAGACTGGGAGAGGTACAGAGATGCATGGTTTGTCAGGAGTAATCTGGAAGGGAAAAGAATGTTCACGGAAGATCACATCTCTGGAAGTAAAGAGGGTCTGTTTAGCGATGTCAAAAACCTTATATGCCTTTTTAGAGTGACAGTACTCAAGGAAAATCCATTTGGTGGCTCGTTCGTCAAACTTGTATTTGTGAGATCTAATGTTTGTGGCATAGCACAAACAACTGAATACTTTTAATCGGGAAAAATTTGGAGGCTTATTATAGAGGATCTCAAAGGGCGACTTTCCATCGAGGACCGGGTAGGAAACCTATTTATAAGGTAGGTCGCTGTGAGGATGGATTCTCCCCAGAAGCGTTTGGGTAGATGTGACTGGAACAGCAGGGCACGAGCTATTGTCAGGACATAGTTTTGTTTAAACTCTACCACCCCATTTTATTGTGGTGTGTATGGACAGAAAGTTTGGTGTCTTATGCCTAAGGACTGAAAAAGGGATTCGCAATGAGAGTTGACGAACTCAGTCCCATTGTCCAACAGATGACCTAAACACATTTTTGGAATTGGGTTCGCACCATGGTGAGAAAATTGCACAAAGTTTGAGATGTTTGTGACTTACATTTAAGGAGAAATATCCATGTTTCTCCACTATAATCATCTACTAATGAAATAAAGTAATGACAACCAGTGAGCGAACTAACGTGGTAAGGCTCCCACAGGTCGATGTGAACGAGTTCGAAAATGGACGACGAACTGGTTGTGTTGGGAGAAAGAGGCAGCCTTTTTTGCTTGGCTAAAGGACAGATATCAAAATCTTGATTAAGAGAAGCTGATTCAAGTTTTATTTCTAGAACGTGGATATGTTTCATTACAATAGATGAAGGATGTCTCAATCTTTTGTGTCATAGATCAACAGCACTAGTGTGAAATACAGAGCAAGTAGTGTGTTTGTGAGCAAATGTGTGAATGACATGAGGATCAAATGAGGTAGCATCTAAGCAGTACAAATTTCTAACTTGGTTGCCAACTGCTATGATGTTCTTTGTCTTTCGGTCCTGAAAGAAGTAATCAGAGGGTAAAAAATCCCTTCGACCAATAAAGATGAGCATACTTTATGACCGTACAAGAGATTAAACTTAAAAGATGGCACAAGCAACACATCAGTGAGAGGAAGATTTTGTGGAGCATGATGCTTCCTGTTTGAGTGACGGACTGTGAGGTTCCATCAGGTAGGTGAACAAAAGTTGGATGTGTGAGTGGGAAAACATTATCAAGGGAGTCTGTGCTGCCACATATATGATTAGTTGCCCCTGTATCTGTAATCCAAGATGACAAAATGCTACATACAGAAATAGTGAAGGCTCGATTCATATCGGCAAAATCATCAACATGAGCTAGGTTTCCTTGTGCAGGTGGTTGTATGGTGTTCTGCATAAGTGCAATCAGTTCCTGAAGTAGTTCCTCCTTCGTACTTGTCTGTCTCAGGTAGCACCTCCCAGTTGCGACCTGGGCTGTGAATCCCCTGGTCCTCCCTGCATCCTTCTTTCTTTTGTCAGCGAGCTCCTTCTACCAGTCAGGTGTCCTATGAAGCTTGAAGCATGTGCTTTGATTGTGCCCCGTCCATTGACAATGCGTGCAGTACAGGGTTCTCTTGTCGACACCGACTTTCTCCCTCTCAGGTTGCGCTCCACCCCTTACGTGTAGGGCTGTGTTTTCAGCTTCGCTCATCTGCAGTTGGACTTTCTTCTGCTTCTCCACACTCTATATGATAAAGTACACTTTGTTGATGGAGGGAACCGGCTCCATCACTGGCAACTGATGTCGTACATTTTCAAAGACATTGTTGAGCCCGATCAAGAACTGCATTAGCTGCGTAAGAGCAGCTGAATCTTCCACGGCTCTCCAAGCTCCACAAGTGCACCCACTGCAGGTACACTACGGCGTTGGCTTCAGTTCCGCCATTTCATGCCATAGTTTTTTCATGTTTGTGAAATAGGAAGACAGAGGGAGATTACCCTATGTCATAGAACAAATTTCTCTTTGTATCTAATATAACTGTGGCACATTGCATTCTCTATAGCGTTGTTCGAGATCAAGCCAGAGGTTTCATGAGGATTTTATGTACATAAAAGCCTCCACAATATCCTTGGAAATAGAATTCAAAATCCACGTTGTCACCATTCTATCGACCCGAATCTACTGTTCAAAGAAAGGGTCGCTTGGGTGCGACTTCTCAAAAGGTTCCATCAATGAACCCCAATTTCATCTTAGCTCGAAGTGCACGTTTGATTCCAAAGCTCCAATTCAAATAGTTGTTGCCGGTGAGGGACGCACTCACCAATATCATCCCAGGATGATCGGACCCAAGCAACTGTAATTTCTCAAGCAAAGTTTCCATCCTTCAGCAACCGTCGGTTATCGCCGGAATTTGAACCCTAAAGTGAACCCACCGTATGCAGAGTCCTTCAAGATATGGCTGTGATACCATGTAAAACTCTGAAATTTAAGAGATCAAACAACATCTCCATTGTAAAGCAGTAAGGAGAAGGAAGCTAGAAATTCATTCAAAAGTCAATCAACCAAAAAAGGCTAGAAATATAGACTTATATATACGAAAGGAATCTGCTAACTAACCACATCCAAAACTAACCGAAAAGTGTAACAAACTATGTAAAAACATAACTAACCAAACTGTACAAAAGAAAAAATATAAATACAAAACATGTGAATGGAGGTCGCTAGCGAATCTGCTAACTAACCCGCTAACTAACCATATCCAAAACTAACCAAAAAGTGTAACAAACTATGTAACAACATAACTAACCAAACTATACAAAAGAAAAAATACAAATACAAAACATGAACGGAGGTCGCTAGCGACCTCCAAGATAGCGAACTCAGTATGCGACCTATACATAACGACCTCACTGTTCACAACCGTCCACTGCAGCATCAATATTTAGAATGAAGGCTCTTCTCTGAACGGGGGATACCCCTGAGCCATGAACTGCTCCTCGCAGGCCATGTACCCATACTACAGGAAAGGCACGACTATCTTCACCACCTCCTTAGAAGTCTATAGACTTCTTATATTCCAGGAGACGACTGGCCCAATAAGCTTCCAAGTACCTTTGGCCCTCCTCAGTGTTAGGAAAATCAAGTTTAGCCTGGTCGACCGCCTTCCTATCCTCCTCCGCTTGAGAACTACCTCCTTCTACAGCCTCTTCACGTCTTTCTCTACCTGTTGATAGTGCCCTACTGCCTCCTTCGCTTCTTTTAATTTGGCAATGTCAGTATTCAGGCATTTCACCTTGTCTCGAGCTTTCGCCTCTGGGCATCCCCTTGAGAGGCTGGAGGTGCCCCTTGAAGATGCGAAAACTCCTCACACAGAGAGGTCTTTTGAAATATAAAAAGAAAATCAAGAAACACCTCAAGAAGCAAGAAACCAAAAAGGGTAGGATGTACCTTAACCAAATAAGTGAATATCACTCTTCCAAATCCTTTAAGGTCAGAGAGGCAAGGAGACGTCTATCCCCTGAAGTAAGCATCCCTTTCATAAGTTCAACTACCAGGGGGAGTCCTTTTCCTTCTCTTGTTTAGGGGATTGGCGCTTATACAAGCTGTTTGAGGAGGCCCGAAAAATTAGGGATACACATCCCTCATCCCGAAGAGGAGGAGGGGAAGAGGTGTAGCAGAGAGCCGTACAGAGCTGGATGGAGGAGTGCCTAAGGAACTCATCTTGGCCTTCTTCGAGCAAGCCCCTGGCATGGATGAAGCATGTCGTTTTCCCTTCTAATGACTTGAGGCCCGCTCGACCCTCAGGGACATTGTCACGCATCAACTTGCTAAACATAATATCCACTGCCAAAGAAAAGAGTAAAATATAGTTATAATTGTGCATTGACAAAAATACCAAAACTTAGAAAGAATATAAAATATCCAGAGGCTCCCCCAAGGGTTCCACTCGAAGACTCAGGCCAAAGTGTCCTAGGAACTTTTCATCAATCAAGGCTCGACACTCGTAGGGTTTCTCATTCAACTCCTCCTAAGGAGGAGAGGGTAACCGTCGTTTCACCTACAAAAGCAGTAGGAGGAGGGTTATGTATCCAACAGTCTGGAAAAGTCCAAAGACGAGAAGGCAACACATAGAAAAAATATTCTTCCAACGCTTTGGGGGTGGGGGCAGACAAGAAGGACACCCCTCGCAAGGAGAGAAATGAAAAACACCAGTGACAGTATGCTTTAACTGAAAGCACTGGGCAAAAGCTTTTGCAGTTACACAGGCACCATGAAAATAGAAAATCATAAAAAAAAATACCTAAAACCCGAAAGGAGTTGGGGGCTAATTCATTTAAAGGAACTTGGAAGAAGCGAGCGACGTCTGCGTAAAAAGAATGAATAGGAAAATGGAGGCTTAACCTCAACTGGGAAGAAAAGAAGCTTAAGAAATTTGGGGGAGGAGAATGGGAGCGACTAGTGGGGAAGGGGGCACAAATAGTAAATGACGGAGGGATGTGAAATTCCTTCACCAACTGCAAATGGCAATGAGTTTAAGATAGGAGGGGCCCCAGTCCGCTAGCGACTGGGACATCTCCCTTCCTCTTCCCCAAGAGGACCCCTCTTCCTCGCTACCTCCCACTTCCTCCTCCTCCGATGCCTCATCCAACTGACGACAGGCGGTCACCGCCGCTTGTCGCAGGCTCCATCTTCGGCCACTCAAGGGTTCAAACGAACCATGGAATATCCTCTTCGAAGTTGCCTTAGAGGGATGATGGCCTGGAAGAGTCTCCCTCACGAACTTGATTGCCTGGTCAGAAGATGCCATGAATGTTCAAAGAGAAAGAAGAAAAGTTGTGGAAGAAAAAGTTAGAGGAGGAGGGAACACTTACAGACTTAGGGGAAAGAAGATCCTTTTTTCTTCAAGAACGCAAGCTGTGGAAGGAAGAGGTAGAGATTATGCCTTGAATTAAGGAAAGTGGATGAGGTTAAGCCCATGTTCACGCTCGTAACCGCCCTCCGTTGGGCGATTACCAAAGATGACGGGCGCGGCGGTTTATCAAACGCCCCCCTAAGGTAGCAATCATGATGGCTAGGTCTAGCCCTAGCCATCATATCAAGGCTGACAAAGGACAAAGCATAGGGCTCTATGTTACAAAAAAAAGCAGAAAAATAGATGAGTCAAGGAACACTTGGGAACTGTCTCGAGACAGTAAGGAGGGAATTCCTCATATACAAAGATCTCCTGCTCTAAGAAGGAGTCGACTGGCACCCTCCTTCTTCGAGTTGGGGGCTGAATGATGCACATAACCTAATGACGCGCAGTCCAAGAAGAACAACGAGGCCTAAGGGCCGCCCAATATATTTGCCCCAACGGCCTAGGAGACCTACGAGCCCTGGACGGAGGTCGAAGACCCAAGGTAACCTTGGACTCAACCTATGAACCGCGACCCAATAAAATTGATCAGCCCAAAGGCCCTCAGTTGGTAATTTCCACATGGCGCCACATCAACCTTGAAGTGGCAGTTCAGATAACGGACTCCTTGGAGACCAAAACTCCTTGACGACTGAGACTCCCTGCGAATGAAGGGTTTCCCCCAACAAATGGATGCTCACTGTGAACATATCAACGGCAGATAAAGGTGATCTCCTGCTTATCCAACCATCCTTATCCTTCTCCCCGAAGATGAAGGCGAAGAGATGGATCCCCAATTGACAAGGGAACTCTCTCTATAAAATATAAGTTTGGTCCCTCAAGCGGGGGACGATCTCCGGACTTTGAGAAAGCATTCTTTTAAGCATTCACTAAACACTCTTGTGATTTCTGCATATTATCCTTAACTACATCAACACATTTCAATTTTGTATTACTTCTACTTACTATTTTATCTTATCACATCGCGCATTCAATACAAATTTAAACGTCGGAGTGCTAACATGTTGTTTCGCATGTATCTTTCTTAGGATCATAAACTCTATACTCCAACTTTAAACAATATCCAAGCCTATGAGATCGGTATTATTTTTACACGCATTGATAAGAGTTAATAAATATACTATTTTATATTTTTATCCTTAAAAAATAATATTACACGGTTAATTTAGTCAAATCAAAAAAATAATTACTAGATGATACATTACTTTTATAGATATATAGATACATAGATAGATAGAAAGATAGAGTAGGTATAGCTATAGATATGTGCTTTCATAAACAGCAACCAGTCCCAAATCCTGTTAGCTTTCGGCCCATTAAAGCATCCAGTGCAACAATCATAAAAAATGAATCTATTACAACATGGCTCTACTTTATGAAAAATCTTTTCTTAAACAAATTAACACAGCGTAGGTTTCGCATATGCAGCATGCATTTGTCAAGTACAATACAAGATGTAATAAGATTTTCAATTGAAAATTCTGCGACAATCTTAGCGGCTTGATATGAGAAGGGGCCCTAAACTCCAGATATGATCTCCAGCAGATAAAATGAACTGTCTCAACCTTGCAGTCATCGAGTGTCTGATGTCATTCATGTAAGCAACAAACTCCATTATTTCTGTGGAAGAATGTGCAAGTTACTTCTCGTTTACTTCTTGTAGTTGAGCAAATTACAGGGTAAGAATGATGCAAACTTACTCACCTAGAAGTATCCACAGGCGTATGTATTTGATGCTTGTCTTAAATCTGGCTTTAAGAAGTACAGCTGAATCTGAAAGTAGTACATTTACAGATAATTACAAGCGTAGAATGATCCTCGACACATGGGCAGTAATTCAGGCCAGAGATGGTCAACAAGCAGCAGAAAGGCTAACACCAAAACTAGAGAGGCTTGTATGCTTCTATGCAAAATCATGGAGTAGGTTCTAGGTTTTTGAAAAATTCTAACTTGAAAGTAACTATAATGGTTCGGACTGCCCCGTCTAAAACAATCAAGAGAAGTATTAAATTCCCCAATTCGGCCTAACAGAATATCCATGGAAAATCATTTATGTCCACTTAGAACCATATTCTTAAGCTTTTTTTACAGTCATGATTATTCATAATTATATTGCTAGAGAAAAATGCCAAAATTGTGATTATTGTGAAAAATAAACAAATGGTAAGCCTCATCCTAAGATCTTAAAAGAAGACAACTCAAAATAAACAGACAGTGGTAAGTTTGATATCCACCAGCTCAACCAGCCAATCCGCTCACTACAAGGTTTACCATGCACACAAGTTCGCCTGATTTAGAAAGTTTTTATTCCAAACCCAAACCCCCAACCCCACCAAGGAAAGAGAAACCAAAAGATACTAACAAAGAATCGGAGTAAATTGCATTTATACTCCCTGTGATTTGTTATAATTACAAAAGGCTCCCAATTAAATAGAAATACATTTACATCTCTTGAATATTGTAAAACCTCACATGCTTAATTAAAAATCCGTAAACTTACATTAAAATAATATTATATTTAAACGACAAAATGCCCTTTCGACCTAAATGTAAATCGATGTATTTGTAATGAATAAACCAAATAAAGGGTGTGTTTGTAATGTTTGTAACAGTTCATATCTTACTTAATAAAAATCAACAGTTTAATTCTTATTTTGATTTAAATTACTTTCAGATTTAGCATTTAATTAAATGCACATTTATGTAATATATAAAAAATAAATCTAAATAATTATTTGTATGTCTAATATAAAATAAATTTAATGTAGATACATATAAATATATAGGTATATTCGTAGATATAATATATGAATATACAAACAGTTTTTGATAATATATATGTATTTGTACATTTATCTATATGTATATTTTATTGTATGTATGTTCAAATACTATTGTATCCATGTTACCCATTTTCATTGTATATTATTTATATGTTTAAATATATATTTCATATTTTTGTATTATATATCTTTTTATACTATGAACAAGAGATACTATATATTTTTTATATAGGAAAAAAAATTATATTTTTTAAATTTTATATATGTTAAATGAACAAATACAATATATTTTTCATGTTATATGTAATCATATGTTCTTTTTATTACAATATTATATAAACGTTCTTATATATTTTTTATAATATATCAATGTATTTATCAAATGTCAAATTTGAAGTATTAGATTCAATCAAGCCAAATTATGAACTGTTGATTTACATCAATAAAAATGTATTATTAAAAATATGATAAAAAATGCCTTGTATTGTTTAATAATTAAAAATATCCTCATGTCATTTGAAAGGAACTCAACTTACAATCAAGTCCAAAGGGTATTTTATCAATAAAAATTGGTCAAATTCAATGGACAAAGATATCCGCCAATTGAGGGCCAAAATGAAAGTTCACATGAGTTTTTTGTCGAAACTCTAATAGAAGGTGGCAATGTAAGACAGAGTAAATATCAACAAATGTAAATGTAATTTTTTATCTAGCAAGGAGTTTCTTGTAATTATGATAAATCATAGGGAGTGTAGATATAATTTACTCTAAGAATAATGAATAAATGAATAGTATGAAAGCTGGAAATGAAAAATTGATAATCGGCATAATCTTACTATCAAAGATTTTGTAATTCTCACATACGTGTCCTACTCCAGCCAGCCAGCATTATTCTCTTAATTAATCCAATTTTAATACTGAATAGTGCTAAGGGATACATGTGTATTACCAGATTCAGAACTCCCCTCCGCCGAGAGACCATGCAATGCACATTTAGCATAACTTAGTAGTCGGATCCGTTGAGGAGCACCCAACTTGCTGATCAAAGACCTTAGTAGTCCACTGCATGGAATTGAATAGCAATAAATATTTTAAAATCCTCAAATTTCTTTAATAATATTTGGAAGAAATAGAATCAATCCTTACTCAGTTCGCAGTATGGTAAGAAAGTCCGGCGGCAATGACTCCATGAAGGAAGATATGTCCTCCATTTTTAGAGACTTCAATTCATCCTTCAGATATTTTTTCTCTTCTGGCGACATCCCTCTCCCAAGCACAGATTTACTTTTAATTATTTTATAAAAAATAATCAACATTAGTTACACAGACAAACTAAAAAAATGTAATGTTTTAAGAAACCCTAAAGCTGAACAACAAATAAGGTTTTCATGTTTTCGTTGCCACATTGTCAACTTAGGTATTTGGAAACATTGGGAAAAACTGTCACCAATTTAGCATTACTTTCACACATTCTCTTTTTTCTTTTATGAGGTTTTCAGAATCTTGGACAATAATCCATGTTTTAAGTGAGTGCTGCCAATGGTATTTATGTTCTGCCATGAAACACTTCCACCAATCCTTTTTTGCTTCACCCAACTACTTACATTGTCACTAAAATTATAACAAAAAACAATTGTCGTTTAACAAGAATGTAAGCGTTTAAACAATAAAAAATACAAGGCTCAGCAACACAAAACTAAAAATTTTATCTAAGGCAAGATTCAATATAGCTGTAAATATTCAGAGAAGAAAATCCAAACAGTTCAATTCTTTCTCATTTCTAGTGGGCATATTAGTAGCTGATCCCATGCTATTCTAACGCAAAGCCAATTCAATAAAACATAGACACTTGAGCTGTACTTATTTAGGTTCACAACCCATAGGAAGAATAAAGACTGCTCATCTTAGGTTCTCCAGACAAATCTCGGCATCTGCAGGGATTGTAAGGAACTGATAAGAAACAGCAAAAACCCTCCTTTCCCCTTTTAGCCATAGTGTTTTTCAAGTTCGAAAGTTAGAATGCATTTGGATGAAGGATCTTGCAACATTTGGATGGAATGATTTGAATTTGATAGAAGAATTTTGAAAAAGGTTTTTAGATAAACTCAATATTAATAAATGGATGTGAATCCATCGTCGTGTAACAAAAAGAAGTTGAAAATAGGAATTCAAGGGTTTAAGATCCTTTATAACATGGAATTGTCCATAAGTTTAAAAGATTTGTTATTACGGATTTAAAATCCCTAACTCCAAATCCACCAATCCAGCACAACATTATATTACTCTTCAGTATGGCAAACAGATATTGTCCTCAGAACTTTAAAAGTAAAACTCCAATCCATAATAAAAGAAACAACTAAATCATGGGAAGAAGCAAAAGACAATACCTGTTAATAGTTCTTCCAGTAAATATAACAGGAAAATACCTAGCATACTTTCCAACACCAAAGCTTTCACCTAGCTGCTGTATTTTTGGTGAATCCAGAATAATTAAAGCCTCCCAGAGACGACAGTACTTCTTTCTGAAGTCTTCAGATAACTGTTTATAGACCCCATGATCCAGAATGACTACATTTATTTATGTTACGCAAATAAGAAGTCAATCCATAATCAAGTAATTATATGATACAACCACCCCTCTACTTAGATAAATGATGAAAGTATGTAATGCTTTTATACCTAATGAAAAGCCATTGCGCCCCTGTGGAGAAACTAATATATTCCCAGGATGTGGATCTCCATGCAAGAAACCATGGACAAATATCATCTCAGCAAACACATCTACTAAGGCTTTTGCAACCTACATTTTTAAGAGAAGCAAAATGGAACAAAGTAGTCACTGATGCAGTGAAGATACAAGCTTTAGACAGCTCCATATCAAAAGATTTCACACTCTAAATTTGACATATCTGTTATTTAGGATAACAGTAAGAATTGTATTACATGACATGTTAACAACTATTTTCCAGAAAACGAACCTCAAGAGGACTAATTCCCATTCGGTGCAGAAATTCCAAGTCATTGACCTGAAAACCAAAGATTTTCCTATTAGCAGTGGTTTAGCAGACAATCAATAGCAAACCACAGACACGAGGACGCATGTAAATTTTTTATGTTGCATACAAATTTCCTGGTATTGGTGAAATATAATAAGTTAAACCAGCCTCCAATAGGTACCCTGTACCCACTTAAATATTCATGTATAAAAGATTACTTATAAGATTGCTGGAAATAAAACTAAAACAATCACCGAACTACTCACTTTAGACTTGATAGTAACTTGCATGATATTACCCCTACTGAGTAAAACCTTTAACAGAAAGAATATCACAAAGTTGAACCAGATCTCACTTATTCTTCTAGTTAAACCCTCAAATTGTTGAATGACAAAACTCCCCATTCACCTCAAGTATTTATGCTTAAGGACCTTAACATAAACATAAATGTAAACCTGCAGATACTAACATAAAAATGGCAGAATCCACAGTGCCTACCCCAGCCCGTGAACATCACGAAGAAGTGCTATTCCTCAGATATGAATAAAAAACCAGGTACAGCTCTAGTAAAAGATAATGGATCCTTTACCATTTATGATCAAAATTATCACTTCTAAAAAGATGATATTTCTATGTCCTGTTTCCAAGCTAGATATGGAAGATAATAGACTTTAATCAAAAGATTACAATGTGTTCATCTTTCAGATTTATATAAATAATTTATTGGGTTGAAGTTCCCTGCAGAAATTAATCAGTTTGACCAGAAAAATCCATTCAATTCCTGATTCAGGAGGAATCAGATGCCACAATGATCGCACATCAATTGCAGCCAGCTAAACAAGAATGTCATGCCATGTTTCAAGAAAACTTAAGCACAATTTATCAACAGGAAAGGCAATCTAATGCTGCCCTTATGTATTAATTAAGGCATCTACAACTGCTTCAATATGCATATTTTTACTTTGTCTCACTCTCACATCTATTTTGTTATTATGACCGAGGAGGTACCATTTGTCAGTAAGGGCTATATAAAGAGAAATAGTTACAGCAATGTGAGTTATATATTCAAACTACTTCTCGTAGAATTCTTGCACTTGCAACGCTGTTTGTAGAAGTCCCTAGAAAATCCTTCGTCCATAAGGATAATGCATAAAAGCAGGTCAGTTCTCTATCTCAGCTCATTTAAATATAAGAATGGCACTTTTCAATTGGAAACAAATCCTCTGAAGATAAAAAATAAATAATAGCCAAAGGTGCCTTAACAATGCAAGTGAGATAACCAAGCTGTCTGTTAGATATGAAATCTCCTAAACATAAAGGTAGAGTGGTAGACCACTTGTATTATACAACTGAACATCTCATTAGTACAGATAAACCACTGGTACTCAACAGAAGACTGCAAACACAGACTACATAAATGCATTCCTAAGGGTAACTGAGATCTTTTACGCACTAGTAAAGAGTATTATGGACAGACTAGTCTACAACAATCATGAACTCCCATAGAAGCTAATGAACACAGTCCACAGGTTTTTCATTGCATGTGAAGTTTGGTGGTTAGATATACCTTATGTCCTTCACAAAACTGCATAGTCAATACCTGCCTGCTTGTGAAATCCTGGCAATATGAGCATGATACAGAGTTCAAAGATAATACAGAACAAATAATCTAAGTGTGGATACGTCAACAATAAGATCATAAAATTTTCTGTTATGAAATGCAGACATAATTAATTCATAAAGCTGATGATCATGTTCCATACCCAGTAAACACGAGGGATCCTGACCGTCCTGTTCTTTTTAAAATTATTTGCCGCTCTTTCTGAGTTTTTAGCCTCTTGAATGAAATCTATAGAGCAATAGGAAATAATACCATCCAAGCAAATTAAGATATTTGTACGAAGCAACTACAGGGACAAGTTCTTTGATACTTAATTTCCTTCCAGCGAGCACAATGCATATTTGGAAAATAAATAGAGGTTCAAAATGAAGTTTATACTTGCAAAAACATCAGAATGAAACAAAACAGCTGAAGTCACAGAACCTAAATACATGCATCTTATTGAGGCACTAAACCTAGGCGAAGAACAAGTTCTAATAGTATGAAGTAGCGAATGCAGATAGTAACCAAATTTTCTTCATAGAAAGATTTAAATATCTTCAGTTTCAAAAGAAGCATGAATCACATTTGAATACACAGCACATAAGAATGAATTCAAACTAATAATCGAAGAGGAAATAATTCTAATATGTTTACAATTCGCAATGGATGGAGAACACATGCTATACTCACCAAGTTCAGAAGCAATGGACTTTGTAAACTCTGATACCATCCACTCAAACCTGTATTCTGGAAAGAGCTGGATAAAAGAAGAAACATTAAGGCTTATGAAACTATACGACGAAAGCAGCCCAAGAGTTGGACTCATTTGAGCAAATAGCCAATTCAATCTCCATGCTTCATGTCAGAACCCGGTGAATCACTACAAGCAGAAGCTTCTCGCAGCAACTATCCATAGCGAGAGAGATCCCTTGTCTTTCTAGCCTACCTATCTATAGACTATCTATAGAGCATTTCTCCAAAATGAATCTAGAACCAGAATCAATTTGTGTTTTACTCATTCCCCCCCCCCCCCTCTCTCAAAGTCCTTATGAACTAATTGTTCTACACTTCTTACTTGTTGTAGCTTGTTACATGGGTCGTGAGCGGAATTTGGGTTCCTGTTGCATATTCAGCTCGTGTTGCAGCTGCTACCACTATTTTCTTGATCTACCCAATCGATCAAGGAAGTTTTTCTGATGGTATGCCTCTAGGAATTTCTGGTACTTTCAACTTCATGATTGTATTCCAGGCTGAGCACAACAACCTTATGCACCCATTTCACATGTTAGGTGTAGCTGGTGTATTCGGCGGTTCCCTATTCAGTGCTATGCATGGTTCCTTGGTAACTTCTAGTTTGATCAGGGAAACCACAGAAAATGAATCTGCTAAAGAAGGTCACAGGTTCAGTCAAGAAACTTATAATATCATAGCAGCTCATGGTTATTTTGGCCGATTGATCTTCCATATACTAGTTTCAACAGCTCCCATCATTACACTTCTTCCTAGCTGCCTGGCCTATAGTTCGTATCTGCTTCACTCCTTTAGGTATCAGCACTATGGCTTTCAACCTAAACGGTTTCAATTTCAACCAATCTGTAGTTGATAGCCAAGGCTGTGTAATTAATACCTGGGTTGATATGATCAACCGTGCTAACCTTGGTATGGAAGTTATGCGTGAACGTAATGCTCATAACTTCCCTCTAGACCTAGCTGCTATCGAAGCTCCAACAAATGGATAAGACTTGGTCATAGTGGATAGAAGTTTCTGAAAATAGAAATATAAGGTGCAATAATCCCTCTTGATAGAACACACATAAACTCATTGTCTTCGCCAAAAGGAAAAAAGAACAAATAAACAAACTAACTAAAAAGAAAGGGAATAAAAAATATGGAGATCACTGGTTAATAGGAATTATACCATTATGTCCTCTATTTCTGCAGCTTATTTGTGAATTTCTTCCCTATTAAACAACTGAATAGCGAAGCCCGTGCTAGTTGTCTAAGTGGAATTCATTTTAGGAATTGATTTTAGTCGGATTATGAATGTGTGCAGAAAAATATGAAAAGAAGGTAACTGAGGGACACAACATTTACCGGGTTTGGGTCTCCTAATTCACAACTGCTCATGTTCTATTTCCACTAGGATTGTTTTGAATGAACTACAATAAAAAGTGACCCATCAACTATTTATGCTTGGGTACCTGTAAAGCATCGTAAAAGTTGATCCACGGTCGTTGGCGCTGGATGTAATGTTAGGCACACTCCACCATTCCAATAGTACAATATAAGTGGAGGAGGGGGATATCTTAGACTAGGACCTTGTCAAAAAGTTTAACAACCAAAACAAAGAACACTAATCCAAATAACTCCGATATAAGGAAAATGATTGTGAAATTTGAGACTGGTTTGCACATTTTTCCAAAAGAATTACTCTTGTTTTTACAGTGTATAGTGTACATTAGTAACATTACAAGGATTAAATGAAAAGAAAAAACTAGTCTTTGATTCAGTTGAAGCATGCACCTTATCCAGTAGAGTGAATCTTATTTGACAGTTTTGAATGTCATTACAAGGATGAAAGGACAATAAAGCCAAACTTTCATCCAGCTGAAGCACTCCCAAAAATTTTTAGCCACTACCCACTCTGTGACCTTGAACATTATTTAAACAACTTTTCTACGCTATATAATCAGCCAAGTTAGAAGTGAACCAGGAATCTATGTTGATGTTTCATTGTCGAGCTTTATTGACAGATCGCTGTCAAACCACCGGCTAGATCCTACTTGAAGACAACGACTCATCCTTCCACCTACCATACCGAGTCATGTGCTTTCAGCGCTTTATGAACTATAAAGTTAAGGTAGGGGTAGGAAAAGGGGGAAAGAAGGGAGAAAGTAAAACTTTCAGATTAACAGAACATGGTGTTCTCTTGATTTAGCAATTATTCCTACTGAAAAAAGTGCAGAACTCAGCACAAGCAAAAATAATAACCCGGATTGCAATTGGCTCATGCACATCTTCATAATCCAGCATATTGCTTTGTATGCATATTTCTCTTAAACAATGACACATTTGATCCTTTTGAAGAAATGAAATTGTAAGAAGGCCTATAACATTTTAACAATTAAATTCTTACCCATGCAACTGATCTTGAGAGGAAGGCCATGGTTGTGACGTCAAATTTCATTTGATACTCTAATCCTGGATATTGGACCTGCAGTTCAGGCAGCACAGCAAAAATTAAGCACAATATTCTCATCCAGAGTTCTCTTATGCTAAAAGAAACACAAGTAAGCAATATAAAGAGAAACATGGTTGTTTCACAGCCAAGTATGAAGAGTCGATTGGTCCTAATGTCCTTGAATTGGTTTTAACTAGACACCATTCAAACTAGTTGTCTAAGTCTGAGGAACACTGTTCAAATTAAATCATTTTCTTACGGTAGTTCCTGCTGAATAAAATCACCACAGCTTAAGCATAAGAACTTATCTGCATTGGATGATGGATCTGGTTAGACGTCTTACACCATATTTGAGTTATACTATTTCTGCAACTATATAATTAAGGTGATTATGTTAATATATATTTTTAAAACAAACTAATTGTTAATTTCATTAATAGCATAATTCAATGTAATCAACAAGATAAATGTACAATAGAATTGTGCTATAAAATCTCAGGTCAAATAACCCCCACACCCCCATCGAAAGAAGCCAGAGGAAACAGCAAGCTTTGTTGATAAAACAGTAAAGCCAAGAAAAACATCAAAGATATTAACAACCACCTGCGTAAGCAAACCAACTTGTCAATATATAGCTGGACAGGTAAAGCAGAAATACAACTTTATACAGCCGCATAGTTCTATAGCTTAACCTTGACTGCCACTTCCTGGTGGTCTTTCAAAACGGCATGGTGTACTTGAGCAATTGAAGCAGCAGCAACCGGTTTCTCATCAAATGAGAGGAATCTGAGATTCATGGATCCACAAGTGAATAATCCCTTTCTCCTCTTAGAAGAAACTTATAGCCAGAAAGAAGTTTCTATTACAGCATTAAGGAAAGTTGAAAAAGTCTAAGTTGGAAATCTGACTTGTTCCAGACCCTTTTAACAGTTAATCATTTGAATTAACTAACACTAAAATAATCCAGTTAAATATCATGAAAATTTAGAACCAAAGTAAGGCTTTAAAAAGAATATGATACAGATGAAACAAGTGCTGACATTAGTCATCTTTCTGTTCCTACAAGTGGGAAAATTTGAATTTCCCAATGAGTCTATGACTGCTGTTATGATCAGGTAATTTAACTAGTGTGCTAAGTGAAGTTAACCTGCTTCAACTTACATCTCTGACAAATCCTTTCCCAAATTCTTGACAATAACTTCTTTGACGGCTTCAAAATTACAAGGAACTGCCTAAAGCATCACCAAGAATGAATCAGCATATCGTCCAATTGAAAAAACTTTTTCACCACAAAAGTTTGATCAGACAAGAAATATTAGGGAGGAAAAAAAAAAAAACAATGGCAAAAATAGAAACCTGATCCTGTAAAGATGAAAGAGTTGATGAGTATTCTCTTGGGACTTGGCGCATGGCTGCAACAAACTGACCAGCTTTAACATAGAAACCTTTGTTGGCATCACATAGTTTTAAGATCCTTCTTGCTGACCGCAGATGAAGCTTAAAAAGCCACAAAGCATCCAATTGAAGAGAGACAAAATTTGTAATGTGCAATCTTAGTCAAATACTTAGAGTCAGTCTTCAAATTTTCACTTAAACCACAAAACATTTTCTGTGCATAGGCTGTGACTTTCACATGGCTAGAGTTTTATCATCAGGAAGCAAAAGAAGAAGACAACAGTAATGATGGAACACTAATTACCAAGCATATAAACAAAGGCACAGGAAAGAGATTTATGCAATGATAAGCAATGTGTTTGGGTTGCTAAATGTCTATAATCAATAGTCAGGGTTCTGAAATCAAAGGTACGAACAAAACAAACCATGAACTTAAATATAAAACTTCTAACTGTTCAATAATTATGATGGACACTAGCTATCGGGTTACCAGACTATATTCTTGATGATGGTAAAGAAAAAATAGAGGCAGACATAATTTATTTAGAGGAGAGAGATAGAGGCCCAAGAAATAACTACTTCAGAGTTTTCAGGGTGTGAACAAATCTTTACTACTCATAAAGTTAATCTCTATAAATAACAATAACCTGCACCTACTTTAGGTAAATGACGTTTGATGTGTTCAAACACATGGAATGGATTAAGTAACAAACTGATTCTTTTTATCCATATCTCTACTGGTTTCCAAATTAATCCCATGGACGCATATAATTTAGAAGAATATGTGAGTGATTCATACACAATATTGATTTCCTTTATCAACGATTAATAAGCAGAGTTAAAGCCGAAACATAGATGATACAATCAATTGGAACAAGCTAAGAGAAGACAACAAATTAATACTAAAGTTCTAAGTGAAGTCAGTATAGACATCCAATGTATAGGGTTATGAGTAATGAAGTATCTGAAGCAATATCATTCCACACCTTCAGTTCTCACAATGTCATATTTGATTTTCTATGAGAAAGGATTATATATGATTCTGGGATGTTGTTGTTAAATGCCCAAATGAACTCAACGAGTTTGGGTTGGAGGACTTCATAGTATTGGTTTATCAAGTATTGTTACAGAGAAACAAGAGAAGATGACCAGAAACACTCGAAAAGCACCAACACATTAGAGTTATGATGTTTGCTTTATGATGTCCAAGTCCATGAGTGTCCATCCTTATAGAAGCAAGATAATGCAAAATATTCCTTGTACACTATCAAAAAGAGCATAAACCCATTCAAATCAGACTACAACACGAAACTGACAAAAACATCACAAAAAAAACAAAGGAACAATAGGAAAACCCAATGGCCAAACCTCAGATAACACGCGGCCGTACTCATCCGAACCGGCGGGTAATCCGCGCAGCGAATACTTGTAATCAATCACGCACGAACTAATCTGCAAAATCAAACCACAGACAGTGAAAAAAAAAAAAAAAAGCATTGGTAACACAATAAACATGACGAACAAAACGGAGAGTAGACTTACAGCAAAGACAGCGCGGGAGGAGCGCACAACGCCGTTCAAGAAGCCGGAGGGGAAATCGAGCGTGTCAGAGGAGTTGAAAGAATCATGTGCGAGCGCTGCACATCCAGCAGCGGTCAGCAGATAGACTGAGGTTTTCGCGCCAAACTTGAGCACTCCTCCATATCTCCTCATCTCAGCTGATTTTTGCTGGAAACCCGTCGGCTTCGCATTTTAGGGAGGAGGGAATTATGAAAATGAGCCAGTGGGGGGAAATTTACTAGCTTTGTTGTTACTGAGGGGTAAATTATTAATTACTTTTGGGATGATTTTAATTACTTCAAATGCTATATTTGGATGAAATAATTTTTATTTTGAGAAATGATTTAGAGAAGAGATTTAAACGACTCAATGTAAAAAAAATTAAATCCATCAACATTTCAGAAAAAGTATATGTCAAATAAGAGTCCAAAGATTTTATGTTCTTTCTAATATGAAATCACTAAACAAATACAAATGATTTGTTAATTGAGATTTGAGCTCCATACCTATAAATTCATCGATCTAGATATAATGTTTGATAATTTTTAGACCTCCTTTACATGGCCTCTTAAGGCTGGATTAGAGGTCTAATCTACCCTCAACCAATGTTTCCTTCAGTTGTTTCATACCCACATCAAATTTGATTGCTTGATATAACCCTTGATAACGCTATAACTAATTCCCCCTTGAGGTCGAATAATTTTATTTGCTGAAATCAAATATTCAGCCAAATAAAATCTTTTATAATTTTGTCCTAAAAAATGAGAGAATAAATGACCTAATGGCCCTCTATCTGAAAAATCAAACATGGCAATAAAATGCATGCAAGCGCTGCTCCGACTGCGGGGACAGGTTCAAAATCAATGCGCCCACCTCTTCCAAGACGGCGAGAGAAGGTCCATATTTGCAAAAACCAACAACCTATGGAAGTCAAAGTACTGATGCTTGGAGCGCTCCCCACAAACACTTGAAGAGCTTGATGCAATCTTGAAAGCTAGAAATGAAGCTGCCACATCTCCTTACCACTGACTACTCCACAGCATTGTTGCAATTTAATCTCCAATGACCGCATCCCTCATATCTAAAATAAGACCAGCCTAGGTCCACCCACCCAGCCTCGATGTCTCTTCTTCTGCAAATACTCATTTTGTGAACTACACACAACGCTTCGGCCAAAGCATTTCTCGCTAAAACACTATGCAAACCTTGTTCACAAGCCCTGACCTCAAATTTTAAGTTGCAACACACAACAATCCATTAACTACAGATTGTTAAGGACAATCTAGGCAGTGTGGTTTTTCTCCCATACTTTTTATCCTACCATATAAATAACATCCCACTTTGGCTATGTTTACTTCAAGTATTAGACCTAATATCCGAAGCAATCCTTAGTAGTAGTTTGTTTACTAGGTTTAAGTCCAACTCGATATAATGTGGGATTACCCATTACTAGACCTTAATTTGAGGTGGTTCTAATCCCCTGAAGCTGGTGATTAGAAGCTTGGGTTGGCAGCCTAATTTGTGATTTTTTTTCTTCTACTTTTGCCATTGATTTTAAGTGGTGCAATGTTGATATTGTCCTCCATTTTATTACAATCTACCACATTCATTGTATTGGACCTGACACAAGGTTGTTCTTTTCATACAACACTTCCCCAGCCCATATTTGTTCTTCAACAGAACGCAGGTGACCTTTCTTGCCCTCCATGTTTCTTCCTTCTTCGCCATTTAAATGTTCCTTTTTTTGCTTTTTTCTTCTCGAGTTAAGAAAAATGTAGCTCAATTTTTGTCTGATCTACTTGTTGATCTGCGTAGTGAAAGCAATGGTATACAATCTTGTGAAGTATTTTCTTTCCATTTTTTAGGCAAATACGAGTTATTTACTCTTGTGTGATGGCCACAGACTAATTTCAAAGGGTGTGTTGGTATCGAGAGCAAAGGTCAGTTTATTTGTACATTCCAAAAATTTTAAAAGTAAAAGAAACCACGAACCTGCCAACTTTTATATATCCATAAATACAATGTAAAATGTATGGTTTAATAGCATTCTTTCTGTATCTCATTTGGTATTGTATTTTTTCCCAAATATTCGCTTAATTTTTGTTCCAATATGTTTATTAAACCAAGTGCATTTTTTGCTTCTTAATTTCATCATTATACTTACTTACAACTATAATATTTTATATATAAAATTTTAATTGGCAGAACAATTAAAACTTCCACTCAGAATCATATGACTTGTTTCTCTTCAAGATTTGTTTCTCCTTTTTTTGCTTTTTTAAGCTGTAATTGTTGTTTTCCTTAATTGGTTAATTTACTTTTGCTTATGGGATGGTTCTCACGAAGAAAAATTTTAGCTGTAATTGTTGTTCAGCAAATTATGATTGAGATATTGGTAGGCCTTACCCTAATTGTGTGAATTCATTTATAACTGAAATGTATACGTACAAATCATACGCATAGAAGGACTCGTCAAACTAGTCGATTCCCGAACAAGTTAATCATTTGCATAGACTAGTCATCGTCGTACAACGGCCAAGCTTGTTTAAGAAATCTACACATGAACCGCAATGCGTTTGGACGTTTGTGTTATTTTTCGGCCTGGCTGATAGTCACAGTGTAATGGTTAGTGAGAAAATAGCTATACCTAAGTATCATTGCTCATCACAAGAAGAACTGGCTAGTGAAACATGATTTCATCCGATTTGGCCATACCATTAGTAAATGCTTTTGTCAGGTCCTAAATGCAATATTAAGACTAAATCGGACATTCCACACCCAACTTATACCTACCGGTGATGAATGTACGGACTCCAGATGGAGGTGGTTCAAGGTAACATAGAACTTTACTAAAATAATCTACCGAAATTGTAACATGTGTTTATGTGGCATACATTAGGGTTGTTTGGGGTGCACTCGACGGAATGTATATTGATGTTAGGGTCTTCAAACAAGACAAAAGGTATTATCATACACGAAAAGGTCATATTGTTGTTAATATCTTAGGTGTGTGCAACATGAACATGCAATTCCATTACGTACTGACTAATTGGGAGGAAAGTGCGGCTGATAGTAGAGTTTTAAGTGATACTATAAATAGACCTAATGGTCTACGAGTCCTAACAAGTAACTTTTCGGAAATAATTTTTTGTCAACACATAGAACATCATGTACACTAAATATGAATGCCATTTAATATTGATTTTCCTACCCTTTTCATTTGATAAGTATTACTTATGTGACAATGGCTACACCAATGGAGATGGTTTCTTGACCCTTTATAGAGGTGGTAGATGTCACTTGAGGGAATGGAATTGCGGCGCCGCTGGTCCTTAGAACAAAGAAGAGTTGTTCAATTTTGAGGCCCTCATTTTCTAGGAATGTCATTGAGCGTATGTTTAGGCTACTCAAAGTGCATTTGGGGTATATTGTGTTGGAAAATTTTAGTTTCGAGAAATTGAAACAACATTTTGAAATATAATAATTGGATTTAGAAATCAAAAGCAATTAAGCCACGTTGGAACAAATAACATAAAACAATAAGAAACGCTATTTATGACAAGAAAAATTAAATCGAAAACTTACAACAAGAATTATATTGTAACAATTTTTAGTCCAATTGTAATCATTAATTTTAACCGAATCGCAGAATTACTGCTTGCCTTGAAAAAAATATACGTCCTGTATTAGTAGTGCACTGAATACAACGTAAGTTCTCCCAGGATAAAATGATTGCAGTTGTTTCGGCTTTAGCATTATACCGAAGAACACTCAGAAGTTCGTTATCGGAACAAGAAATTTAAATTTCAAACTTTGAGAGAGGGATATAGGCCGAGAGAGAGAGCACCTGAGAAAGTGAGGTAGAGAGAAATTGTGAATTGTGATGTTGTAAACATGAGGAATTGCTGACTTTATATACATAGACATTTTTACCACTTTATTGCAACAATTATAAGTAGCCATAATGGCCTTTAATTTCCAAATGAAATATTCAGCCACTAACGGCTACACATTGAAGAATAACTATCAATTTCAAGTTTTAAACTTGAAGCAGAAACATTAAAAATCAGATTTTGATTTTAAAAACTATTTGAATTTTAAAATAGATTGTTAAAAAGAAAATCCAAATGTTTTGCTACAATAATAAAAAAAAAATTCTCTCCTTTTTCTCATTCTAATCTATGAATTTCATGTAAATTTTATTATTAAAATGACAATATATTGAGAAGTCAATCCTTTTATCCAATCAAAGTACAAAATAGAATCATAATGGCTTGTTGTTTCCTGCATAATTTTATTCGTAATGAAATGTCGGAAGATCCTTTGGAACTGGAGATTCCTGAAATAAACGATACGTCGACTTACTGAAACACTAGTTATGTGTCAATGATTGATACCAATTCAGTTTGGAACAATTGGAGAGATGAGCTCGCAACGGCTATGTATACTGAGTTGATACAGCATAGAGAATGAAACTGTTGCGTATATTGTACCATCTACCAAACTTTACTACTTTTAGTGCTTGTATTACAATATGTCTATGTTGTAACTTGCACGGACTTCCTCATTCGCTTGTGTTGTTGTTTGTATAAGATTCTTAAATTTTATTGATCAAGAGAAGAGAGTTGGATTTATATGTCAATGTACGTAATTTCTCTAATTCTGGCTTGGCCCAAGTTATTCTTTTACTATAATTAATTAAATTGCTTTGTTTATATGACCATGTCCAACCAAGTAATATTTTTAATAAATTATTGAATAATATTTATGGTGTAGGCAATTAACAGAGTTCACTGTAGTCATCATGACCGCAACAAGGACGAGGGAAATAATAAGCAACGTCATCATGGGCTCCGAAGGATAAAACTGATACTAGGCATACATGGACAGCCTAGGAGGAGGAAGTTCTTGTCAATGCCTTAAAATCAATAATTACTAGTGGATGAAAATGTGAGATTGACTTTCAAAACTGATACTCCAACTAGAGGGTCATATGCTGAATGTTTTTCCTAACTCTGACATTTGCATTGAGCCCAATATTAATTCAAAGATCCACATTTGGCAAAAACAATACTCTTGCACTCGTGAGCATGATGTCAAAAAGTGGATTTGGATGGGAAAAGAGTAGGAACATGGTCATTGTCGATGAGAACAGTATCTGGGATGACTACGTTAAGGTAAATACTAAACTTATTTCTCTAGCTGCTAGAACATACGATGAGGTAAATAGTTCGTGGAATTCAATGCACAGTCACATATAAACCTTAGTATTTGAGTACGAGTTTCAATGCAGGTGGATCGAATGGCAAAATCAATATGGTTTACATCTTGGCCATATTTCCCCCGGCTGGCGTGAAATATTTGAAAAAGATCGTGCCACTAGGAACCAAGCAAAGGACAACAACAACACCACAAACGCTGCTAGGGTAGAAGCTATGAAGGAAACACAAGAATACGAACTGGAATCCCGACTCAGGTTTTGTCTCTAACGATGTTGACTCCCACCAATATCAAATATGAAGGTTGATCCAATTGCCACTTCGTCCAATGTTAAAAAAAGTAGTAGTAGCAACGCCAAGAAGCATAAGCGGAATGAAGTGACACCAGAGGGAAGGTTGGTAGACATGAGAAATACATTTTGTTAGGATGCTAATTCACAAATCAGGGCGCTTACTAAGGTGCTTGAAAGGGAATTCAACAATCCAGGAAACACAGACATGGTTGAAGATGCAGCTGCTCATATTGATGGCCTAGACGAAAATGAACAATTGGTTATCGTCCAACGACCACATAACAATTCATAAGATCTGGACTTATTTTTTAGGCTTCCAACTCACAAGCGCAGGTGTTTGGTGAGATTGATGCTGGACGGTAGGTTTTGACGACTACCGACTAATTAGAGAAATTGAATTACATACCTTAACGAAGTTTTGAAGTAGGAAACATAACCTGAACTGAAATATTTTTGTCTGGCTAAACATACCTTAATATTAGCCATATTTTTGTTTGGAATATGCGTCATTCGAAAGACGCATCCATAGTTAGGGTTCAACTACCAGGCGATTTAGTAGGTCTGCAAACATCATTTTGAATGTATTTTGGATGTGTTTACGTTGTTCACCAATGTAGATGTGGTACTTAGTGACAAGTGAATATGAAGGCATGAGTTTTATACTATATATTTTGTTAATGTATTCGTCTCGCATGTATTTATACCAATATGGTTTAACTCCGACGCAACTTGGAGAAAACAAATATGTCATACTTAAGACGATCAATAAGACTTTTCTTAACACCTAACTACCCTCCAATAAAACATACAATGGACTCTTCTTCACAACACTAGCCACAGCCAGTCCACCCAATAAAAAGTGCATACAACCAACTAGGTATCTTTTGGCAATACTAACCACAGAAAGACCATACACTAAAAAGGACATACAACAACTAGGGTGTCTTGGCATTATCGCAGGAACATAAGATATAATAACATTTTTCTGAAAAGACTCAGACCTAACTAAACAAAATAAATTACACAACACATACTCCTCAGATACACACTCATAAAGAACCTGGCCCTATTAACATATACATAGCTTAAGATAGAAAAACAAAACCTATTAACTTCTATCAACACATAGTTGGCCCTTGCGTGTAGGCAACTTTAGTCATGTCTCTAGAGACCAAATTAATGACCTCCGGATCTTTGTTCTAATTTTCTCCCACGATTTTGATATCACCTTCATCGCCAGTATAGAGCTTGGATGAAATCTTTGTCGTGGGCTTTAGACCAATGACCGAAGTAAAAATATCTGTTCTGCGATTTAATGGGAGGAGGCACGACCATGATTGGTGGACTATAACAAGGAGGTGACATATGTATACATCAAATATCTTTACTAGTTCATTTTCAGACCCTGGTTGCTTGCATTATATAGACATTAGAGACTGCAACTTTTGCACAACTGCTGACTATTGGAATTTCGTTTCCTCATTCTTTCTTTTCAATATTTAATATTTTATGTCTCTTTACCTTAGGCAGCATGTGAGAACAAATGACAACATACACTACACTTGAAGACCATTATTTTGCTTATGTGAAACTGTGCGTAACAATGGAAAATTCCCATGTGTTGGGACTTCCACCAACACATGGCTTAACTTCACAATCACCTACAAGATTGAATTACCTATCACTGATTTATTCAATTTGTTACTGTACCCGCTAATATTCGCATCGTTTGGCTTGCTTTTTTGTGGGAAAAGTGTCTTAATGTAATCATGTAAAACTGGATTGTGCTCGTAAGGGTTTGAATACCAAGGGATGTGTTATTCTACAAAGAAAATTGTGAAACTAATTGTAATTTAAAAAAATATATGTGATAATTTTGAATTAATGGGGCCATCGTTTGATAGTATAAAAACAATGTAGTTACTAGAATACTAGAGATAAGCTATGAAATGTGTGCAGTTTCAGTCACATAATCGATCATATATTTATTACGTCACTAAAAAATAACATCCATGTCATAGCTTCGGAATTGGGGATTGGGTGCTTTTTAATATTCTTTATTATAACTTGACCATTGCTTATTGGGTTACTAAAATTCCTGAAGCAAATATAATTTATGAATATATCAACATATTAATTAATAAGTTAAAATAATAATTTAACAAGTTAGGGCACAAATGGTTGTTAACAATGAATAATGTGGTAAAATAATATTACAATCAGAATTTAGTTACAAACCAAATACTGATTTAATAAATCATAATCATCATATTATGTAAATTAAAAGATAATGAGAATCAACTTTACAATAAACCAAAAACCACAAATTTGTAGTTAACTATATTTCAGGTCGAAATTAAAGATGATAACTAAATTGAAAAGAGTAGTTTATTTTAACAGGATTAATTCTTTGAGAATAATGTAGACGTTATTCAAGCAAGCAAGAAATTCAATAAACCAATTAATAGCAACAGTTAATAAAATAATATATTAATTATCAATCATATCACTTTTTTTATATTTTGGTATTTAATACATTAATTTTAAATGTAAATAGTCAATTTAACTGATATTTTAATATATATATATATATATATATGTTGTCATTAGATCAATAAGTGTCAAAATGAATTATTTCAGTCAATCAAATCATGCTTTGCAGTTAAGGATTCTAACCAATCAGACAGCACCACATACAACAACTGCATGTACGCTCCAATCAAGTCAAGATAAATATTTTCTATATTTATCTCTTTAAAAAATATAAATATTAAAGAGATAATGTCGAATTGACCAATCATATCATTTCAAATAGATGATTTATTTATCTCTTTAAATTAAATTGTAAATAGATAATACAAAAGGTGTTTAAGTGCAATAGAACTCTACCTCTTTGACACTTATATAAAGGAATCCCTGGAGCTCATTCAAAACCCACAGACATAGAGAACGAACAACGGACCAAGAGAATAAGGCCAATTAATTCTCTCTATGAAGTTCCTCGAGTTCAAGAGTATTCAAAGCGCTTGAGGCTGAGATCGATTATTTGTCGAATGAGCGACACAAATTATAGCATTTAATTCGAGATTATAGGCGCTAAGGCCTCAAATTAAGATTATGAATATCCAGATATATTCTCAAAAAGATCCAAGTGGTAAATCCACTTCCAAATCCTCAAATCCAAAGTCAAGACTATAACGTTTAATTCGGGATTACATGCGGTAAGCCTTTTAATTAACGTTATAAATATTCAAATATATTCTCAAGAAAATAAAAGTGGTAAATTTACTTCCAAATCCTTAAATCCAAAGGCAAGATTATAATGTTTACTTTAGGATTACAAGGTGGTAAACCCTCAAATTAACGTTATAGAAATTCAAATCAAGTCAAGGGAGATCTAAATGAAAATTTTACCTTTGAATTTGTCAAATGTATTCTTGAAGAGAAGAATAAGATGATTGGATAGAGATTATACCCACTTTTACCTATCAAATGCATATTTCTATTTGTGATAATTCATTTGTATTTTGATTTTCAGACACGACGAAATTAGCGATCACAAATTTTGGCATGCCCAGTGGGACAATCTTTACCTCTCATCTCTTCTCATCGCAAATCAACTTGAAAGGCTAATGGAGATGAAGAACAATATTTCCAACTCTTCAAATTTCAAATGTCATATGTCGAGTTTGAAAGCTTCTTCTCAACACAACAATCATGTGGGGGCAAGTAGAGACGGTGTTATTCCATTACCCCTCAAGTTTTCACTTAAGTCGGGGGCAAAGCAAGAAACGCAATTTGTGGAGAAAGGTTTGCTCAATTATTTATTGTGAATAAATCTAAAGGCTGAGGTTGCAACAATTATGATGGTACAAAATACTTCACTGGAAGAACAAATCACATCATTTACAGTTGCCGTAGAAAATTTATTGAAACATGTTCGAGCACATGACGATTATCTTAACAAGCTCCATGAAAAGTTTCAAAGTATTAAATAAATTTGACGATAAATATTTTCAATTGCATGCAATACAAACAAAGGAATTTTATGTTTCTACCGTCGAATTTATTTCTATTTAGCATGTGAAGAATACTGTGAATGAAGTAATAGCAAATACACATGAAACTCGAGCTTAAACTTTCAAAGCTTACATGAAGCCTTACAAAAAAAAAGATTGAGCAACTGAGAATGCCAGAAAACTACTAGCCCCCAAAATTTCAACAATTTACTAGCCATGAGGACCCTAGGCAACATATTGCTCACTTCGCCGAACATGCAACACGCTGGGATAGATAGAGACCTTTTAGTCAAGCAGTTCATATTTTATCCTTGAAAGACACTGCTTTTGATTGGTACATTGATCTTGAAGTAAACTTTATTGATAGTTGGGATGACTTATATAACATGTTTTTCAGTCGCTTTTATAGTGGTCGACGTACTGTTAGCATGATTGGACTTTCTAACCAGCATCAAGGAAAAGATGAGCCTGTGCTAAAATATATCAATAATTGGAGAAATCTATCGTTAAATTGTAAAGGTACTTTGTCTAAAATCTCTGCAGTCGAGTTATGTATTCAAGGCATGCATTGGGAACTATACTACATTCTTCAAGCAACAAAATCAAAGAGTTTTGGAGAGCTAGCCGCTCGAGCACATGGAATTGAAAAATGAGCTTCATTGCAAAGAAGATGAATGTTTAGTTGATAACAATGATGATGATGCAACACCATGAAATTTAAAAATTTTCAATGCTCCTGGATAGAAGCATAAACTATCTAAAACCTCTACTATCTATAAGGCTTGGTTCTTCCTTCTGCTGCGCTCCTCCTCAATACCCCCGAGTGGGCTTTCAGCGCCTCGTATCTTCAGTTGATTATGTGCCATATGTCCCCAAAGCTTCTTTGATTCAAGTACTTTATGGAAAGTAGGAGGTTGGGAAAAGGGGCATCGACCACCTTCAAAACTATAAAGGTGACTGAGGCTAAGACTCTCCTCCCTGTAGTAGCAGAACATAGGTTCAGTATAAAACCTTTTCGGACCCCCAAAATTGTTCCCGGACTGCTAATATCAATTTTGTAACATTTTCTGATATTTTTGATAATCGTCAATTAAGTGTATAAACTATCTAATATTTTCGAAAATTATTTCTCAATTCTCCTGGATATGAGTATAAACTATCTATAAATTTACATAAAAACTCATTGATATGAGTATAAACCATCTATAAATTCAACTCGAAGAACTCCTTAATACGAGTATAAACTATCTACAACTTACTTGAAGGACTCCTTGATACGAGTATAAACTATTTTCAAATTTACTTAAAGAACCCCTTGATACGAGTATAAAATATCTATCAATTTACTTGAAAAACTCCTTGATATGAGTATAAACTATATACAAATTTACTTGAAGAACTTTTTGATATAGTATAAACTATCTACAAATTCAAATTGAAGAACTCTTTGATACGAGTATAAACTATTGATAAATTTACATGAAGACTCCTTGATGTAAGAATAAACTATCAATAAAATCCAAGTGAACTACATTATGACTTGATCCTCCAATGAGGTAAGTAGGTATTTTGAGATATATTTTCAAGTTTAGTCACATGTCAAAAAAAAAAAATCTCATGAAGAATAATCAATTTCAAGACATGTTCACTCCTTCACTTCGCTGCGGTTGATGTCCGTGAACAAGGCTCGAGGGGCATTAAAATTTGTGAGAGCTAATTTTGTCGTGTCTGAAAATAAAAAAATAAATAAATTATCACAAATAGAAATATGTATTTGATAGCTAAAAGTGAATATAATCTCTGTATAATCCTCTGATTCTTCTCTTGTAGAATATATTTACAAATTTAAATGTAAATCTTCTTGTAGATCTCCCTTTGACTTGGTTTGAATTTCTATAACATTAATTCAAGGGCTTACTGCCTGTAATCCTGAATTAAACGTTATAGTATTGACTTTCGATTGAGGATTTGGAAGTGTATTTACCATTTCTATCTTTTTGAGAATATATCTGAATATTTATAACGTTAATTTGAGGGCTTAGCGCCTATAATCCTGAATTAAACTCTATAATTTATGGCGCCTATCCAACGAATCACTCGATCTCCCCTTGAGCGCTTTGAATACTCTTGAACTCGAAGAACTTTATGGAGAGAATTAATTGGCCTTATTCTCTTGCTTCGCTCTTTGTTCTCTATGTCTGTGCGTTTTGAATGAGCTCCAGGGACCCTTTATATAAGTGTAAAAGAGGTAGAATTGTAATGCACTTGAACACCTTTTGTATTATCTCTGTACAATTTAATTTAAAAAGATAAATACATCACATATTTAAAATGATATGATTATTGGAGCATACATGCAGTTGCTCTACGTGGTCCTGGTTGGGGAATTAGCCTTTCGACCACCCCCACCACCTGACACGCCCGAACCCTCATCCACCCCGCAGACTCTAGATGATGCTGGACCATCTGGAGCAGCACGGGCAGCTGACGACGCCATACAACAGTCTCCCACACCAGCGAATGCTCTAGCACCACCACCAGCAGTCCCCCCACCTCTAACGCGCCAGTACATCAGCCTCGATGACGCGAGGTAAATTTCTTTATGATTTTTTTGTACTATTTTATCTTGAAAATTATTATTGACATGTCCTTTCAAGTCTGATTGCCGCTTCTACGAGTGCATCAATGCGGTGGTGCAGGGACACTTTCCCTACCCATGGCCATGTTTGAGGTAGGTGCCGCCAAAGCACCAACACTTCTGGTTCAAGAGCATGAAGCTAATGTAATTAAAATTAATTTTGTACAATCTTATAATTTAAATTGTTTAATGAATTTTATTAATTTTTTATTTAATCTTCTTATTGTAGATGACCTACTGGTGAGACTATGATGATGAATTCATGTTTCGAGTCTTCCACATGTGGGCCAGAAAGTACATCCAAAAGACGTTCTTCGTCTCCTGGTCGAGCCACTTTGGCTGGCCAACGATGTATTGCTCCAGCTCCAAGCGTACTGGGCCAGCAAGAACTTCTAGAATGAGTCCTCGAAGAATAAGGCGAATGTCCTCGACTGTGTACACTGATCTTTCTCTGTCGGCATGCACAAGAGGGAGTTGGTAAGTACATTACATTACTTATAGGTTTATCATTATTTTACTCATACTATGCTAAATGTTTTATTCTTCTATAGGAGGCAAAGTTCGGTCGGCTGTCCAAGCAGATGGAGTTGTTCGCCCTATGCTACAAGAAAAAGAAAGACGACGGCTGGAAAGGGCCGAGGGTGGCTAAGGTGGCAGTAAATACATATTACTAATATTAGTTTTTTTAAAAAAAATATTTATTTATTAAATGTAATAATAATTTTGTTTGTTTTGCAGGAGATGTTACTAAAACTGATGGAGGATCATTAGCCTCAGCCTACCCCCTATGACCACCATACCCCCGCCCAATCGAAGTTTTCGATGGCGATGACTGAGCAGTAAATGTGGCTGGCTGCAGTTGGGTACAAGAACAAGGACCGAGTATTCGGCCTTGATTCTGAGGTCCACGTCTCTAGTCGGACCTTCACATCACCATCGCCACCCCCACCGGCAACCGCCACTACCACAACCATACTTGGCCATTGAGGACCGCATCGGTCGCCTCGAGATGATGATGGCAGACATGATGGACATGATGAGAAAGATGCGGGTTAGCTCCTCGTCACAGCCGACCGCCTCCACTAGCGTCCCAGTACCGTCTCCGACAGATCCCCCGACCCTAAACGGGGACGATATGGACATCGCTGACGAGGAGGGTTTTGATTAGGTTAATTTTTTTTAATTTTATAATTGGATATTATTTTATATTAATATAACATTTTTTCCTTAATTATTCATGTTTCATAATGTTTATACATTCAATTATTTCATATCTTTTAATTAATTAAATTCATAAATATAATTAATTAAAAATTCATTAAAATAATTTAATTATATATGAAAATTTATTCAAATATATAAATTAAATTATTTATTAAAACTTATAAATTTTATATTAAAATTTATTACATTAATTAATTATTTTTTATAATTGATTTATATTAAATAATTAATAAAAAATTTATTATAAAATAAACAATTGGGAATGGATCATTCCTAATACCATTGCTAAAATAGTTCTAAAAATGTGTTCCTAAATTATAATGCACGTTTCTAATACCATTGGTAAAATCATTTTAAATACGTGTTCCTAAATAATGATGACCGTTCCTAATACCGCTGCTGATACGATTTTATGTATGTGTTCCTAAATACGAACAATTATTCCTAATACTATTGCTAAAATAGTTTTAAATATGTGTTTCTAAATAAAGTTGATTGTTTCTAAAACAGTTACAGAAGACTGTTCCAAATAAAAATTTAACCGTGCTTAATACTATTGTAAAGTTTGAGAACCAAACCAATCTAATGACCTTTAAACATATATAACCAATACAAATGAATAGAGTTTCAAATTTAAGGCATGAGTATTACAAAGACCGTTCCAAAAGTAACCCGAAATAAATAATAGAACCGTTCCAAATTCCATGCATATATATATATATATTAAAGGGCTGGCATCGCTCCAGCCCTTTAATAGCTGGCAGCGTGCCAGCCTGTTTTTTTGGCTGGCAGTGATTAAGGCTGGCCGCGGCCAGCCTTTAAACAAAGCTGGCCGCGACCAGTGTAAATTTTAATTTTTTAAAAAAAATTGACCGCCTTAGAGTGTGTATAAATAGTGGAAGAAGTGATATTGTTTTTCACTTCAAATAAACCTTTCAATTTACCTCCTTGTACGAATTTCCATCCTATCCACTTTATAAATATTTTATGTGACGTTGCAAAAAGTAATTTTTTTTGTACAAATAGATAGACGGTCAGTCTATGGGCCTCGTGATGAGACTGTATTATCTCAACAAGCCCAACATAGGTCGAACGATATTCTTGAAGGTGACCTAGATGCCGTACTAATTTCACGGCGGCGGATGGTAGCTTTTGGACTCATTTTCATCAAAATAATATGTCCGAGCGTGTACAAGAAATCCTACACCAAATAGGATTTTATGGAGTTTACGGGTGTGGATGATTTCAATTAAATCAACACCTCATCACTGCATTAGTAGAGAGGTGGCGATCGGAGACGCACACTTTTCATTTTTGTGTAGGGAAGCCACAATTACCCTACAAGATATTCAAATAATATGGACACTCCCAATAGACGGTGAGCCGGTGACTGGAATTGATCTCGACCGCACAATACAACAATGGCAGGAATATTGCCTTACTTACATAAGCTTTAGCCCGGATGCAATGTGTTGAAGGACTCGAGACTACAGACATCTGCAATTACATGTCATTTGGCGGCGGTCAAGATCACTTATAACACTCCCCATGATGTCGTCGTCCAGTACGCACGTGCTGTTGCATTATTTCTATTAGGGGGATTGATGTGCCCAGATTTCTCAGGTAACTATATATCATTACTATATCTCTCAAAATTAGAAGATATAGAAACAGCGAGGAACTATAGTTGGGGGAGTGTTGTGCTGGCATTTTTATATCGCGAATTATGCAATGCCAGCACAAAAGGCAAAGTGGCAATTGGTGGCGCGCTGCAATTGCTACAGGTAAAATTTACTTAATAACTTTTACACAACATTTTTGCTATAAATATTTATTAATAATACATATTTGTATTGTTCGTGCAGATTTGGGCATGGTCACGGATTACACCACTTTGTCCTGGACTTGTGTCCAACGACTATTTATGGGCCAAGTCCAAATGGAGAACAATCGCTGGTTTCCAGCAGCACCATATGGTGCTACTTGGAATTATCAGCACACTTTCACCACCACAGTGCGGGGAACTGTCCGAGTCATAAGAGAAATATTGGATGAGATGCAGGCGGATCAGGTAACTTATTTTTAATATTATACGTACATTTATACCATGAATTAAATTCATATTAATTTACATATTTGTATTTATTACAGTTCATATGGCAGCCGTATGACATGGACTCGGATGTCATTATGGCTTACGCCGATCAATTGAACCCCCAATTGTGGAGGTCATCATGTCCATTGATATTCTACGCGATAGTTGAAATGCGTCGTCCCGAACGGGTTGTTCGTCAATTCGGGATGAGGCAAAATGCACCAGAATCGATGGATACTCGGGATATGAGCCTCCATCAAATTTTTCGTAAAAATCACACGGGCGCAGATTGGTCCCTGCAACACAATACAATATATCACTAGATGGCAAAGACAATATAACACGGTTGTATAGAGGCCACCCATTTCGAATAGAAAGGAAAGAAAACAAGGTTATTAGGAATGGTACTACAACATAACAAAAAATTTCGTATCGTCATCTACTGATAGATGTGTGGAAAGCGGCTACCAACCTGGAGAAGCACCTATGTTGCAAGTTGTGGTACGTTGTTATATAATATTACATATTTTATTTTAGATTTTTTTTAACAACACAAGGCTCATTATTTTTCTATAATTTTCAGGCAAATTAGGTGAATGCCCTTGAAACTTTATACGATCTAGACCACCAAATATTGAAGGATATAGTCAATTGGTGGATAGATTTGAACATGGGTTACATATTATCAAGGAAGCTATAACCCAACAGTCACAACAAATTGCTTTTCCATCCGATGATACTCCTACAACATCCCACAGGCAAAGAAGAAGTTCTAGCCGAATGTCTACTGGTTTAGTTGAACATCATGATATTGGGGTGGATATAGCTGGTCCTTCTATAGTATATCCACCTCAAGATTATTACGTGCCTCAACCGCCTCAACCGTCTCAAGACGAATGATTTCAATCGACTCAATATATGCCAAACCAAACACAAGATTATTCTCTTGACCTTGGTCTTGGTATTAATCAACCATATACACAAGGATATAATATTTCACCAATTTTATTTCCATCATTTGGTGCATATCGTGACAATGTGGAGTTAAGTTCCACAACAACATCAAGTCAGTTCGGTGGTGATGAAAATGAGGCGCAAAATGAATCAGTTCAAAATGTGGGTGAGGAAATAAAAAGACCTCGGCGTCAACGCCACAAACGGAATTGTGGAACGGGTGGACATTTTTTATATTTGTAGTTGTATAGTTCATTGTAATTTTTTACAATTGTACAAAATAAATAACTATTACATTTGTACCCTTAATTGTAATTTTTTAAATTAATGCAATGTTAATTTTATAATTTTTTGGATTTTAATATGTTGTTAAAAATTAATTATATATAATTAAATTACACAAATTTATTTAAATAAAAAAAAGAAAAAAGGCCAAGTCGGGATTTAGAATCACGACACTAAGTCGCGATCTGGCCAATTTGCATTTTTCTGGCTTTATTTGTTGATGAGTCGCGATTTGAAATCGCAACTCGTCATATTTTTAATATATAATTAAAAAAATTATAATAATATAATATTTTTTAATAATAAATTATTAAATAACTCCACCTCTGTCAGATATGATTAGGGAACATATTGACAGCCTAAATTACAGAAAATCGAATAAAACAACAAGATTAAAACAGTGCACCAACAATAGAGAAATATTACAATAATAAGTATTTTTCTTTAGCCTGTACATTCTCAGAAAACACTATTACAACCGTAAGTATTTTTCTATAGAGAAATATATACCAAAATGTCATAATAAAAATCGCTTTCAGTAGCCAAAATGTAGAAAAAAAAATACAACAGAAATAGATGAATCAAAATTGTTCATCGCTGAAGAATGATCTGACCTCCTAATCGCCCGTTGGTTGTATGAAGGACCAGAACAAATAGCGAAAACCCTACTTTATAGGAGAAAAATTGAAATGAAATTATAAATATGTATGTAATAATTGATGAGAGTGATCGTTCAAAAAGTTGTAGTTTTTGATGGTTTAACTACCATACACAGAACATATATACGAAAAAAATACTTGGAAGAAACAAAGGAATGCCCCAAAAAGAAGGATATCAATCTACAACAAAGGGAAGATGGCTTCAGTTCTTTACTTGATGGGACATTGAAAATCTTATTTGGGGTTAAAAAAGTAATTGCAATAAACAATGAAATTAATAATCAAAGGCAACTAAACACCCAATGTGCCATTCGTAGAAGTTTTTACGTAATTGGGAGATTAACTGGTAATTATTAAAAATTTAAATTTAATTAGTAAATAAATTATTAGATTGAATTTGGGATATGGTAAAACTTGAACGGATTAAATTGGAGTTCGTTATAATATTTTAAAGCAAATCATATTAATTAAGAAATTTAGAAAGGACGTAATGGGTATTATGAGAAAAGTTTAATTAAATAAATAAAATAATAATAATATTATATACATATATAATATATATATATAAACATATATATATATATAATAATATGTATATAGAGATATACATATAAAAAATGATAAAAGAGAGAGTGGATGAGAGTGGCGGCCAAGCCCACCTCATTTCTCTCTCATCTTTTCTTATTACTCACACACACATGCACAATTACAGTATATTCCAAAACACAAACAGTTAGAAATTTGCAATTTCTCGCGGTGAACGAACAGGTACAAAAATTTATATTTTAAATTATAATAATTTATATGATTATATTATTTATTTACTCCGCTTATTAAATATAGTTTATATTGAGTGATATACTATTTTATCGGAGTATTTTATGATTTTGACTATTTAAATTAGTATCAAATTAAATATCACAATTGCTATCAAAATGATACAGTTGGGCAATTAAATTATTTAATTTGTTAGATTTAATTATTATTATAGCTAATTTACACAATTCCATCGGAATGATTAACCAAATATGTAATTTTATGTATTATTATTTAATTAAATTGTATAGCAACGATAAATTGACAGAAAATTCATAGAAATATTTTGAAAGTTATATTTTAGAAATATTATGTTATTAAAGAGAGAAATAAGATTTCAATGGTAATATAATTTACGAATGTTATTAAAAAAGATAGTTATAAATATATATGGGGTTTGATTAAGTGAATTCTTATGAATTATTTGATAAATTAAATATATTGATTATACGTATAACATTCTATTATAGGACGTGACGACAAAATAGAGGGTTGAGCAGTCCCTCGTGAAACCGAAGCATTTTGGAATATGAGGTAAGTATAGCTAATTGGATTTATATATATATATATATATATGGGTAGTATTGTATATATTATATATATTGGTTTCTTGGATGCGAACGTGGACTTGACTTTATATTATTATGCGTGGCTTTTGTATATTGATTGTTTATATAATTAGTTATGGATCATTTGTTAGATTATCATAATATTGGTGAAATTGTTACTATGTAATATGTGATGGTAATGTAGAGATATGCCGGATATGATTATGTGATAATCATATAATTGATTGTTGATGAAATCAAATTGGGAGTTGTTATTGAGAAAGTGATTATTACAAAGAATAGAATGACGATTGTGAGTTGAAATAAAAGATGATGCTTACCTAGTTGGGAACACAGTCAATGGTTTATGAAAATATGATTGATGATAATGTGATTGATAATGAGATATGAAAAATATATGATTTAAGCTAGATACCATGGCGCATAGGGTACCGGGGTATTCCGGGGCAGCGGGGAATATCCTGTGCTGTTAGCTACACACTGGGATGGTGTGGGGGTATCATGTTTGTTGTGATGTCTTGTGCTATATTGCTACACAGCTGGAGTAAAAGAGTGTGGGGATATCACACAACGGGTATCCTGTGTTGTATATGATATGATGATGGCCGGCGAAACCATTGACTGATGTATACCAATTAGAGTAAGTGGGGCCCTTAACTAATAAACGATAATGTCGAATATTGTGTCATAGATTGATTTATAGTTTTGAGTAGGCATTACTGCTTATATCTGATGTTGCTATATGATTAATGACTGTTAGTAAATGTGACTGTATGTATGTAAATTGTTGCATGTGTATATATAAACTGATCTGCTATACTTATTGAGTAGGCAGCTCATTTGCCACGTAATTTTTCAGGAGATAGGTCATACTGATTAGCTATATTGGACTTTGAGCTGTGTCGTCTTATTAGGTGGGTTAGTCGTGACATCTGAAGCCAGAGTTTTTGATTGTTGGGTGTTAAATATTCTGTTCTTTTATTGAGATTTGTGTTTTAAAGTTGTCGTATGATTTTTCTTGAGGTTATGTACATGAGAACATCTAGTGAGGCTGAATATAAACTTTTGGAGTTATATATTACCTTTTGTGGTATATATATATATTACATTGATAAATTAGAATTTATTTTACGGGTTGAAAGAGAATTACTCATAGAATGAGTTCTGATTAAAGAAAAGATGAAATAGTAATGATTAGATGTAGCAAGTAGGGGGTGCTACATTGGGTGGTATCAGAGCAGGTTTACGTTTCTAGGGTAATGATTGTGAGATGTCCCTAATGATTGAATTGTTTAATGTAGGATGGCTTCTCAAGGTGTACGGGCTGACCTAGTAGTTAGTAGGGAAGAGTCAGCGGAGTCCGTAGAGGGCTCAGTGGCACCTGCAAGTGCAGGTGGGGTGGAGGTAGGTCGAGAGGGTGTTGGTGCTGATGCTCCTATTCCTCCTGGTGGTGCTCCAGTGGCAGGATTTCCACCAGAGTATGCACAGATATTTCAAATGACTTTTCAAGCCCAAGCACAAGCCCAAGCGCAATTCCTTGCATAGGCGCATGCATCCACTTCAGTGCCAGCACCAATAGTCCCTACAATTGATCGTAATTATGAAAGAATCAGGAAGATGGGGGGCTATAGAATTTGAAGGTACCCTAGACCCAGAGATTGCTGAAAGATGGTGGGAAAAAGTCGAAGATGTGATGAACTTGGTAAATTGCACTCCAGAGAATCGACTTAAGTATGTTGCTTCTTTGTTCGTGGGTAATGCCTTGATTTGGTAGAGGTCTGTAAAGAGGGGATATGAGCCAAGAGAAATAACTTGGCTGAGTTTCAGAAAGAGTTTGACGATAAATACAAACCCAAGATGTACCGAGACAAGAAGAGGATGGAGTTCCTAAATTTAGTGCAAGGGGATGATCAGACGGTGGCAGAATATGAACTCCGTTTTGCGGCACTAGCCAAGTATGCACCAGAAGCAATAGCGATGCAGGAGGATCATTGTTACCGTTTTGAACAGGGGCTACGGCTACGACCAGAGATTAGAAGAGGCATCGCAGTCAGAATTACAAATTTTTAAAACTCTTGTTGAATCAACAGTCCGGATGGAAGAAGCAGTAATGGAGGATAAGAAGAAGGGGAAAGAGAAGAGGAAATCAACGTATACAATAGGGGAATCAAGTCGGTTGACCAAGAGGGGAACCGGTCGCTCATTCTCAGTGGCAAGTGGGAGTTTTACACGTGGTGGTCCCATTTTTCGAGGAAGTAGTGGACAGAGGTACGGGGGATCCGCGGGCTTTAACAGAGGTTCGTTTGAACGCAGTTCATTTGCTATGCCTTCTACTGGATCAGGAAGGGGAGCTGGACCGAGTTATGGTCGAGGACCAGTTTTTCCTCCGAGCTATTCTACTTGTGGAAGACAACATCAAGGGCCATGTTGGAGACGGGATGATATACCGAAGACTTGCTATCTCTGTGGAGGTAGAGGACACATTGCTAGGAATTGTTCCAGTCAGACTATGGGTGTGGAACAATTCCTGGCAATGTGTCCTCTACCTCCACAGAGATAGCAAGTCTTCGGTATGTCATCCCGTCTCCAACATGGCCCTTGATGTTGTCTTCCACAAGTAGAATAGCTCGGAGGAAAAACTGGTCCTCGACCATAACATGGTCCAGCTCCCCTTCCTGATCCAGTAGAAGGCATAGCACATGAACTGCGTTCAAACGAACCTCTGTTAAAGCCCGCGGATCCCCCGTACCTCTGTCCACTACTTCCTCAAAAAATGGGACCACCACGTATAAAACTCCCACTTGCCACTGAGAATGAGTGACCGATTCCCCTCTTGGTCGACCTACTCGATTCCCCTATTGTATACGTTGATTTCCTCTTCTCTTCCCCCTTATTCTTGTCCTCCATTACTGCTTCTTCCATCCGGACTGCTGATTCAACAAGAGTTTTAAAATTTGTAATTCTGACTGTGAGGCCTCTTCTAATCTCCGATCGTAGTCCCTGTTCAAAACGGTAACAATGATCCTCCTGCATCGCTATTGCTTCTGGTGCATACTTGGCTAGTGCCGCAAAACGGAGTTCATATTCTGCCACCATCTGATCATCCCCTTGCACTAAATTTAGGAACTCCATCCTCTTCTTGTCTCGGTACATCTTGGGTCTGTATTTATCGTCAAACTCTTTCTGAAACTCAGCCCAAGTTATTTCTCTTGGCTTATATCCCCTCTTTACAGACCTCCACCAAATCAAGGCATTACCCACAAACAAAGAAGCAACATACTTAAGTCGATTCTCTGGAGTGCAATTTACCAAGTTCATCACATCTTCGACTTTTTCCCACCATCTTTCAGCAATCTCTGGGTCTAGGGTACCTTCAAATTCTGTAGCCCCCATCTTCCTGATTCTTTCATAATTACGATCAATTATAGGGACTACTGGTGCTGGCACTGAAGTGGATGCGTGCGCCTGTGCAAGTAACTGCGCTTGGGCTTGTGCTTGGGCTTGAAAAGCCATTTGAAATATCTGTGCATACTCTGGTGGAAATCCTGCCACTGGAGCACCACCAGGAGGAATAGGAGCATCAGCACCAACACCCTCTCGACCTACCTCCACCCCACCTGCACTTGCAGGTGCCACTGAGCCCTCTACGGACTCCGTTGACTCTTCCCTACTAACTACTGGGTCAGCACGTACACCTTGAGAAGCCATCCTACATTAAACAATTCAATCATTAGGGACATCTCACAATCATTACCCTAGAAACGTATACCTGCTCTGATACCACCCAATGTAGCACCCCCTACTCGCTACATCTAATCATTACTATTTCATTCTTTCTTTAATCAGAACTCATTCTATGAGTAATTCTCTTTCAACCCGTAAAATAAATTCTAATTTATCAATATAATATATATATATACCACAAAAGGTAATAGATACCTCCAAAAGTTTATATTCACCCTCACTAGATGTTCTCATGTACATAATCTCAAGAAAAATCATACGACAACTTAAAACACAAAGCCCGATAAAAGACCAGAATATTTAACACCCAACAATCAAAAACTCTTGCTTCAGATGTCACGGCTGACCCACCTAATAAGACGACGACACCGCTCAAAGTCCAATGTGGCTAATCAGTGTGACCTATCTTCTGAAAAATTACGTGGCAATGAATTAGCTGCCTACTCAATAAGTATAGCTGATCAATTTATATATATATACACATGCAACAATTCACATACATGTAGTCACATTTACTAACAGTCATTAGTCATATAGCAACATCAGATATAAGCAGTAATGCATACTCAAAACTATAAATCAATCTATGACACAATATTCGACATTATCGTTTATTAGTTAAGGGCCCCACTTACTCTAATTGGTATACATCAGTCAATGGTTTCGCCGGCCATCATCATATCATATACAGCACAGGATACCCGTTGTGTGATATCCCCACACTCTTTTACTCCAGCTATGTAGCAATATAGCACAGAACATCACAACAAACATGGTACCCCCACACTATCCCAGTGTGTAGCTAACAGTACAGGATATTCCCCGCTGACTCGGAATATCCCGGTACCCTACGCACCATGGTACCTAGCTTAAATCATATATTTTTCATATCTCATTATCAATCACATTATCATCAATCACATTTTCATAAACTATTGACTGTGTTCCCAACTAGGTAAGCATCATCTTTTATTTCAACTCATAATCGTCATTCTATTCTTTATAATAATCACTTCCTCAATAACAACTCCCAATTTGATTTCATCAACAATTAATTATATGATTATCACATAATCATATCCCGCATATCTCTGCATTACCATCATATATTACATAGTAACAATTTCACCAATATTATGATAATCTAACAAATGATCCACAACTAATTATATAAACAATCAATATACAAAAGTCACGCATAATAATATAAAGTCAAGTCCACATTCGCATCCAAGAAACCAATATATAATATATACAATACTACCCGTATAGATATATATATATATATATATAAATCCAATTAGCTATACTTACCTTATATTCCAAAATGCTTCGGTTTCACAACGGACTGCTCAACTCTCTATTTTGTTGTCACGTCCTATAATAAAATGTTATACGTATAATCAATATATTTAATTTACCAAATAATTCATAAGAATTCACTTAATCAAACCCCATATATATTTATAACTATCGTTTTTAATAACATTCGTAAATTATATTACCATTGAAACCTCATTTCTCTCTTTAATAACATAATATTTTTAAAATATAACTTCCGAAATATTTCTATGAATTTTCTGTCAATATATCGTTGCTATACAAATTTAATTAAATAATAATACATAGAATTACATATTTGGTTAATCATTCCGATGGAATTGTGTAAATTAGCTATAATGATAATTAAATCTAACAAATTAAATAATTTAATTGCCCAACTATATCATTTTTATAGCAATTGTGATATTTCATTTGACACTAATTTAAATAGCCAAAATCATAAAATACTCCGATAAAATAGTATATCGCTCAATATAAACTATATTTAATAAGCGGAGTAAATAATAATATAATCATATAAATTATTATAATTTAAAATATAAATTTTTGTACCTGTTCGTTCACCGCGAGAAATTGCAAATTTCTAACTGTTTGTGTTTTGGAATATACTGTAATTGTGCATGTGTGTGTGAGTAATAAGAAAAGATGAGAGAGAAATGAGGTGGTCTTGGCCGCCACTCTCATCCACTCTCTTTTATCATTTTTTATATGTATATCTCTATATACATATTATTATATATATATATGTTTATATATATTATTATATATATAATATTATTATTATTTTATTTATTTAATTAAACTTTTCTCATAAAACCCATTACATCCTTTCTTTAATTTCTTAATTAATGTGATTTGCTTTAAAATATTATAACGAACTCCAATTTAATCCGTTCAAGTTTTACCATATCCCAAATTCCATCTATAATTTATTTACTAATTAAATTTAAATTTTTAATAGTTACCAATTAGCTTCCCAATTACGTAAAAAATTCTACAGATGTCACACCCAATAAAAAATATATATCATCCACATCATCCTAAAAAAGACCTAATATGTAGTAAACAACTTATTAATTGATCATTTCCCAAGAAATTTTCAATACAATCACAAATTATTATGTAGGCACCTAATTCCATAGGTGGAAATAAACATGGCCTTTAAAGATTTTTCAATACATTAAATTATCCATTATGGTAAATATTTTATAAACATGATGTATTTATCCTATATATCTCATATTTCATCCAGTGAGGCCCTATCAATCATTTAACCCACTACAAAAGTAAACAACCAAGGAAAAGTACCATAAATTTATTAAAAATATTTTTTTTTTGTAAAATAACAATGTTTTTCGTGCAAAAACACTATTTGACTATATTTTCGTTCTATAAAATCAAATATTTGACATTTTCTCTATTTATTGATGAAGTTTCTCTATATAAGAATTTTTTATTTGATTACATTTGATTTAAAGAGTGATATACATTCCTTTATTTAGAAATTTAATTTACGGATTTCAAAAGGTTTATGTCTTTCTTGGGTATATTTAATTCTAGAAATTGAAATTAATTTTGTTGTAACTTATATGTCTCAAATTTCAAGAAATGTATTTTATCCAAATATTTAATTCATTAAAATTAAAACAGCCATTGATGACAGAGATAACTTTTTACAGTGTTGATAATATTTGAAAGATGAGTTCTCTAATTAATGTTTTCATTAGCTAGTATTTTCATTTATCAATAATTATTTTTATTTAATGTCAATAATTCAAAAACATATTTGTTACGATTATAATTTTTTGAATTTAAGTATATTACATTTACCCCTTACAAATACAAAATTATTATCAGGATATCTTTATCAATAAATTATATGAAATACTAAATGAGGGATAAAATTATAAGTTTATATAAATTTTTTGTTCACACTGTCTAAACCCTGACGGAAGGAGTACAATTGTACATGGAGAATTCTTGAAGGGAGTGCAAGTGTAACCTTGAAAGTTTTATAAGAGAAAGTGTAATTTTACGTTTTTAAAGGGGGTTTAAGTTTAATTAGTCCCAAATAATAATATAAAACTAAAAAATTACTACTATGAAAGTAGTCAGACACTCTAGATTCATGACCTCATGGTCATGGGCTCCCAACTTTGCTAACTAAACTGAGTCTTAGTTCTACGGAAGGGTGTTTGGATAGTTTATAACCTTTTCAAAACATCTATATAAGATATATATTTTAGAGTTTATATTCCAAAGTGTTTGGTAATTTTTTGTTAAAAATTAAGCTTATAAGATTCAAAATTAAGATGTTATGAGTTTATAAGCTCCATTTCTAGTTCTCAACTTGTTTGAAAAATCTTAACAACTTAGTTTAATTTCCTTCGAATTAATTATGACTTTTTTTATTAATAACATATTATAAGTTGTGTAATCTTATTTAATATAAACACTTCGATAACTTTTTTTAAATATATGATTTAGTATCTTATAAACTCAAGAAACGTCTTATACAATATAAGAACTTATAAGATATTATAAAGGGTTAAATACATTTTACACCATCAAAGTATACCACTCTCATCAATTGTCCCTCTAAACTAAATGAATCTTCACTTATTCTCCTATCTTTGTTATAATCCTTTAAATTAATAAAAATGGACAAAATTACCCTTAATTATTAAAAATATAATATATTCACGTACTAAAAAGAAAGACGGGATTTGGGGTGAATTTTGAAACGGTTTGCAGGATATCGAACTTATTTAGACTGAATTTTGAAATGATTTTGGAACGATTCATAATCCGCCTTTACAGACGGTGTTACAAAAATTCAGGAACGACTTTGGCAAAATAGTTCCTATTTTGGACAGTTACTGTAACACTCAATGAAATCCGTTCCTAATATTGAATTTATCCAATTTTTTTTGTTGTTTGAATAGGAACAATTTTTAAGGGTTTTGGAACGGCTAAATTAATTTGTGGGGGAACTTTTGGAACAGATTTTATAATACTTGTGCCTCAATTTTGGAACTATTTTTATTAATACTGATGATAAATGTAGGAACGGGTTTTGAATTGTATACTGCCACAGATTTTGGAACGGTTAGTCTTAATTAAGAACACGTTTGTAGAACTATTTTAGTAATAGTATTAGGAATGGGTATTCTTAGTTTGGAACACATATTAAAAACTAAAATAATAATGGTATATAGAAACAGTTAGCCACTAATTAGGAACACTTGTTTGAAATGATTGTTGCAATGGTATTTAGAATGGTCCGTCCAATTTGGGAATACGTGTTTAGAATTGTTTTGATAACAGTATTTGGAACCGTTATTTATTTGAATTTATAACATTTTCTTTACCATTACTAAGACCATTCCTAATTTTTGAATTTTATAATTTTATAAATTATATATATATTTTGTAATTTATTAATAAATTTAATAAATTTGAGTGAATAAATAAATTTATATATTTTAATAAATTTTCATATATAATTAAATTAATTTAATGAATTTCTAATTAACTGCATTTATGAATTTAATTAATTAAATAAATATAAAATAATGAAATGTAATGAATGTTATGAAGCATGAATAATAAAGAAAAAAATATTATATTAATATGAAAAAGATGTAAAACCTAATCTAACCCCTCCTCGTCGCAACGTCCATATCGCCCTGATTCGAGATCGAAGGGTTTGTCGGAGGCAATGCTGCAGTCGAGGAGGAGGCCCACATCTCCCTCATCATGGCCATCATGTCAGCCATCATGAGCTCGAGGCGACCGATGCAGTCCTCTATGGTCAGGTTTGGCAGTGGTGGTCGCGGTGTCGATGGGGGTGGTGATGGTGATGTGAATGTGCAGCTGGAGACATGGACCTCAGAGCCAAGATCGGATACTCGGCCCTTGTTCTTGCCCCTAAAGCCTCCGATTGGACAGGGGCATCGTGGTCCTCAACCGTGGCTTGAGGCTGATGATCCTCGAGCAGCTTCAGCTTTTGGAACGTCTCTTACGAAACAAACAAACTTGTTAGTACTTTTAACGGATAATTAATTATTAAAAAAATAATATTAATAATTTAGGTACTTACCTTCACCTTCGTCGCCCTCGGCCCGTTCCAGCCGCCGTCCTCTTTTTTCTTGTAGCACCGCTCAAATAATTTCATCTGCTTAGGTGGTCGACCGAGCTCTGTCTCTTGTAGAAGAAAAGACAATTAGCATCGTATTTAAAAATAATGATAAAGCATTGTATTCACTTACCAACTTCCTTTTCTGCATGTCGACTAAGGAAGACCCCCAGTACACAGTCGAGGACGTCGTGGGGTTCGCCGTCCAATTCGCCCTATTCTTCAAGGACTCCTGCTGGAAGTCCTCATTGGCTTAGTACGTTTGGAGCTGGAGCCAGACCTCATTGACCAGCCCAAGTGGCCTGATCAAACTGGACCTGGTGATGGAAAAAGTCTTCTGGATGTACTTGTTAGCCCACATGTGGAATATACGGAACATGGACTCATCGTCACAGTCCCACCAGTATGTCGTTTGCAGTAATAAAAGTAAACAAAATATTAGTAAATTTTATTAAACAATTAATTATTAGATACAACTAAATTAATTTAAAATTGATAACCTTCATGCTCTCGAGCCAGAATGCTGGTGCTCTAGCGGCACCTCCTCAGACACGGCCACGGGTGGGGAAAATGTCCCCGCACGACCATGTTGATGCGTTCATAGAACCTGCGGTCAGACCTGAAAGAACATATTATATTAGATGAAAGTACCTCGAAGTGCGAGTGGATCGGCCAGGTAATGCGCTAGCGAAAGCGGCGATAATAAAATGCGTAAATTAAAACGAAAACCCAATAAAATCATAGTTCCAAGGGGTATACCCTTGGAGTTCCCAAACGTTCAATGTAGTTAATAAAAATAAACAACAATGAAATTAATGGGGTTAATGGTTGAATGTAAAACGAGAGGTGCATAAATCATATATCAAGAATTACCTTTGATTTGATTTATTTCGAACCTCATTCGTTTGATCCGTTCACGCAAGGCTCCAACATAGAAACCCTCTAAAGTTGCGTCCACACCATACCGGGACTCCTCAACTCAATTTTCTATAAAAGAATTAAGGAGAAAAACACACCAAGTATGCACAAGTGGGGGTTCGGCCCGGTGGAGTGATTGGAAAGAGAGAAATTATTTTCTTGCTATGTTATATATTCATTAGTTATTCCAAATAACTAATATACATATATATCTTGTATGGATGCATTAAAATATGTCTAGGCTCATTTAACCATCCATAAGGTAATAAAATCCATTATTTCAAATAAAGGATCACTAAGATGACACTTTCCAAAAGTGAATCTGTTCGTCGACAATTTCCTTTTCTAATCATTTCCACCAACTTAATTAATAGGTTTGGGCGGATTTTAATTAATTAAGATACAAGGCCCGACAAATCTTAATTAAATTCAATTTAATTAAAGGCCACTTAATTTAGTCCATCATATATTTAATCCAATTAAATATATAAACCTTATAAGTCTTTATTACATTATAAGTTCGAATTATTAAATAATAAGGGCAAGCCCAATATAAATTAATTCAATTAATTTATCCTTGGGCTTATCCATCCAATTAAATTAAATTAGTTTATAAGTAATCCAATTACTTGTGGAATTAATTCCCAATTAATTCCTCATCCCTTCTCGGTGATTTGTGTGTGACTCTTTAGGTTCACCTTTCAGTTAGACCTGGGCTAGTGTCCAACACTATTATTAATTAAATCTAATTTAATTAATTCTTGATCACCCCTTGATCAAGAAAGCTCATCACCATGGGTGGCCGTCTAGCAACGGTTCATGTCACTAGAGACTAGGCGAATATCTATGTAAACGTTTAGGCTCCCGAGTCTATACGGGTGCGGTCCTTCTGTCTACCATCTCTTGGCCTTAGTCTAAGGCATGAAATTGGGTGTTGGTTCCCATCCTGAATTAGGCATCTATGCTTAATACTTGAGATCACGTTATGCCAAATTGTTCGACCTATGAACCTCTTTTCCTATTCGACCAATGACTGCGGCCATAGGTTTACAGAGCGTTACGCATCTCCAAGTGCATAGGAGATACCTCTGTCACGTTTTGACAGGGGGCGGATCCTCTTTGTGGAACTCCTCATCCTCACTATATACTTTGAATGCACTAGACAAGGCTTATGATGACTACGTCTGAGATACGATCACCTCTCGCACAAATCTAGGATACAGTCATCGCATGCATGTGACTTCTGTGATTTCTCAAGTCTGAGGACTACTCCCATACTATCGGAGCTGGGGACTCAAGTCATATCGATCAAGCCCTCAAGGCTTCCATATGACGATCTCCATAAGTCAGTTCAGTTGATTTAAGACCTAGTTAATCAACCCATTAAGATCGCATAGACGTCTCACGTCTGTGGTCGATGAAACACGTCACTGATCAAATGAATGCAACTTTTAATGCAAGTCTCCATAGGACACTTTGATGATCATTATCGAGATCCTGGACTTGGAATATTTCAAATCTAAATCTAAACAGTTGGTTTCATGATTGCCATCCGATGCACTGTCCAACTGTTGCACGATTGTTCACTTTGGAGGTTGAAGCCTCTCCTACCAATACCACCAGCGTAGATTTGTGGGTCGTTGCCTCATATTGGACCAGCATATTAATTAAATCATAAATAGACTTTTCAAGTTCATTCATGTTGTAGTTAATAATAAACGGGGCATAGGATGGAGGAAGTGACTGAAGGATCATATCAATGTACGTGTCATTGTCAAGCCCAGCTTCAAGGTCTTCGAGCTTCACCATTAGGGATAGCATCTTAACCCCATGACTTTGTACAAATGATCTTTCGGCCACCTTGGTCCCGAAGAATGCACTTATGGCAACATATCTAATATGCGTATCAGGAACCGCATTGATTCCTTCATGTTAAGCATTATAGAGGGAGCATCATCCAGCCTATCATATTATTTTTGGATGTCATTGGACATTGAAACCAATATGATATTATGGATCTTACGGTTATCCTCAACCCACTTATCGAAAGTGACACGTTTTTTAGGTGAGGATCCTTCTAGCAAGGCTGTTGGGAGTGGCTTGTCCAAACATAGCCCTGGTTTTCGAAATCTAGGACAATCCTTAGATTTTGCAGTCAATCGTTGTAGTTCGTGCCATTGAATTTATTAGTATCTATTTTCATGGTTAAAGGATTCTTAGTCATTTTCTAGACAATAGAAAATTAAACAGAACTCAGCGAATGATTGTAATATTATGATTAAGTTTAAAGACTTGGTCTTTAGTCGTTAACTCTCTCATGGTGAAAGCCCACCACTCTTAAATGGGGTTTCGGGAATAATATTTTCTAGTGGGCTTAGGATCCACGAGCGAATTTTCCATGCCCTGCTTTTACAATTCACATTACAAAAGCCACGTGGGAGGTATCCAATACTATTCTCATCCCATGAGATTCTCAAGATCCTTTGCCCCATCTCTTCACATGATTCTGAGGACTTCAAGTGAATCATGTTACTCGGTGTTAGGCCCGACCCATCAATCAAATCAAATTTCATTCGTTGCCCCCACGACTCGTGAGATAGAAAAACGTGTGAACATGTTCCTTTGTTCACAACTATAGTGCAATTTTTCTCTATCCCAAATGTACCACGTCTAGTGAGATCACACTTAGGTATCGGTAGCTTTCTCACCACATTATTCTGGATGGAAGGCTTGGACAGATCAAAACCATTTTGATCCAAGTCTATTATAGGCCTAATATTCAACTTGGTCCAATCAAGCGAGAGTTATATTGAATTTTAGACCGAGACCTCATCAAAAATTAATATTACATGCATAAATATCAAATATTTAAAGAATTTAAATAAGCGAATTGCATACAATGAACCTAGCGTACCCCTGTTGGATGATCACGAGCCCAACCTATGCGACCTACTGAGCCCACAGTGAGTCTATGGTCAGTCTAGGGTAGCCCTATGCTATTACAAAGTATTTTTACCCATCAGCATATAGATGGGCCTTGTGATATCTCCATGGGCCACCTTCTCCGTGGGCCTCCTCCTTTGTGGCCTTCTTCTTCATGGGCTTGCTCAAAACAAAAAAATCTTACAAAAAATGTCCTATTCTACTCTCATTACAATCGAATAAGAAACTCCAAACAGAAGTGGGGGGAGTACATCAGGAGGGTGATAGCAAGTCTTATTATTCCAAGGCTAGAAACGAGGAGGGAGGAGAAAATAAAATCACAAGGCCAGACGAATCCACCCAACAAAAATTAAAAGACATACACGTAGTTTATGGCTCCATGATCATCCATCACATTCATTCTAGCACATAATAACAACCAATCATGCTAGACAAGAAAATAAACATCCAATAATATCATGATATCCAATATCACGACAAACAAATTTATACAGAAAACAATAAGCTTAAAATTTGAAACTCAAATGAATGATTAAGTCTCGTGCATCCAATGCACGCAATTAAACCAAATTAATTAAAGCAACTTAATTCTAGAAAAAAAAATTCAATTTTCTCCAAAATTAAATAAGCAATAATTAATTTTTTTTAAAAAAAATGTGTAGAAACTGAAAAATTTAATTTTCTGAAAAAAGGCGAAAAATGGCCCAGCCGTCGGCAGCACAGCCGGCTGCGCGTGCGCAGGCTCCCCTACCAGTAGTCTGTGCGCGTGCGCTTGCATGCACTGTCTTCCTGCGCGCAAACGCTGCGCACTGCCAGCCGGCAGTGCCCTGCTACAATGCCAATTTTTTATTTTTTTATTTCCACACATTAAACTGAAATTAAAATAAGTATTTTATCAGAAAATCCAATTTCATAAAATACTTAAAATCATCTAAAATTTCAAAAATTAAACAAATTAATTTTCTCACATAATTATTCAAGAATAAGCAAAAAATATATCATGCTTCAAAAGCAATAAAGAACATATTGTCATGCTTATTCACACATAACCAAAGCCCTTACATCGAACCGAGTTCTAATACCACTTGAAAGTACCTCGATGTGCGAGTGGATCGATTCGAAAATGCACAAGCGCGATGATAATATAATACGTAATTAAAACGAAAATGCATAGTTCCAAGAGGTGTACCCTTGGAGTTCCCAAACGTTCAATGTAGTTAATAAAAATAAACGATAATGAAATAACAGGGTTAATGCTTGAATGTAAAATGAGAGGTGCATAAATTATAAATAAAGAATTACCTTTAATTTGATTTATTTTGAACCTCCTTTGTTTGATCCGTTAACCCAAGGCTTCAACATAGAAACCCTCTAAAGTTGCGTCCACAATACACTGGAACTTGGGACTCCACAACTCAATTTGTTAGTCAATAATTTCCTTTCGTAATAATTTGCACCAACTTAATTAATGGGCTTGGGCCAATTCTAATTAATTAAAATATAAGGACTAATAAATTTAATTAAAGGTCACTTAATTAAGTCCATCATATATTTAATCCAATTAAATATATGAACCCAATAAGCCTTTATTAAATAATAAGTCCAACTTATTTAAATAATAAGGGCAAGCCCAATATAAATTAATCCAATTAATTTATCATTGAGCTTATCGATCCGATGGATCCCTCTCATATATAAGAAATCCAATTACTTATGGAATTAATTTCCAATTAATTCCTCGTCCCTTTTTGGTGATTTCCGTGTGACTCTTTAGGTTCACCTTTAAGCTAGACTTGGGCTAGTGTCCAACACTATTATTAATTAAATTTAATTTAATTAATAATTCTTGATCAATCCTTGAGCATGAAAATCCATCACCATGGGTGGTCATCTAACAATGGTTCATAACACTAGAGACTAGGCGAAAATCCATGTAAATGTTTAGGCTCCCGAGTCTATACTGGTATGGTCTTTCTGTCTACCATCTCTTGGCCTTAGTCTAGGGCATGGAGTGTTGGTTTTTATCCTGAACTAGGCGTTTATGCTTAATACTTGAGATCACTCATGCCAAATTATTCGAACTATGAACCTCTTTTTCCAATTCGACCAGTGACTGTGGCCACAAGTTTATAGAGCGTTAACGCATCTCCAAATGCATAGGACATACCTCTCTCACGTTTTCACAGGAGACGAATCCTCTTCTTGGAACTCACCATCCTCGCTACATACTTTAAATGCACTAGATAAGGCTTATGATGACCATATCTGAGACACGATCACCTCTCGCACAAATCTAAGATACAGTCATCGCATGCACGTGATTGCCGCGATTCCTAAAGTCTGAGGACTACTCCCATACTATCGGAGCCGGCGACTCAAGTCTGAGGACTTCAAGGTTTCCATATGATGATCCCCATGAGTCAGTTTAGTCGATCCGACACCTAGTCAATCGATCCATTAAGATCGCATAGACGTCCCACGTCTATCGCTGATGAAACACTTTGATGCCCACTCTCGAGGTCCTCGACTTGGAACATTTCAGACCTAATCTTAAATACTTGATTATATGACCGCTATCCAATGCGTAGTCTGACTGTTGCATGGTTGTTCAAGGTGGTTTTGGGCTTTGTTGTGATGTTTGAAAGTAATGCAAACATAAATATAATGAGCACAACAAATGAAAGACCAATAGCAAATACTCATTTTATTCACTGAATAATATTACATAAAAATCAAGTTATTGTCAGAATAGATTAGAAGCATGCCAATCCAATTGGCTTTCAGGTCACCTGTTCTAATATTAGATATTTTCAAGATAAAATAATACTAAAAAATTAGGTAAATAAATTTACATCGCGTCCTCGAAGTTGATGTACTGGCCGCTGATGGTTGAGGGATTGATGGTGGTGGTTAGGGATAGCAAACGAGTCGAGCTTGCGAGCCGGCTTGATTTTGAGCTCGAGTCGAGCTCGAGCTCCTAACGAATCGAACTCAATTCCCTCCGTTCATCAGCTCGCAAGCCGGCTCGCGAGCTTTTTCAAATTTTTTATATATATTTTTATTTTTAAAATTTTTATATATTTAATTTCATATTCAATACTTATTAATCAATATCATATATTTTATTTTGGATAATAATAAATTATAGTAATTTTATTTATACATTTAATCCTTATATAAAAGCAAATTTAATCAACAACTTAGTAAATTATAATATTTTTATAAAATAATTATTGCATATGACACATATAAATTTTATGTTATATTTTAATATATATTTGTATTGTGTTATACTTTTTTAAAATTGGAAAGTAATTCACTTATGATTTTTTTTATCTATTTTTGAGTTTTATATTTATATCAAAATACATACTATGCATTATGCAATCTATTTTATTATTTATAAACTTATGTTGAAATTTGGTGATTTCTATGAATTAATCAAAAAATAATGATAGTTAAATAATTTTAATTATTTTTATTACTATTCTATTATATATATAATGGGATCAAAAAGTTTCATAAACAATTATGATATCTTAAAATGCGGGCACCCGATTCATATCAAACTCAAATTAAATATATATATATATATATATAAGTCTATGTCCAGATCATATCGGACGGTATGATTTAAAATCACAAGGTCTGATTCAACGATAACCGTCTTAAATGATTATTCTTATGTTCCGAGTACGATATCTCAACATCCTTACATCCAATAAGTCTAAAACTTTAACAAATATATTTTTCTGTAAGTTAGATCATATCTAATGGTTTGATCTGAATTTTGATGGCCTGATTAACCCATGTTGTTCAACAATGTAAGATGATAGTTACATCAATGCAATATTATCCTTTATAAATATATAATTTATTGCAGATTGTGAACATATATTAATCTCAACTATAAAATATTTTTATGCATTTCAATTGTACTATTCCAGATAATGGATACTTTTTCTATAATTTTAAATTTAGTACGAATTTTTTTGGTAAATTTTACTAATTATATTACTATTAGACTAATTACTAGCTTATATTTATAACAATAAATTAAAATACCATACTATATTTGTATATTAATAACATAGTATGCATTATGCAATTTATTTTATTACTTATAAATTTATATAAAAATTTGGTGATTACCATGATTTTATCTAACTAATAATAATAATAATAATAATAATAATAATAATAATAATAATAATAAGAAGAAGAAGAAATTAGCTTGAGCTCCATAGCACTCAAAGTCGAGCTCAACCTCGAGCTCATCAAAAGAGGTCAAGTTCGACTCATTTACACCCTAATAGTGGTGGTGGTGGTGGAGCATGAAAGAATCGCTATGACCTGGGAATGCGATGGAAGCGTGAAATAAAAATTTAAAACCGGTTCAAAGGGGTATTCCCTTTGAAATTTTCGGGCGTTTGGTGTTTGTCAAAAGCATAACAATAACCATATAAACATGCTAGACATGTGGCTAGAGAATGAAACAAAAAGTATAGAAACATAATATGAAACTTTATCTTTTGTTTCTTTAGAAAACTGCAATGTGCATTGTTCCCTTTATGTTCTCCCACTCCGTTAACTTGAGAATTCAAACTAGAATTCCTCTAAATTGTCCACACCATAAAATGAAAAAGGTAAAGTTCTTGTTCTATTGCTAGATAGAACAAAGAACAAGAAGAAAAACAACTCCAAACACAACACTATTGTTTAGTGCTTTTGGATTGTTTTGTGTTCTAATTTGAATCCAATTCAATATAGAACAAAAAGTAGAATATTTTTTAGAGAAAAAGGAGAGCAAATTCGTGGCTTTTGTGATGGTTATGATGGATATGTGTGTAGTTTTGTATATTACATACAATTGAATTCAAAATTCAATAACTACTAAGTTTGCCTCCAAGACAACCTATACAACCATATTCATATAACGTCCAACCATGATGAAATAACTCCTCCATCATGTTCATCATGGTGAAGAGTTTCAACTCCTTTTTAACTTGCTCCAGCCACCCTCAAATGGGTCAGACTTAAAATATGCACCGGGCTCGATTTAATTAAATTAAATCAAGCCCAACCAAGTCCAATGATTCATTTAATCCAATTAAATAAATCTAAGCCCAAATACTAATTAATTGATCCAATCAATTAATTAAACCAAACCTAATAAATTAATCCAATTAATTTAAAGGTGTTAAGCCGAAAAATTAATTAATCCAATTAATTACTTCTTGAGCCACCTACCAAATGGATTGCTAAATAAATGATCTAATCATTTATAATATATTCTCCTTGAATTAATTTAATCCAATTAAATTAATTTGTTTCTTCTTGAATTAATTCCAAATTAATTCCACCAATTCCATAGTGATTTGTGTGTGACTCTTTAGGCTCACCCTCAACTAAACTTTGGGCTTGTGTCCAACACAATGATTAATTAAGTCTAATTTAATTAATTTATTTTTAATTAACTATTAATCAAAAATTCCCGTCACCATGGGTGGTCGTTTAGCAACGGTCCATGGCACTAGAGACTAGGTAAATGTTGGTGTGAACATTTAGGCTCCCGAGTACCATACGGGTATGGTTCTTCCATCATCCTTCTCCCGATCTAAGTCTAGGGTATGGAATTGGGCGTCGGTTTCCATCCTAGACTAGATACTATGCTCGATGACTCGAGATGTGTTTACTCTATTGATTGACATAGGAAATCATTCCCTACTCAACCAATCGTTGTGGCCAAACTCTAAGAACACGGACCATCTCAGAGCGCATGGAGACTCAACTGTCATATGTTAACAAGTGACGGATCCTATCTTGGAACCCATCGTCCTCACTACATATTCTGATTGCACTGAACAAGACTTGTAATGACTACATCCAAGATACAGTCATCTTTGGTCAAATTCAAGATACAACCATCACATGCATGCAACTGCCACGGTTCCTTAAGTCCAAGGACTAATCCCGTACTATCGGAACCATGAAGATCTAGTCATACCGACCAAACCTCCAAGGCTTCCATATGACGACTTTCCGCAAGTCAGTTCAGTCAGCTTGACAACCTTGTCAACCACCCACTAACATTGCATAGACGTCCAACGTTTGTCGCTGATGAAATACGACACTCATCCAATGAATGCAATTTTAGTGCAAGTCTCAATAGGACTCTCGATGCCCAGTCTTGAGGTCCTCGACTTGGAACGTTTTAAACCTAACCTTCAGAAGTTGATTTTATGGCCACCATCCAATGCGCAGCCCAACTACATAGGTTGTACAATTTGGTTTGTGGGCTTTGTTTTGATGTTAAGCCTATAAACATAACCAGTGAGCACAACAAATATAATTGTCAGATAATGAATACTCACTTTATTCATAAACAATGTTACCATTACACCGAAATTGTCAAAATAGATTACATAAAGGCCAATTCAATTGACTTTTTAGTCACCTATTCTAACAGAGAAGCCACCGGGGTGGCAGACTGATGTAACGTGTCATCAGCTACCTATGCAGCTCCAAATGTGACAGCATCATCTGGAGTTTGCGGGGCGAGGATGGTACGGTCGTATCAGGTGGTGTAGGTGGTCTAAGAACTGCTTCCCCAACCTAAAAAGCATCCGACGTGCTAGTGAAAGTGGCGGGCCTCGACTACGGCCACAACCACGTGGTACAGAAAGCGTACCACTAGACATTATCTAAACAAAATATTGAGAAGTATTAGTCTATATTTTTCGATTATTGACATTAATATATAAATAAAAAAGAATATTCTAATTCTTACACATTGAAAATATTATCAAGAAGTTATGGTTATTGTACTCATTAATTATTTAAAAATGTATAATCCTCTTGTGTACATATACAAATAGGCCAAGCATTACTTTAAGCTATTTAGCCTATCACATGAACTTTTTGTTGTAGTACTCGTTAAGTTTATCCATTTTTTTTTATCAACATTGTCTTTTGTTGAGAGATGAAGATGGATAACCTAACGAGTTCTACTGACAAAATTCACTTGATGGGCTAAACAAGATTAAAAGCATGCTTGATCTATTTGTACGTGGTCACAAAGAAGCTATATATTTTTAAATAATTATTAATTATTGACAAATATTGTCTCCAATTTGTTTTATTGGGAATATTGTTATAACTTTTGTGATTATTATGTAAAAATTTTAATATTTGGAAAATTGGTTTAAATTTTGTGATTATTTACATTATTATATAAAACTTTCCGTATTGAGAATATTGTTCTAATTTTTTTAATATTTTTTATTATTATTTAAAATATTAATATTGGGGAAATTGGTCTAAATTTTTTTATTCTTGACATTATTATGTAAAAATATTAGTATTGGGAATATTGTTCTAATTTTTTTATTATCTGTGATTATTATGTAAATATGTTAATATTGGGCAAATTGGTCTAAGTTTTTCTATTATAGACATTGTTATGTAAAAGTATTAATATTGGGCAAATTGGACTAAGTTTTTGTTTAATATTTGTGATTATTATGTAAAAATATTAATATTGGGGAAATTGATCTAAATTTTATTATTATTTGTGATTATTATGTAAAAATGTTAAATATTGAGCAAATTGGTCTAAGCTATTTTATTATTGACATTATTATGTGAAAATTTATTAATGTGAATATTGTTCCAATTTTTGTGATTATTTACATTTATTATGTAAAAATGTTAACATTGGGAAAATTGGTCTAAATTTTTTTATTAATGTGATTAGTATGTAAAAGTGTCAATATTGGAAAATTGGGCTAATGTCATGTAAAAAATAATATTACATATAAATTGCATAAATTACATAATAAATTAAACACAAATTACATAAATTATATAATAAATTAAAAAATAAATTGCATAAATTACACATAAATTGCAGAAAATTTTAAAAATAAAAAAATTGACAATTTTTTTTTTAAAATTACCAAAAATTTCTGTCAATTTTTGAAAAATTGTAGAAATTTTTAAAAAATATAAAAAATTTACAGAAATTTGTAAAAAATGCCAAAAATTTACAGAAAAGTTTTGAAAATTACAAAAAAAATTATAGAAAATTAGGAAATTAAAAAATTACAGAAAAATAGAAAAATTTCTAAAAAATTCAAAAATATTTTATGTAATATTTTCAAAAATTCTTTCTTAGAAAACCAAAATAGTTTTATGAAAAATGGTTGAAATATTTTTACAGGAATGGGATTTTTTTTTTATACAAAAATGGGGGAAATTTGAAGAATATTGGGGGAAAATGGAAAAAAAAAAAGAAGAAAAATGGTGTGGGGGAGGGGGTTGGTATCACAGAAGGGGGGGGGGGGGGGAATCACAAAAGAAAAAAAATCGTAGGACTAGGAGCTTACCTCTACAGTGGTGAGGATGACGACCGCGGACGACTGACGGCGACGGAGTGAGCGAGCTTTTGAGAGAGAGTGAGTGAGAATGAGAAGAGAGAGGAAGAAAGAAAAAATTTGCTAAATATTGTATAGATATTGATCACAACAATGGGAAAATAGTCAAGACGACGTCGTTTCTGTTGACGAGAATTCTTTAAAAAATCGTTCCTATTATTTAACCGCTCCAAAACAAACCAAAACTATGTCGTTTCATTCGAAATGACGTTGTTTTGGTGTCATTTTAATGAGACCATACCAATTTATTAAAAATCATTTGTAAATATGTGCCAAAATTATTTTTCCCCGATCGGGATGTATGTGCTCATTGTTGATTAGCAACAGAAAGATCAACAACAAATTGAATACCGTTTAGGTCATGCAGGTCATAATTATGGTTATCCGTTGTAACTTGTAGACTAGATATTGTCTCATGCTCTTGAAACACAATTTCGGTCTATCTGGAGTCATCGATGACTCTTCTGAGTCTTATTTTCCAAGCAGCCATGTGGTCCACTTTGTCTCTCTTCATGCTAGGGTACTCCGTGTAGTAGACTTGTACTGCTTGTTGTGCCAGGATGAATGCTTTGTTCTTTTAGTATACTTTCTTGAAATTTACATCAACAAGGTGATAACGAGGATGTAGCTTCGTACTTCTCACGTGATTGACCCAACGACATTTAAACAGAATGATCTGTATGTTTAGAATAAGTGAGTAATTGAACTGAATTATCACTTCGAGAATCTCATAGAAGTTACAGTCCATGTCTGTACATGACGAACTTTTAACACACACCCCACCGCTCATAGTTTATTTGCCTACGTTGTGCACCTTAGTGTGCAAATTGTAACTATTTACAAAGTAGCACGAATGTTGTGACCTTAGTTGTAGGACCCTAATCATAGGGACCCCCACCGTAATATGAACTAGCCCCTGCAACCTCCCGTCAATTTGGCCACAACCTTCCTTTCTACTCGGTTCTTAGTGAATGCTTTCTTGTTCCTACGGTACGGATGGTCCAGGGAAAGAAACTGTCTATGGTAGTCAAAGTAGCACGCCTTCCTATCGTTCTGCAGGTAGAATGCACGTGTGTCTTCCATACAAACTGGACACCCCATAACACCAGCGGAACCCCATCCAGACGGCATCCTATAAGCGGGTAGATCGTTCACAGTCCACATGAACGTGGCACGCATTGGGAATATCTCGTTCTTCAGATTATCGTGCATTAGTACACCCACATGCCACAAATTCTGCAACTCCTCGATCAGCGGCTCCAGATGAACATCAATGACACGTTTCGGATTGGAAGGGTCAGGAATCACCATCGTCGGAAATGCATACTCAAAATTTATGCACATTCTCGGTGGGAGATTATACGGAGTAAGTATAACGGGCTAACACGAGTACGCACGACCATACCACCCGTGCGAAGCAAACCCATCTGTGCACAAACCCAATCTAACATAGTGGGGCTTTGCTGCAAAATCGGGATATATCCGGTCAAAATGCCTCCATGTCTCTGCATCAGAAGGATGACACATGAATCCCTCCTCCTTTTGATGGTTAACATACCACGTCATTTGCTCGACAATCGCTTCTGAAGCATACAATCTCTGCAGGTGAGGGATAATTGGTAGGTACATAAGAATGGCATACAGTGTTTTCTTGCAATTAGAATTTCGCTCCTTGATCGGCTCGTACTTAGCTTCTCCACAAAACTTGCAGTAGTCCAAATTATTGTTGTCCTTCTAGTACAGAATGCAACCATTCTAACACGCATCAATCTTCTCAACAGGTAAACCCAAGTCTCTTATCAATTTTTTCGTACTATAGTAATCCTGGGGTAGGGTGTGGTCACGGGGCAATATATGATCAACCCACTGTGATATTCGATCATATGTATGCTAAAAAATATGGCCATCAGGTTTGAGATTCACCAACTCAGCTACAGCCCCCAATTGAGATTGGGTGCAACCATTACACAACGGCTGCTCGAGAGCATGCACTACATCGTGAAACCGATCTGCCAGCCTAGATAGATAATCGTATGGACCCCATCGTAATATGAACTAGGCCCTGCATCAAAAGAACACGACCTCATACCATCATCAGGCACACCATTCTGGTTATAATTAGAAGACCAGACAGTCGGCTTGGTGGCATAAAAAACCATCCTCTGCGCCCAATCCATCTACCCCGCATCACCCAAGGCCTACTCGTACTCTCCATAACATGAAAAATGGGAGTTTGCTCCTCCTGTGATGGGGTCACCATGATGGCCTCAAAATATTCCTACACCCTCTCGTCATTATGAGAAGTCCAATTATAATACTCCGACAGAAAATCTTTCATAAACAATTTAAAATTTACATCGTCCGTGGTTTTGAAAACTTTATTTTTGCCTTTCCGACAAGGACACTTAATTTTCTCACCATCCAAATATGCATGTTGAGATTTGACCCATTCTATAAATGTAGTAACACCATCTTGAAACTCAGGAGTAAGACCCGTCCTATTCGGAAGGCTCTTCTCATACATCTATATTCTCAACTGTCTTAATATAATGATGAGTCCTACACACACACACACACACATATATATATATATATATATTATAACATTACATTTAATTGATAAATAAAGGGTTAAAGTTGTTACCTGATAAAAAAAACTTCAAATATCAACAAAAACTCGAAACAAATTGACGAATAAGAGTACAAAAATATTAGTGGGATAGTGAGAGATCAAAAAAATTTGAGAGAGATAGAGGAAATAGAGAGAAAATAAGAAGAATGGAAGAAGATAGTGAGATTAAATGGAAAGAGAAGAACACATTTATATAGAAAAATTTGGAATGGTGTTTGGAATGGGTATAGGAACACATATTTAGCCGTTAAAAAATAGCCGTTAATTTAGATTTTCAAATGGTCCTTGAGACGACTTTAGGAACGGTTTTTTTTACTATTGAAATATAGTCGTCGTATTTCATTTTGGAACGATCTCAATAATACTAAAGAAATAATACAAAAAGACTATTCTAATGTGTATTGGCTTGAGGGACGATTTTAGAAACACATCACTTTTTAAATAAAACTAATAATTTGGAATGGGTTTTCCAATATTGATTAAGGGTGCTCAAAATTCATTCCAAATTAAACTCATTTTGGAATACATTTTCGAACTGTCATTTTCTGGACATCCATTGCCATACATATATAAATGGTTGACTCAGACCGTTCATAGTTCTAATATTGTGTTCCAAACATAGTTCCAACCATTTACCATTACTATTTTGGAACGGTGTGTGGATCGAATCTAGTAACTGTTTGTTTGGAACTCATTTTGGAACGGTGTGGCCGTTCCAAAATTATAACCAAAAAAATATTGAACATGACGTCATCTTTCAATATACGTTCCTTATGTGTTACAAAATCCGTTCCAATGTGAAATAAGTTTTGGAATGGTTGCCTTGACCGTGCCAAATTCCGTCATTTTTTGTATTGACCTTAATGCCCTTTAAAATAAAATATATCAATCAATTTGACCTCAAATTTGATGAAATTATGATATTTATAAATTAATACTATATTAGTATAAGTTAATTAAATACAAAATAATTACTTCAAATTTGAGTGGATAAATAGTTGTATTGATTCAACAAAAGTTTATAAATTCAATAATTTTAAATAAATGAATAGAAATGCATTTTTAATATTAAAAATTTACTCATAACGGTTTTTGTATACATGGGTATTTTAGTGTATAGACTCTATCCATCCTTAAAATAATTATTTCAATAGGTATGTATCCGATTCTGAATCTAATGTAAAATATTAGGTACGAGTCGAGTTACTAACTATTAAAATGATCTAGATCTAGGTATTGCCCATTAATTGAAAAGCTTAATTTGTTGGACCTAAAGTTAGATTAAGAAATTAAATGGAGTTAATATTTGGAAAGAACAATTATCTTATCAACCCTCAAATTAGCTCATTTGATATTTAGATACCAAAATGATAGGTTCGACGGTCACTTGCATTTACTTTTTGTTATTAAAATTATATCTAGTACTTATAATGCACAAACACAAGTTTATAAATTTATCTACTAGTCCAACAGTAATTTAGTAACACCATAAATGAATAAAATTTGAAATCAATTTGATTGTTATATTTTACTTTAGAGGGTATAAAAATGAATATATAATATTATTCATATTTAAGGGTATTTTTATTCATTTTTGTATAATTTAAATGATTATAACAAAGAGATGGGAGTAAGTGAAAGTTTAATTAATTAGTTTAGGGAAGTAATGGATGAGGGTTGCATATTTTAAGGGTTTAAAATATATTTAACCCTATTATAAATAAACCCTATTAATACTATAGACCTAAACCATTTAATATTTTAAATTTGAGAATTAGCACATAGAAGTAATAAATCAGCTCTAATTGTTAATACTGACACATAATTATATTTTCATCTTTTCTAATTAAAATATATTTTGTTAGTTGTTTAAATTAAACTTATCTTATATATACTTGATCAATTCATAACCAAATTTAACTTGTAAACTAAAAAGTAAAAGGAATAGTTTTAATCTATAAAATCATAATTAGGGCTAAATACAGTTTGTGTCCCTGAACTATTTTTGAGAAAGCATTTAGCCCCTAAACTAATAAATATAATGCTTACACTCTATAATGAAATATTTGGATAATATTAACCTTAAATTATATACATACATATTTGTAGTTCAAAGATTTTTTTAGCAATTTGTATTATAATTAATTTTTTCTTAATTAAAAAAATATATTTTAATTGTAATAAAGTAAAATATCATTAATAAGTTAAATAGTTCAAATTTTATTATATTTTATGGAATCAAAGTTAACGGATGAATTAGTAAAACAAAATACACAAAAAATTTCTATGTAAAATGTTTTATTAATTTAATAATAAAATTAAGTTATTAACTATTTAATTTTTTAGAAAAAAAAAGAGGAATTACATATCTATTTTAAATATTTTTTAAAAATATGAAATAATATATTTTTTGCGTTTTTTTTCCTAAAAATGTTTAACTTTTGGTTAAGCATATATATTATTAATTTATTTTTAAAAGTATATATGAGTTTTTGAGATATTATATTTATTGTGCATGTATCTCTTATATATATATATTATTTATTTTTTATTTAAATTCTTCAGATATTGATTTTTTTAATTAGCTAGAAGATAATTTAACCTGCAAAATACGAAAAAGTATTAAAACTAATATAATTATTCAAGGCATGAGGGATAATTTTGTCCAGTCAATCAATTTAAGGGGACTAAGTATTATATTTATCGATTTAGAAGGATAAATGCTTCACCATTAATTGAGGAGGATCAAATGTATTTAACCCTTATAATTATTTAAAAATATTGTTTTTTCTTTCTTTCTTGCTTTTTTTTTTCCTAGTTTGACTTTGACCAATATTTTATAATATTCTATTTCGCAAGTCAATACCAACTAGCTAAGGCAGAAACTTGGGGTGGAATACGTGAACATGATCCGTTTTTGGGCCCATTGGTTAAATCAAAACATTTCACTTTGAAAAATCTTATGTTACATAAAAATAAGGTAAATTACGTTGAACTCAACACATCAGATCAAATTACATAAATATTCTTTATATTTTTTTAAAATTATAATTATATTCTTTGAGAAGTGTTAGTATAATATTTTTTAAAAAATATTTGTGTAAATTTGTATTTGAATAGGGAGTGTAGTTGTAATTTTACACAAAATATGAAATGTTTGTGTATTTTAATATAATTTTAGGGTTTTCAATATAATTTACTTTAAAAAATAAAAAAAGTATTAGTGATGAAAGATGTAATGATATTAAATATATTTCAGAATTGATGGAGGAAAAATGAAACAAGAAGGGGAAAGATCGACATTTTAGGATAGAAAGGTGCTGAGGAAGGAAATAAATCATTAAAAAAAGGAAAGGTTAACATTTCAAGAAAGGAGTATATTGAAAAAGGAAAGAAGCTAAAAAAAAAATGAAAGATTGACTTACCGAATCAACGAGGACGTGAACAAATTATTGAAATGGCCTTGATCAATTAATCCTAACCATATAATAGGAATAGATAAGGGAAAAAATATTACATTTCCCTTACTTACCTTCATTAACATTAGATTGTATTAATATAAATATGTCATACTTCTCATTAAAAGTGAGGGAGGAAAAAGAGAAAAATATGTTTATATTACATTTCAGTATAATTGTGCTAAATTATACCCGGATTTAATAAAAATTTAATTGGTCTCATTTTTGTATCACCAAGAATGTATGTTTGGTGATGGTATTTTTATTCTATTATATATAATTATTTAGAAGAATTATAGTAACACGAATTGTGTCTCACTTATCACTATCGATAGTTAGTAATAATTATAAAATGATAATTTCGTGATAACTTCGTTATAGTAACAAATAAATTTATTATTATTATGTTGTCATTTTACATATGTCACTAATAATATTATAAGTCAATAATATTTTATGCATAATTTTAATGTCAGCATCTAGAAATAGTTACAACTTCCGCATAATTCGTGTAAGTGATGAAAGTGTGAAGATTATTACTATTCTCAAAAAAAAAACAAAATTATTACAACTTATTAATGTTTTAATTTTGATGCATAATTGGGCACCATCGCCCAAGGTATTCCTCACTTTGGCCATAATTTCACAAGTTTATCCTTGAAAATGCGTCTCGATAGGTAAAGGATGTATTAAGATTTATTATTTATATAAGTTTTTCATCTGCAATCGATACAGGAGGAATGACAGCGTCATCAACCTCCTGGATAAGGCGCTTGGGATGTGGGCATAGCCTTATTTCCATAAACGATGTCAAATAATATAGTGTGTAATGCAATCAAACTCATGGCATGAACTGTTGTCTACTTAGGCTAGAGCCCCGTTGGTTTGTCTTCAGAAAGGTATAACTAAGACGAGGAGATCTTTGAGTTTATAGACTTTTCGCTTGCAACTGGGAATGCGTGACAACATCAATATCGTGAAATCTTTGATTCGTTATCATTAATACTTATTTTTTATTCTAGTTTAATAAATAAATAGGGCAAATTACAATGGGTTCGCTTGAGGTTTAATATAATTACAAATACCTTTTCGTTGTTTGAAAAATTACAAATACCTCTCTTGAAATTATAAATATTCTAACAAATACCTCCTCTGAAATTATGAATACCATCACAAGACAGTATTTATTAGGGTGCTATTTACAATATCAAGGATGGTATTTGTATTTTCAAAAGGCAATGAAGTATTTATAGTTATGGAAAACCTCAGAGGAGCTTGTCATATTTACCCTAAATAAATATTTTATTTTATTAGAATTATGTTCTTATTTAAGATAATTCAATTTTGGTCCTCTAATTATGTTACAAAATCAATTTTGGTACCCCAACTTTCGACTCTATCATTCTGGTACCTCAAGTTTAAAAAATTAATCACTTTCAAAACCTTCCATTACATGGCCGTAAAAGAATATTGGTTGAACATACGTGTAAGCTGCGTGATATCTGTACTCTTAATAAAAGAAAACCATTTTGTTGTACCAATTTTTGAATACCCAAATTTACCCTTTAATTCTTTTCTTCTTAATGCCCCCAAAAATTATCAAGCCAAACCCACAAGCTAGGCGTACTAGCCCAGCCAGTTAAGAGCCCAGCTAGCTCATCAGGCCCATAGGCTTACTTGCTACTTTACTGGACCGGTAAGCCCAAGAAATAAGCTTATTTCAGCCGGATACGTCATCATACAGCTAGGAGGATACGTCATATAGCTTGCGAATACATTTCTATATGTCACTCTACACTATCTCCAGGTGGTTCCAAGTAAATCGGTGGCAAAGAGTTGGAAAATCTACAAATAACCAAATAACCAACTCCTGGATTTTTAGGCAGATTTGTTAGGGATCAATCCAACTCACGTATCTCAGTCAATATTTATCCAAATCATAAACAGTTTGATGCGGATGACAAAGATCTTTCTAATGAAATACGAAACTCAATAATTGACCCTGTATCCAACTCTATACAAGCCTATAGATAGAGGTCTTGTGCAGGCTTATGGTAACATCACACTTATTCTCAAACTCTCACTTTCTTGCAATATTCTCTCTCAATTTTTATGATATTTCAACCTTATATTTTGCAATCCACTAATATTTTATCACTCTCACAGCATACTCCACCATTATTTTCACTTTATTTCAAGTTTTCCTTTATTTTTTCTTTAACTCGTTACTAACCTAAGCATCAAGTGTTAACCTCTGTTTTGCAAGGCTAGTCCTTCGATAATAGTAGGATTTTCTTGAAGATCCTTTGACCCTTATGATGTGGCCAAATTTTTGGTACTCATCATTGGCGTCGTCTGTGCGAATACTTGAGCTTTAGCGTGGGAAATGGAAAATTCCAATAATGAAGGTGATCACAGATCTTATGATGGAGACCCTTCCCTCCCTACTGCGTTTGGAACTATTGTCCCACCTACAAACCCTACTTTGGAAGATGTTAGCATCTATGGTCTTGATCTAACACCAGGAGCTAATGTTACCATCCCAGCTCCAGCTCTTGACCAAGCAGTTGGACCTACTATTTTGAACCCAATTTTCTGCGAGCAGCTTCATCAGTTTATCCTGGAGATCATTAACTCAACCCTCAGTGGTTCTCAAGCTAGGGGAGCAAGTCCCTCTTCCCAACTAGAGAGAACACTAAGTCAAGGTATGGATGAGGAGTTCCCTGTTGGGCTCCAGCAGGATCAATCCGCCCTCGCTGATTTTGCAGGCAATGAGGTAGTTGGACATCAGCGCCCTAGTATCTGGCAATCCCTAATGAAGGAGATGGTGGAACTCCACTAGCAGGTGACAAAAGAATCCATGCCTACTAAGCAGGGCATTCCTTTCTACGAGCACATCATGGCGGAAGAACTTCTTGTTCACTGCCGAGCACCTTCGCACTTACCTAATTACGATGGTATTACTGATCCAGCTGAGCATATTTGTAAGTTTGAAAACACAGGCAACAATACTGATCGCATAAGGTTTGTCTCGACCATGGTAAGCTTAAAACTTCAAGAAGTTTTATTTCTGAAATCCCTACTCTTCATTTACAGCTTGCTATTCATGTAATCAAGTATTATCTCACATCAATAAATGTAATTCTTGTTTCCCATCGTGTATTACTTGCAGGTTCAGCTTTCAGCTTCTAGCTGACTCCAATAAGCCGCCGCCACTAACTGCCGCATATTTTACATAAGTGGTTCCTAGCTAGCATACGCACTTATGTAAGCTGCCACCAGCCGATGCATGTTCCTAATAAGACGCTACTAGCTGGTGTATCTTGCTAATAACTCACTCCTAGCTGCGGACGCACTTACATAAGCTACCACCAGCGAGTGCACGCAGTGACATGAGTCGCCACTAGCTGGGGCACGCATCCAACTCAGCTACCACCAGCTACCACATACATCTTACAAGTAGTTACCAGCAAACACACTTACTTCAGTTTCTAGTTGCCTTTTGTTGGCACACCTGTTTCAACAAAATACTAATAAAGCCTGCTTAGGGTAACTTACTACTTGAGTTTATCCTTGCTCATTTATTGTGAGATATACTCTCTTCTACTAACGAAATCACATTTTCCTCGCTAATGAGAGGAGCAGCTGGAACAAGTTCGCATGCATCAGCTGAGCACAACAGGTCAACATTTTTGTCCCAGTAAAGAAGACTTAGCTACTTGAATTAAGATTTATCTTATCCTACTTAGCATTGCTCTAACACCTATAGGGAACATTGTTACGTAGCAAATAAATTGGATATTTTTCAGCCAAGTATTTATACTAACCTGTAGGAACAACAAAGCATTGCAGAAAGGACTCTGTAGCACCCTCGACTCGCTACATCTAATTATCGCTATTTCATTCTTTCTTTAATTAGAATTCATTCTATAAGTAATTTTCTTTCAACCCGTAAAATAACCCTTACTAGATGTCCTCATGTACCTAACCTTAAGGTAAGTAGTACCAAGATTTTAACTACAACCCGATTAAAGACTAGAATATTTTACAACCAAACAGCCAAAACCTGGCTTCAGATGTCACGGCTGACCTACCTAACAAAGACCACGGCACGGCTCGAAGTCAGATGTGGCTAGTCAATGTGGCCTATCTCCTGAAAAGTACGTGGCAAGGAATAAGCTGTCTACTCAATAAGTATAGCTAATCCTTTTATATATACACAGGCAACAATTCACGTACATGCAGTCACATCGACTAATAGTCATTCGTCATATAGCAACATCAGATATAAGCTATAATACATACCCACAACTGTAAATCAACCCACGACATAATATTTGACGTTATCATTTATTAACTACGGGCCCTACTTTCTCTAGTTGGAGTACATCAGTCAATGGTTTCGCCAGCCATCATCATCTCATCGTCATATCATATACAACACAGGATACCCGTTGTATGTGATACCCCCACACTCTCTACTGCAGTGTGTAGCAATATCAGCACAAGACATCACAACAAATATAGTATCCCCACACCATCCCAATGTGTAGCTAACAGCACATGATATTCCCCACTGCCTGGAATACCCCGTACCTTACGCGCCATGATACCTAGCTTAATTCATATATTTGTCATATTACATCATCATCAATCACATTATTGTAAACCATTGACTATGTTCCCAATTAGGTAAGCACCATCTTTTATTTCAATTCACGATCATCATTCTATTCTTATAATAATTACTTCCTCAATAATAACTCTCAATTTGATTTCATACAACAATCAATTATACGATCATCACATAATCATATCCCGTATGTCCCTACATTACAATCACATAACACATAGTAACAATTTCACCGATATTATGGTAATCTAACAAATAATCCACAACTAATTATATAAACAATAAATATACGAAATCCACGTATATAAATATAAAGCTAAGTTCATGATCACATCTAAGAAACCATATATATAATATTACACATATAGCTATATATAAATTGAATTAGCTATACTTACCTTAAATCCCAAAATGTTTCGGTTTCACGAGGGACTGTTCAACACTCTACTTTTTTGTCAATCCTATAATATAATATTATATGTATAATCAATATATATATATATAGAATATCATAAACTCTAAATAAAATATTATATAATGTTCGTACACTTTCCACCAATCTTTTAATATTCTATTTATATTAAAGTCCAAACCCCTGTTCCATTTTCTTTTAAATAACTACCTTTTCTAAGCTTCTCAAATATATATTTAATTTATCAACTAATTCATAAGAATTCATTTAATCAAACCCCTTATATATTTATAACTATTGTTTTTAATAACATCTCTAAATGATATTATCATTAAAACCTCATCTTCCCTCTATAATAACATAATATTTCTTAAATATAATTTTCGAACCATTTCTATGAACTTTCTATCAGTTTATCGCTACTATATAATTTAATTAAACAACAATACATAGAATTACGTATTTTGTTAATCATTCCGATGGAATTGTGTAAATTAGCTATAATAATAATTGAATCTAACAAATCTAATATTTTAATTACCAACTATCTCATTTTTATAGCAAATGTGATATTTAATTCAACATCAATTTAAATAGCCAAAATCATAAAGTATTCTGATTAAATAGTATACCGGTCAATATAAATAATATTTAATAAATAAACTAATTAAATAATATAATTATATAAATTATTATAAATTAAAATTTAAAATCCGTACCTCTGTTCTCCGCAATGTGTGTGCGTGGGTGTGTGTGTGTTTGGAATGTGATTGTGTGTGTGTTAGTTGTGTAAAATGTGTGTGTGTTAGTTGTGTAAAATGTGTGTGTGTTATTGTAATTAAGAAAGAAAGGAGAGAGAAGTGAGGTGGCCGCCACTCTGATCCACTCTCTCTTCTCTCATCATTTTACATACATATATCTATATATATATATTATTATTCATATGTTTATATATACATTATTATATATATAATATTATTATTATTTTATTTATTTAATTAATTTTTTCTCAAAATACCTATTATCTCCTTCCTAATTTTCTTAATTAATATAATTTACCCCCAAATATTATTACGAACTCCAATTTAATCTGTTAAGTTTTATTATATCCCAAATTCAATCTGTAATTTATATACTAATTAAATTATAATTTCTAATAGGGGGAATTACATAAAACCCTCAAGTGTTTTCAAAATTTAGCAAAAAACCCCCTGTGTTAAAAGAATATGCAAAAAAAAACCCTATGTTTTCCAAGTTGTTGCACACTCTCTCATTCCGTTAAATAAACCCTAACGGCGTTAAATTTTAGTCCACTAGGTTTATGCATTCTCCAGATTAGTACAGTAACTTGCAGAAAAGCTTAAAATGGTATACAGACAGGTTTTTTTTATCAATTTTAGGATAATTTAACAACGGTGCAAATTTAAAATAGCTGTTTTAATCTATTTACATTAAAATTTCCAATTTTGCACCCATGCTCGTAAGAATGGTATCAGAGCCTAGGTTTATTGAAAAAATATATGATTATATTACATTTTGATATTATTTATCCACTAATGGAGGAGACTTTTCTAGATAAAATGGAACCGAACGAAAGTTCGAGTTGCTCTGAAAACAGGGAATATTTCCAGATTCGGGAAATACAAAGAAGAGAATTTCTCATGGAAATTCTTGACAAGTGTGACAACGGTCCCAAGAGGATTAATCCAAAACTTCTCACGCCAGAAGAAGAAGAAGAGTGGCTGAGAAATTTTGAAATTTGACAAGTACTACCAGGAAATGTAGTGAGACGTCTACACTCCACTGAAGTCCATGGTAGAATTACAGCCAGGAGAAATGGAACGGGTAAATTCCTACATAATTTCAGTTCTAAAAATTATGACTGGTTGGAAAGAACTCGAGCCAGATACATCAAAGATCTCCCAAGATCTGAGGGAGATACAAAAGACGATTCAAGACTATGGACATAGGTTAATACATATACCTATGAAAATAGAATCTTTGAGCCAAAAGGTGGATGAGATCCTTAAGATCCTTCCGGATCTAAACAAGGGCCTTACAGATCTGAGGATAGAAATTACAGATTTGAAGAAAAATCAGAGGGAGAACCCCAAAACATCTAGTTCCAGACAGGAGCGAATCAATGACGCCCTCGGAACAGTACCTCTTCTACACCAGAAGGGAAAGGCCACGGAGATTCCAAAGTCGAAGTCAAGAGAAAATCTGATCATTGCATCTATCAGATATATAAAATAATAGAGGTAACAAGAGCAGATCTTTCAGATCTACAAGTACTGGCGGAATCCTTTTCCCAACTCGGGATCGTGGATTTAGTCAATATCCAAACAAATAAGATCACTCCAGCACTACCACCACCAGAAGGAAGTACATGCTCTAATGATCCTCCACAGGATCAACCGATGAGGAAAAATGCGAATGTCCACACTAATGCCACACCAACATTTGTGGGAACCAGGCTAAAGGAAAATCCAGGAAGAAATCCAAAAAGAGTGCCGGAGAATACACCTTGGGCAAGGACCATGCTCCAGCCCTTACATCCATATGGCACTATACTAAACCTGGATATTATCGATTTCCGAAATATCGAGAAATTGATAGACGAATGGGTTGCAACAATCAAGATAGCAGCAACTACCCTAGAGCTCGACAAAGAAAACTTCATAAATTTTGTGGAGTTGAGCTTAGAGGGATCTGTAAAGATCGGATGGGATAATACCCCAGAAGATACCAAGGCCAGCATCCTTGCCGGAGATTCAAAAGGTGCGATTGCAGACTGGCTAGGAAGGCTTATTAAGATACACTTCATCGGAGATGGATACTTCGAAGGAAGTAGGGCAGAAAAAGCTAGAGAATATGCACAAGCTCTTTTCAGCCTTGAATTAGGAAGTATTTGTGCAGTAGATAAATATATCTATTGGTTCCGCAAGTATTTCTTCCAAAGTGGAGTAGCAACAGAAGTAGCAGCTCCAATGTTCTTCGAAAATATGCAGTCTATGGAGGGAAATGTTGATCCAATCATACAAATTACCTGAAGGATAGCTAGATTTACTGGCGCGAAGAATATCTTTCCTTAAAGGCAAGTTGAAGGATTGGTGTTATCAAGCATCCATCCAGAAGAACATGAAAAGACTGAGAGGTAAAATCAAACGAACTCCTTTCTGTTGTGATAACAATGATTTTCCAACTATTATAGGAGAATCAGGCGAGCCAAGAAAAAGAAGGAAGCAAAGTAGTAACTCCTACCCCAGGAGTTCAAGAAGAGCCTTTTCTAGACGGAGATCATAGTGGTCCAAATCTAAAGCCAGAACATATAAGTCTGGACAAAGAACAGGACCAACAAGTGTTTCATCCCAAGGATCTAGACGAACAGATGCGAGATCAACTGGAAGAACCCCCACAAAAAGAACTTTCAGACAGGCCCATACCCCAGCTAATGAAAGTTTCAAAGACTGCAATTGCTGGACTTGCGGAGCAAAAGGACATATATCTCCTGACTGCCCGCAGAAATGTGGTGAAATACGAATATTTGAAGCCACAGATGACATCTTGGATGCAGTCTACTATGGCGACTTGGTACCCATTTACCAATTCGAAGACTTCCCATCAAACGAAAGTGTCTATAAGGAAGAAATAGAAACTAATTCGGATGGATCTTCAACCGAGTCAGAATAATTACAACGAGGGAGATAGGCTTCAGACTTCCGAAAGCCTACCAGGATTCTTTTCCAGAATGACGGTGTCAAAAAAAACCATGGAAAGAATCATGCGAAAAGATTCCAACCTCAGTCCATACGATGGATTTAGGATTAGAGGAATTGGAAAAATCCTGAACCAGATAGGACTGAACCAAAGGAAGCATCACACAATCTACAAAGTAAGTCCACGTGAGTTTGCTATACCTATGGAACTTACTAGTAATGTGATGGAAATGCAACTAATTCCTAAAGAAGAAATTCTCGAAGAATTAAGGAAGCTTAGAGAAGAAGTAGCTATTACTATGAAATGAATCCACATAGGAACTATTGAAGTAGTAATAAAAGCGACTTTTAAGGAAGGGATTGATTCAGAAATACATTTATCAATAATGGATAGAAGAATCAATAACTTAAGAGATGGTTGTCTTGGAACAATGATAGGTAATCTGTATGTAGGAAAATTGATGTTTGAGATTCATCCTAGGATTGCATACAATCTAGCAGACCAAGATTTTAGTAGAGTTTTAACCCTTCATCAAGATTTCAAAAGAAAAGATCTAATGAAAGAAGGTAATAGACCATATTCTATAACCTATAGAATAGCTTATGCCCTTTCCAACACGCATCACTCAGATCTGTTTCTTAGGAAAGAGTACATTGAAATTCCTAGAATTTTCAAGGAATTCGCCAAAGTCATGACACCAGATCCTATTAGGATACCTAGAATAGGTGGTGTTCATATCATCATAAAAGGTCACCCAGTTTTAGATAAAACACTTAGCTCTAGAACTGATTTCAGGAGTCGAATGTCCTTTTCGGAAATAGGATTACAGGCTATAAAGGAAATGAGAAAGAATTATTAAAAGCTTTAACTTCTCAAGAGATTAGGGTAGATAACGTAAAACTTAGATGCCCTGAAGGATGGAAAAAAATACAAGTTATATTTGACATCACCAAGAAAGAGAATTTTTTTCCCTTGTGATGACTTATATCATTTGTAGCAACCTGTTGTTAGAAGATATGAAGGCATGTTAGAAATTGCAGACCATGAAATTTTAGTTGTGGGTGTTGCAGGAAGAGAAAATGGGAGTATGACTTTGGGGTTAAGTTTCCTTGAAGATCATAAACCATGGGGAAGAAAAGGTAATGGAATGGAATTCAGTCTTGATGGTATCACCATAAGGATTGAATGACGAGTCCCTTTTCTATATACATATCTGTTGGTATGTTGTATCATCAATATAAGACGGAGTATTTTGCAGCTTATATTGATTCAGGATCATGTATTTGCACGGCAAAACCTGGAGTTTTCTCTAAGGAAGCAAGGGAAACCTTACCCATCATTGCAGGAAGGAATTTTTCACAAAAAATCCTGATACTCAATAAGGGAATACGAGAAGCCAAGATCATGATTGGAGGAGCATTCGGATCACCCTGGTTTAGGGTAAAAACACCTCCTATCTACTTTCATGACACAGGTGCCGATATCTTGCTAGGTAACAATTTTATTCGAACATTTGCAAGATATATGCAGGATAATCAGAGGAATCTGTTAATCTTTACTACTAACTATGGTTGTGAGATACAGGTGTTGCCAAGAGAAAAGGCATTTAACAGGATAATGCCAATAAATTTTCGCAGCAAACGTGGTGATTTTGATGCCAGATTAACTCATCCAAAAATGCAGGATAAGAGGAAATTTGATAAGGTTCTTTTGTCTTTTAGGCAACAAGGACTCTTAGACAGCGATAGCTTCTATAAGGAATCCGAAGAGGAAATTCTAAACCTTAAAGAAGCACTACTGGAAATGAAATCGCTAGACATCAGCAAAGAGAGTAGGCTTTCTCTTGAAAATGTAAAGAGGCTCATCCAGAGGAACTTCAGTGAAAATCCTCTGGCTTGGTGGGATAGGAACAAGATCGAAACTACTCTGATGCAAATACGAGTATGTTCGATACAAACCTATCCAGATGAACATGGAAGATAAGAAGGATATGCAAATGATAACCAAAGAGCATATCAGTCTTGGACTCATCGAGCCTGGAGTCTCTACCTACAGTAGCCCTGGATTTCTGGTAAGAAACCATGGTGAGATTAAGAGAGGTAAACCCAGGTTGGTTATTAACTATCAAGGTATTAATAAGATATTAGAGTTTGATGGTTATTACATTCCTAGTAGAGAACACTTAATTGATTGCATTAAAGGGGCAAAAGTGTTTTCTAAATTCGATTGCAAATCTGGGTTTTATCAGATATAATGGAGAATGAATCAAAGAAATTCACTGCATTCTCCACACCACAAGGACAGTATATCTGGAATGTGCTTCCAATGGGGTTAGCTAACGCACCCAAGATATTTCAAAGAAAAATGGATAATCTTTTTAAAGATTACTTCGAATTCATGTTTGTCTATATTAACGACATATTGATTGCATCAAAAAATATGAAGGAACATATTAGACATCTTGAAATATTTTCCGATGCATGCTATAGGGAAGGTTTAGTACTTTCTGAAAAGAAAGCTACTATTGCAGTCAATAAGATTGAATTTTTAGGAATCCTTATTGACGAAACAGGAATTGAGTTGCAGGACCATATTGTGGAAAAAATCCGCAATTTCCCAGATGTACTCAAAGATAAGAAGCAATTGCAAAGCTTCTTGGGAGTTGTTAATTTTGCAGGAATCTTCATTAAGGATCTTGAAAGATACAGAAAGGATTTCCGACCACTTCTGAAAAAAACGGAGAGTTCAAAGTGGAAATGGGAAGAAATCCACACCAAAAGGGTTCGTGAGCTGAAACAAGTTTGCAGTAACCTTCCAAAGCTTGCTATACCGTAGGACAGGGATGAATTGGTAGTCTACACAGATGCCAATGATTACAGATGTGCGGCAGTGCTCATGAAGAAGACAACTACAGGGGAAGAACCCTGTAGATATACCGGAGGGTTGTTCTCAGAACAACAATCCAAAGTTTGGCACATAACGAGAAAGAATTCTTTGCGGTTTAGAAGGCTTTCAAAAAATGACCTTTATTTTTACTTGCTAAAGAATTTACTTTAAAAGTTGATAATACTAATGTCAAGGATTTCTTAAAAAATAAATTAGAATTAAAAATAGAGAAAGCTCGTATTATTAGATGGCAAGCAGAATGTCAATATTATTGTTATAATATTGTCGTTATAAAATCTCATGAGAATGTTCTTGCAGATTTCTTGACAAGAGATGGAGGCATCCGAAGCAAACTCCATCATGTTGAGACTCAGGCACCTTCGGGAAAACCTTGAGGAGCTTGACAGAAAGTTCGGACAGCTAGCAATTAATGCTCAAGTTGCCGGACAAATCCAAAGAGCTGATCTAGACATGGTCCAAGTCGTAATAAGGAGTTCCTTATTAGCATCCACTTCGCTATGGAACGACTTACGAGAACCAATTAGAAAGGCATCACCTTCCGGGATGACTCACGAGTTGAGGGAGCATGACCCAAAACATGTCTTTAGAGTACAGGGCTCTACACCTGTAGCGTCTAATTCAAGTACCGATTGCACAAGGCCATCACCAAACTCTGGTGAAACGGCAACAATTGAGTCAAAGGAAGTGCAAACTCCTCTTGATTCAAGTCAACCCAGCACCACAGGGGTTAAAGAGAGAGAGATTAGCCTTAGGCTAATGACAGACACCTCCAAGGTTAATACTAACGAGTCAATATCTTCTTCTGCTTGGCAGGATTATCAGCGTATGTGGGAAAAATTAATCTCTTGCAAAGGAGTAAATCCAAGAAAGACCATTATCGAAACATCCAGAAAATACAATAGAGTCTGGATGTTAGAAGGGTCTAAACCCGAAGATGATCGAGAATGGTATGATTTTGGAGGTCTTGCTTCAGTTCATACTATGTCACCAAGTTTTTCGAAACTCTCAAAACTTTCAGAATGGATTAGTGGGGCGGTCTTTGATTCATGGAAAAACAACCCCCACTTAAAAAGAGGCGACATTCTGGAGATAAAATTCGTTTCAGTAGCTCCTGAAACAGCAGGAAAAGGGTCTCGTCCAGCATTCCATTTCATGGAGCTGCAGAGGCCTGATATGATGGCTTTCAACAAGAACAAAGCTTCCTCAGGAGAAGCTCCCTTGGTACCAGCCATTAGTGAAGACAATATCTCTACCAGGAGAGCTTGGGGATTATGGGTCTGTCTCACAGAGATGGACAAAGTCAAGTATCCATTCAAAATTTTCTCAAACAAAGTGAATGGATCGTTCCTGTTAAATTCCATGATAGGAAAAGCACGGAGTTCGCTGAAAGCTTATTCGAGAAAAAGATGATGTTAATCTAGGAAAAATGCTGCCAGTAACTGAAGCCACAAGGATGAAGACATGCAACATGTTGCATGTTGGGCAATGGCATAACCATCTATGCCCTTGCTGCGAGAAACAAGAAAAGCCCCTGTTTGGGACAAAGATTCGGGTCACGAAAAATAAACCCGAATCGGACCAAGACAAGGGAAAGAGAAAAATTTTTACCAAGAGAAGTAAAAGTTAAACGATGTAAAAAATCAAAAAAATAAAACTGTCGGCAGAAAAAATAAAAGCCATCAGTTAGCAGAGCAGCCAGTTGGAAAGCATGTGATCGACAGACCATTATGACCAATAGCTGGAAATCACAAGGCAATGACGAACGCAATTACGTCATTGTAAAACAAGTTTGGAGTCCAAATTTGAAGTCCGCGGACGCCTATAAATAAATATGCAAGGAAGCAGAAGGGGATCATCAGAAAAAATTTCTCCTACTCTTCAAAGTATCAAAATTCTGAGTCACTTTTAATCTTCTGTAATATTTCAAATTATAAGTTTATGGGGGTTTTCCTAACAAGTCAAGTCCTCTACATCATGAGAGGCTAAATAGTTGTCTCCTCCAACGGAGGAATAATATCTATGTAATATTCTATATATTTCTTCAATAAAAGTTAGGCTTCTGTTCAACTTGTTATCCAAAATTCTATTAAGTCCTTGTATTGGAATCCCTTTTACGCCCTAAGATAGGAAACGAAATAGGATTGTGTTGTTTTGTTACTGAAGGAGCCAAGGTCCTGCGAACCATCTGCTGCGGTAGTGTGGTTGGAAGAAGTCCGTAAAATCGAGGACTTGGAATACCAGAAAACAGAGCGGTCAAAGCAAGGTATGAAATTATGGGGTCTTAATTTATTTCGGACGCATGTTGGGCCGTTTTAAGAGCATGAAAATGGATTATCTAGCTATTTCCTTAAAAGGGGTAAAATGGTTATGAAATTGGCTGAGGGACAAGATTTAAGCAATTTTGAAAGATAGTGTACTAAAATTGATATTGCAAAAGTTAGTGTACCAAAATTGAACGTACTAAAATTTTCTATAAAAAAAAAAAACAACCCTACTCTCATTTCCAGCGCGTGTACACCACCTTCCGTTAGTTTTGAACAGAGATGGTCTTTTTTGCAGGGTTTCAATTTTCACAGGGTCTTTTATGGCTATTTATTTAACACAGATAAGTTTCGTGCAAATTTAGCATAACACGGGGGGGAATTATGCAATTTTCCCTTTCTAATAATACCAATAGTCTCCCAATTATGTGAAAAATTCTACGGACGTCACAGACTCTCTAGCTAGAGTCCTTCAACCGGTTAGCATTACTCAAGAAGTTCAGCGGGATTCATCCTGCTGACAAGTAGGAAAATTCTTCTCTTTTTTACAAGACAGTTACCTACTCCAGCAATCCAACTCTACGATCTGCACTCCTGGAGTTAGGGCGAGTGATGATGCCCCCTAAAATTATTGAGCCAAGCCCACAAGCTAGGTGTACTAGCCCAGCTGGCTCATCAACAGGATGGATAAGAGCCCATTAATAGGGAAAAAAAGCACATAGGCTTACTTACTGCTTTATTGAACTGGCATACCCAAGAAATAAGCTCATTTCAGTCGGATACGTCATATAGCTCGCCAACACATTTCTACATGTCACCCTTAAATATCTCCAGGTGGTTCCAAATAAATCAGTGGAGAATGAGCCAGAAAATTTACAAATAACCAACTCTAGAATTTTTAGGCAGATTTGATAAGGTTCAATCCAGCTCACGTATCTCAATCAATATTTATCCAAATCACCAACGGTTTGATACGGATGACAGACAACTCAAAGAGCTTCCTAATGGCATATGGAACTCAGTAATTGACCCCCTATCCAACTATGTACAAGCCTATAAATAGAGGTCTTGTGCAGGCTTATGGTAACATCACATTTATTCTCAAACTCTCATTTTCTTGCACCATTCTCTCTCGATTTTTAGGATGTTTCAAGCTTCTATTTTGCACTCCATGAATATTTATCACTCTTACATCATACTTCACCATTATTATCACTTTATTTTATGTTTTTCTTTATTTGTTCTTTAATCCGTTATTAACTTAAGCATTGGAGTCCATCCTCTGTTTTGCAGAGTTAGTCTTTCGATAATCTTAGGATTTTCTTTAGGATCCTTCGATCCTTGTGATGTGGCCAAATTTTTGGTATGCATCACTTCCATTAAAAAGAAATGGTCAAAACAGTAATATTAATATTTTTCTTTTAATTATATAATTATATTTTCTTCTCTCAACCCAGTACTCCATATTTCTCTCTCACATTCTCCATCTTTTTCCCATAAACTTCCATATTTTTAATAAATCTATAATTATAATTTATTTTTTCGTTCTCTCCAATTCTCCATATTTTTATACTACAAACTTTCATAATTTTAATAAATTCTCAATTATAATTGTTTTTAATTTCACGTATTTTTAATAATTTCTCTTCATCTCAAATAGTGATTTTTTTTTATATACTTATGGAAATCGTATGCAATAAAAACTAATATCTATAACAAGTATCTATGACTTCATAACTCAGTTATGTACACCAAAGTTAAAAAATCCTAATTTCTCTCCGTATAACCCTAAATCCCCAATTGACACCAGATCCTCATTTTTCATCCTATTGAGTACTAATTCCCCAAGCTATGTGCTGTAGCCTGTTCAAACTATATGAACGACATTGAATTTGATCACCTTTGATTGGATCCTTTCAATAATTTGTCATAATTATAATAAGGGTAAATTACAATAACCTTTTTTTAGATTTACAAAATTATGAATATTCTTTTATTATTTAAAATATTATCAATATTTTCTTAATTTTAATGTTAATTTAATAATTAGCCCAATCTATTGATATTCTCTTAGATTTTCATTCATTTTTTGTGGTGAACCAACCAAATTAAATACTCTTATGGACTACAAACTATAACTTTATTTATTTTTAAAAAAATTAATTTTTTTGGACTAAATGGAGAATTTTTTTATATTTTAAAAAATTTTCCATCCAGCCCACCTGATTATTTCACAAATTTTTTATTGTTTTTATAAAAAAATATAATAAGGACAAAGTTGATAATTTCATATCTCCATTCAAGGGTTACATAATTTGATCAAACATTAGAGGGTATTTATAAATTTTCAAATAACAATGGAGTATTCGTAATTATATCAAACCTCAATAGAGGCAGTTGTAATTTACCATTATAGTAAATCAAGACTATTATTAAAATAAAGAGTTAATTATATTTGTTGAGTGGCAACCTCACGATCCTAATCGACAATTACAAACGATTGGAGTACGAAACTCCTTAATACAAATTGATATTACTCAAAATTAATGATAATAAGAAAATAATGAGAACAAATCTTAAGAATCACAAATCTGTAGAAGTAGGCTCAGTTTTCGCCAGATCCCGAAATTCCGGACGAGAACACCGTTCACTCAGAGTGTTTATCCCACGGTTGCTCCAACTCCAAATCAACGCCTCACTTGGTCAGATCACACAGACCTTAAACTATATCGTCACAGAGATCCACGAAGACAAGAGAGTTTACACAGAACACTGGTTGAGAATGGAGAGAAAGATTTTCGGGTTTTTTGTATATTGAGACCGAGAAGAGACATCCCCTTTAAAAGAGTTGAGTGAACCCGTAGAAGGAAAGCACTACTGGCTTTCTAATAGCCATAGTATTATCTAAGGAAATGCCCCATTGAATCCGGTGTAAAAGAGAGGAAGAATATCAAGAAGATTTGAGAGGAGATTTGAGAGTAAAAAGAGAAGTGGGTTACAGTCGATGCTCAAGAACAATGAGAGAGTGGGGCTTAATTGGGAGAATATAAGAGAGTGAACCTGGGTTGGGTCATGGGTAGGATCCGTGGGCCAATTGGGCGGGTTTGGAGAAGTGGGCCTTCTAGGTGGACTTTATTTGGTTTGTATCTTTTGGGTCACAAATAACAACATGCTCCACCTTGGACTAAAGACACAAAGTCATTGGTTAAGAGCCTTTAGGGATCTTGCTATTTCATCATTGTCTAGGGGCCCGCTCCAGTGTACTGCGAAAGATGTTAGTAACAGGATATCTAAAACACAAAGCATAGCACGCAGCTTACTAAGTACTTTTAACAATTTGCACACAACAATTAACACTAAGTTAATATCAAACGAAAGGCTATAGCATATTGCCACCGAGGCTCATTCACAAAGAATCATCTAGCCACAAAGGCTCAACAAACCACTTAGGTTCAACCAGTCATATTACACGAAGACTCAATTAACCACTTAGACAAATTCACGCCACCAAGGCTCATTAGGCATGATCACATAACCACATAGGCAAAATTACATTCACATAGGATTAATTAAAATACTTAGCCACTTAGGCTCAAGATACAAAGTCTAAACAATATCCACAAAAGGAACATTACTAAATGCACTAAGTAATGATATCACCCACAACACGAGTGTACATAGCGATTATAAACACAAAGCCTAAAAACATATCCTTAAAAAATAATGCACTTAGCATAAAGCATACACAAGAATTATGAATTGATACAAAATCAATAAACAACTGATTCTTCTTCTTCAATCACTATGTTTGTTTCTTCTTTTTTATTAAACCGTTTTGGTCTTTTGCAATCTTTTATGAAATGACCATTTTTTCCACAATTGTAGCATCTCCTATCTTTATCCTTCGCTTCTTCTTCGTTATCACTGGACTCAGAATTATTGTGTTTTTTAATCCTCTCTTTGTTATGCCTTTTATGAAAGTAATTTCTATACCTAGATTTTCCTCTAACAGAATTAACCTCATATTGGTTGTTGCTAGGTCTATTCATTTTTAGGTCAATTTCTTTGCTTTTTAGTCCATTCACAACAGTATCAAGGTTCACGATATCTCTACCGTATTTAATAACAGCTTTCACATCAAAATAAGTATCAGGTATAGCATTCAAAAGCACAATAGGAGAGTACTCATCAATATTTTTATCACCAGTCAACTTAATATCTTGAACCAATTTAGTAAAATAATCCAAATTCTCATCAATATTTTTAGACAAATCAAGTTTGTTTTTAAAGAATTTCTCAAGCAAAAATAGTTTACTCGGCAGCGAAGTATCAGTATAAAGCTCTTCTAATTTTTTTCATAAATCTCTTGCAGAATCTTGACTACCAACTTTTCTAAGCACAGAATCAGATAAATTTAATATAATCGAAGAATACGCATACTCATCATCTTCCAACAATTTTTCTTCAGAAATTTTATCAGAATATTTGCCATCTATGGCCTTGAAAACTTTTTGTTGGATCAAAACCCCTTTCATTTTCTGTTGCCAAATCGAGAAATCAATTTTTCCATTGAAAGATTGGAGATAATAACCGGCCATTGAAAAATTTTAGAAAAATAGTTTTTAACACACTAAATTTTTCAAAAGAATTTTAGCACACTGAATATTTTGCACAATTTCAAAAATTCACGGAAATTCAGAAAATGGAAAGAAATTGTTTTAATGGACAACCAACCAAATGGAAATTCACAAAATGAATCACAGTAATGATAATATTCAGATTAGTAATTAGCATTAACTCCAGTTATCCCAATAACCACATTAATCAGAGTTATAGCAATATTAATCACAATTATGGCAATAATAATCTCAACAATCACAAATTTCAACAAATGACAGAGACACAGATTTGAGGTGAACAAATCGCAGAAAATTTTGCAGCGGATTAATAGAATATGACTTGAATTATGAAGGCGAACAAATCGCAGAAATATCTATCACTAAGACCGAACAAGTCGCAAAAAATATATATCACAAAGATATAATAGCAATAAGTATCAATCGAATCGAGTCTTCCAGCCTAAGTCCCGACTAGATACCCAACATCCTCAGGAGATCGGCCAAGTGGGAGTTTAGGGGAATTTACAGCGGCTAACAATAACAGTAATATCGACAGAAATAAAATAGGAGGGATTAGAGAACCGTTACCACCACCAGGAGCCGGATTTCAAAGACGAGACTCTAATACAACTGTTGAGTGGCAACCTCACGATCCTAATCGACAATTACAAACGATTGAAGTACGAAACTCCTTAATACAAATTGATATTACTCGAAATGAATGATAACAAGAAAATAATGTGAACAAATCTTAAGAATCACAAATCTGTAGAAGTAGGCTCAATTTTCGGCAGATCTCGAAATTCCGGATGAGAGCACCGTTCGCTCAGAGTGTTTATCCTACGGTTGCTCCACCTCCAAACCAACGCCTCACTTGGTCAGATCACACAGACCTTAAACTATATCGTCACAGAGACCCACGAAAACAAGAGAGTTCACACAGAACACTGGTTGAGAATGGAGAGACAGATTGCTCGGGTTTTTCGTATATTGAGACCGAGAAGAGACATCGCCTTTTAAAAGGGTTGAGTGAACCCGTAGAAGGAAAGCACTACTCGCTTTCCAATAACCATAGTATTATCTAAGGAAATGCCCCATTGAATCCGGTGTAGAAGAGAGGAAGAATATCAAGAAGATTTGAGAGGAGATTTGAGAGTAGAAAGAGGAGTGGGTTACAGTCGATGCTCAAGAAGAATGAGAGAGTGGGGCCTAATTGGGAGAATATAAGAGAGTGAACCTGGGTCGGGTCATGGGTAGGATCCATGGGCCAATTGGGCGGGTTTGGAGCAGTGGGCCTTCCAGGTCGATTTTATTTGGTTTGTGTCTTTTGGGCCACAAATAACAATAATAGATTGTCATTCGAACTATGATCGTTTTTATATTTTGACATCTAAACTTTTTTTTTTGTAAACTTACCATCTCAAGTTTATAAAATTTTTACTTTGCCATTTATAACTATTTTTTAACCAAGTGTTTTGTCGAAAAAACACATGCAGTGTATATGTGATATTTTAGAGCTATGCGATGTGATATTTTTCACATATGCATAATATGTGATGTTTTTCAAATGGAAAATTAAGAAAAACATGGTCATATATGGCAAAGTATAAATTTAACAAAATTGAGATGATAAATTGACACACAAAAAAAAAGTTCTGATGAAAAATTGTACAAACGAGCATAATCTAAATGACAATATATAATTTACCTTAAAATAAATCAATACTTTATATATTCATAAACCAATATGCATTTGCATTTGATTTTTCTTTGGAATTCTTGAATCAAAATTTGACCGATCACTTTTATAATCGATCTAGAATAGTCCTCACCTTAGCCCTAACAAAAATTGATCTTTTCCTTCTAATTCGTTTTCTTTTAACTTTCTAAATAATTTCATTAATCCCATATATTAAAATCTAAAAATGATTGGTTATGAAGGCAGAAATAAAATGAAATAAAATAAAATAAACGATTAATTACATGTATCTTCCTTCTGAAAATGAGCAATTATAATTTTATCTAAAGAAGTTCTACAACTATACTTACGCCCCTAAAAAAATTCAGTATTTACACATGATCCTTTTCTTAAATTTTGGACGAAAAATGGTGACATTAGCAAAAAAGTTACATAAATTTTTAACTTTACTACTAATTTAAGATTCTCATTTAATAATTTCCACTTATATGGAAAAAATGTAATATGTTAAACTTCACTCCATATATACATATAAAATTTATCTTATTATAAAAATATACATAAAAATATTAAATGACCAGGGCAAAATTAAAAAATTTATATAATTATTTTTGTTGATGTCATATTTTTTATACAAACCCTAACAGATTGAGGTCAGGTCTAAAAAAAAAATAGAATTTTTGAAGGGGGCGTAAGTATAATTTTAATTTATTTTTGAAAAAATTATAATTTTATGTTTTTCAAAGAGAATTTATATGTAATTAATCTTCAAATAAATCTAGCATCTTTTAGCACCATTCACTCTTTAGAAGAAACGTATCTTAGTACAATGTACTCGAGAGTATGATAAATTTAGTTTGGATTCGATTCTGTCAAATTTAAGTCAATCATATGGCAAGTGCAATACACTTAACGTGCGATTGATGCATTGTTCAAGAAAAGTGACCAATCACACATTAAGTGTGATACACCTGTTGTGTGATTGATTAGGTTTAACCAAACTTGGTTCAGGTAAGAACTTTTTCCAAAAAGTATTTGTACAAAATTTACTGTTAAATGGAGTTTACTTGTAATTATATAATTATAATATTAAAAAAATACTTGTAATTTTATAAAAAAATTAAAAAGAATTTACATAATTAAACTTAATCTTAAGGGCGTGACTGTAATTTATTTAAAATTTTATTTTGCCGCCACCCACCTAAATAAAGACATAATCATCATAATTATCATACGACGTGCATGGATGTTAGTGGGTTATTGTGTGAATCTCGACTTTGCTTAGTTGTTATAAAAATCTAAATTAAATTTATAACAATCAAATCATAACTTTTGAGTTTTACGTGTTGCACCTAATTAATATTTTAATCTTAAAGTACGTGGAATTGTTGGATGGACAGGAAGCATACGTTGAATGTATTACAAATTCATCTACATAGAATACAGTACAAGAAAATAGAATATTAATGACGAAAATTTCTGTCTCTGAAACTATGATTTTAATCATTAAAATAAAACAGCGACGGGAAAATTCGTTGCTGCACTCTGTGACTGAAAACCCAGTGGCTAAATATTAGCGACGAAAATATTCCGTCTCTAATGCTGAGACCAAACATTTTCGTCGCTGATTCTGTCGACAAACAACAATAAAGTTTTAGAATAATTTATTTGATTTTGTAAGAAATCCGTCTGATTCCGTCGATAAAAAAAGTACTTCCGTCTCTAATCGTATCTGAAGGTAAAGTTTTTGTTTGTTAATTCTATCTGTAATTCTGTCTCTTAAACACACAAAATGTTCCGTCTCTAATCCATCTGTAAAGCCTTACAAATTTTCATCTGTACAAATTACCATTTCTGATTCGGTTTCTAAACTCCCAAAATTTTTCATCTCTAATCCATCTGTAGTTTTTTTTTTTTGACAGATTTTTTAATTTCTATACCCAAATTAATATCCTGGTCATTATACCATCAAATACATTCAATCAATACCAAAATTCGAATTTTTCAAACCAAGAACAATAAATATTCACAAAAAAGATACTCATAATGCAACCAACAATAATATAATTGATGTCATTGTACCATCCAAACTAAGTAAATCAAAATACAACCGAAATCAACATAAACTAAGTCATAAACAACCAATAGAAAAAATAAACTAATGATCTTTCCTGAAATGTTGTTGCTCCTGTTGTCCAGACCCACCAGCAAATTGATGGTTTGTATATCCCACATCTTGAAGTAATTTCAAACTAATTCTTGTAGCTCTGCCTCCCTCTTTCGAGCCTCTTCCTCCCTCTTTCGAGCTTCTTCAAGAGCAATTTCAAACAATTTTCTATTTTTTTCGTCTCGTCTTGAAAATTCTTGTTCCACCTTTATAGCATTAGAGCGCATGTCCCTCCAGTGATATCATACCAAGTTGAGATATCGAATGAAGACTGGGAAGAAATATTAGTACAACCCGTTTTTGCAAGGTATTCTTCCTGTACAAGTACATTAGATACAAAGGAACATTTATGTAATAAAAGTCTAACAAAATTTCTCAACATATATACTAACCAATATTTAAATATCAATGACAAATTATACTTACACTAGTTCTTTTGGAGTTGTTGATGATGAACTCCCCAATCCTTTGTTTCTTCTATGGCACCTTTGAAATATCTCAAGACCAGTCACTTCTCTATCAAGTTCTTTTTCCTATAGTTTACAAAACAATGTTAATTCACATGTCAAAAAATTGCATAAAAAATATCTAAAAACTTTATACTTAAAACTTACCATTTTTTCCGTATGTTCCCCTATAGGAATAGAACCACCAATGTGTTTTGTGATAGACCATCTTTTTCAGTCAAACGAATTTTTCGGGCAGTTCGACATTTTCCTACATAATCTTCTGAGGCCCAATACTTCTGAACTAGCTCATTCCATAATTGATTATTCAACCAATAAGGACATCTATCAATCATATCATACATATATGGTTCTCTACCTAACTGTTTTTTAGCATCATTTGATTTTTCCATTATTCAGAAATGGTGGGTTATCAAAGGCAAAGTTCAAGAACTCCTGATCAACCTTTGTTACGAATTCGTCTAAAACAAACCCATTATCATTCAAGCGCCTCCACATCCAACTACAGTCAATATTCATTATAACGCAATTTTAGTTATTTTAGATATACTTGATAGAGAAAGGAGGACCAAGGTTTATTATCTACTGATATAAGAAAAGAGGAACTAACATTCAATCAAATTTGATGTAATGGTAACTCAACCTCTAATACATGAACATGCTTAGGATAAAGGACAGAATTTGAATATTAGGATAAAGGACGAAATAGAAAGGATTTTACAGTAAAATTTGATATGTGTCGACTTTCTCCTTATACTCCTATTCTTGAACTCAATTTCCCTTAATACATGATGGTTGTATTCCCTCTTTTCCCTTCTCTTATGTGTGTTTGTAACATTTTGTGTCTACATATCCACATATCTATTTATATGTGTATATGTTCTATGTTGATGGTGTGTGGTACGATTGTGCTCGTTAAACAATATTAGAGGCAACTGCCACCCATTTGTAGAAGTAGCCTGATCTCAGAGGAATTCAGCGACCTTGAAGGTTGACTTCTCGGATGATTGCTAACTCCACCAAGATCGAGTATTGGGCTCCTGAGAATAAAACAAGAACGTGAAGCTCATCGGGTACGTGCCGACAACGATCCTCCGACGCTCAATTTAGTGATCGAGGTAAAAATATGCGATTAGAGGTTGAAGGTCGAAAAATTTTAGAATCAGTTACCTCTATTATAGCATCTCGGGTATTTATAGGGCCCAGGTGGATACTGTTGTATGGGCCACGTGTTGCCATTCGGTGAACTTTCACTCTCGATTAGACGACTCTTATGTCAGGGTGTTCTCGCAATACCCAGATCCGGATCCCAGGTCACCCGCACTGCCCTTCATTAAGGATAGTTTAGGCATTTTACATATAAAATCGGTTTTTACCCATCATAGCCAACTGTCACTGTTTCTTTCTAAAGCAACCAGCTGAATATAAAGTGTTAACTAGCTGTTGGAAAAAAAACATCTAGGACACAAAGGCCGTGTTTACTAACGTGGAATACAAGGGATTTCTGCCTTAATCGGGGTTAGCCCATTATTTACTTCCAAACCGTGTAGCTCGGGATGAAACCCCAGATATGAATCCGGGCTAGTGGTGTGGGATTCGAATCCCATTGAGTTATTCCACTTTTCTGCACCTGCCAAATTTACATTTGTATCATCGCTTTTCTACTGGAAATGACGACATTGCCCAAGTCCACCTACCGACTCTAATTCTCTGTCACTTTTCATTTCCCACCAATGCCTTCCACATCATTTCAAATCTTCCCTGTACAGGATTCCTTCTGCATCCCCACTGTGTTCGTGCTGGCAATGTGAGTTCTTCCAGTCCGGTGACTTGCATGTGGCCCACAACTTGTTTGTGTATCTACTTTTTTGCATTTCCATCTTTGTGTCTTCCATGGTTTTTGTTCGAATCTCATTTTCTATGGTAAATTATTTTATTTCTCTGCTATCTTTAATCTTTTTTTTTCTCCTTTTTTGGGGCAAAGAATCTGGATCGGAGTTCCCTTCTATGCTGTTGAGTCCACCGTCTATCGTACTCTTTCGTCTTCTACTATTTGCTCGGGATTAATATGAGATCTGACGGTGACTTCGTCTGAAATCCTTCAGCTCGTCCCTACCATTGTTTCTGCAATATTTATTAAGCTGTGCTGTGCTATGTACTTCCTTCTGTGATCCTTCGACCTCACGCTGTTCTGTTGATTTTTTCATCTACACACCGCTTGTGCCTTCTCGCTCGCGTGATTTCGTGGCCTTCTCTTTCGCACCGCATATACCTTGCACCATTAACACTTTCGAGTTCATTGCATGCAATTTTTGTTACCGTCATCGGCTTTATTTTCTTTGTGTGTTCAGATTTGAACATTTTGTTTATAATTTTTTTTTCTTTAAAGTGCTATTTCGACTACATTCGTAGACACTCCATTTTCCTGGTTTCCTGTCTTTCCCAAAAATTTATGATGTTCAATATAATTATTTTGGTCTTTAGGATGAGGTCATTCCGAAGAGTTACATTGGGTTTAATAATTGTACAACAAATCATCGACGAGCTTACCGTCGCTATGACTATATTCTCTTATGTTACCAAATACCTTGTCGGTCGAAACCCTAACCGACGTCTACGTGGGCCCTCGAGATACATGATGAGTACTAGGATCTCGGACCAGATTCACCATCTTCATAGGTTGGTTTCCATTTCAAAGGACTCATGCCTGCACAATCTCCAGATGGACCGCAACGCCTTCGGTCGCTTGTGCTACATGCTGCAGTACTCAGGTGGTGTGACCTCGACCAAAAACCTAAGCGTAGCCGAGCAGGTAGCTATTTTTCTTAGCATTGTATCCCATCACAAAAAATAATAGCATGGTGAATCATGATTTTATACGTTCTGGCCGCACGATCTACAAACATTTTCACCGTGTCCTGAATTCAGTGATTAAGTTGTACAGTGTCCTCTTGGCTAGGCCAACTCCCATTACCGACGAATGCGTGGACCCCCGCTGGAAATGGTTCAAGGTACAATTCGTATTGTTTGTTTGGTCCCAAATGTACACATAATTTTGGACTTGTCTATCCGGCCCCTGTTCTGAATATTATATGCCATTTCCCCTTCACGATTGTACTCCCATTATGTAGGGATGTCTAGGGGCATTGGATGGGACTTTCATTAACGTTCGCGTACCTGAAGATGAAAAGGGAAGGTACCGAATCCGCAAGGGTCATGTTGCTGTCAACGTTCTCAGTGTTTGCAACCCAAACATGTAATTTTTGTTTACGTGCTTTCCAGATGGGAGGGTAGTGCGGCGGATAGCCGTGTTCTACGTGATGCCGTCCACAGACCAGGTTGTCTCAGAGTCTCATCAAGTGTGTATGACGTCTCAACCACTTTGCTATAACTTCTCTACGCCTTTGATATTATTCTTCGGCTTTCAGTTTGATAAAAATATTGCATACCGGTCGGTTATGCCTTCTGCAGGTAATTACTAAATGTTGACAATGGATATACAAATGCCGAAGGCTTCTTGACTTCGTATAGAGCTGTTCGGTACCATCTACGAGAGTGGGACACCAGTGTAGGAGGACCCCAGAACCATCGGATGTTATTCAACCTGAAGCACGCGCCTGCGCGTAACGTGATTGAGCACACATTTGGGTTGCTTAAAATGCGCTGGGATATTTTAAGGAGTCAGTCATTCCACCCCATCAAGTTGCAAACCAGGATTATCTTGACCTGTTGCTTACTACATAATTTTCTAAGATAAGAAATGCCCGATGACCCGCTGGAAAATGAGTTACCTACTGTCGAACTTGATGAGACGGACAACAAGCCTGAAATTTGCTGGAACATAGAGACCAGCCTCACGTGGACCACTTGGAGGGATACACTGGCCACATCAATGTACAATGAGTGGACAAGCCGCCGTTGATGAGCCATTCTTATACAATAATAAAGATGAGGCTTTCGTTCGTTAGAGTCTTTTCCCAAAGTCCCTAACGTCAAACTTGTTATTTGACATTTGAGCTATAATCATGGGAGCGTAATGGCTTTAGGTGTATCGATAGTGGAGACGACATCGTCGTTGAAGCGTTCTATATCCTCGTTCTTCTCACTTATTTATTTGGTTGTTTTCCTTCGATGGCTACTCGTTCAAAATAAATTTGTTCCTTCTTTTTGCACCCATCCTATTTATTTTTCATTTGTTGTTTGGTTTCATGGTTTGAATGCAGTTCACATTCCTTGTTCAGTTCACGTAATTGAGTAATATTCTATTGTATTCAAATAGTTTACCTAATGATACATTATTTGGTGCAGGTTTAAGCACGGTTTCCCGCTTGATCTTCAATCAGAATATGGAGGTTGGTTCTGATGAGGTTAGCAGCATGCCGCACCGTCGTGGTGGGAACAGAGATAGGCCTTCAGGCCGCGGCATGTGGACTACATTGGAGGAGGAATGTCTGGTTGCAGCACTGAAGAATTTGGTGGTAACAGGTTGGAAATGCGATAATGGCCTCAGGAACGGGTATCTGGGCCAGTTGGAGGCTTACATCATGAAGCATTTCCCACAGTCCAATAAAAAGGGGAAACCGCACATCACCTCAAAACTGCACGTATGGAAGAAACAGTACTCTACCCTGACCACTATGCTTACAAGGTCTGGGTTTGGTTGGGCCGAGAGCCGAAACATGGTAACGGTTGAAAACGATGCAATCTGGGATGATTACATCAAGGTATGAACGTAACACGGTCATTTGTTCCCTACTTTAACCAATATCATACTATCCGTTTCACTTCTTTTTTCGCCTTCGTCGTAATGCTGTTTCAGATGGATCCATCCGTCAAGGAGTTGAGACAAAAAATATGGCCATTTTTAACTGCCTAGCAAGAAATATTTGGGAGGGACCGTGCAACTGGAGAACGAAGCGCGGACCCATTTATGGTGGCCAATGACATTACAAACGAGGAGATTGCTGAGACGCAAGAATGTAATGTGCGGGAGGATGACTGTATTCCGGAACCATATGATATAGGGCTTGAGGATGAACCGATTTTCTCTTTCAATCCCAACGTTGATCCCACACAGAATTCATATAGTACAGGCAAACGGGCTGGTGGATATTCGTCGAGGAAACGCAGGGCGAGCGATGTCCATGATGGTTTTCCAAGATTGGTTGAGATGGTGACTAACTTCTGTGAATCGGCCAACGTGCGCTTGGGAAAGTTGACTAGGGTCCTTGAAAATGAGTTTGGAGATTCGGAACATCGTTCGATGATCTTGCAACAAGTTAGAGAGCTGGAAGGCTTTGATGAGAACGAACAGTTGATGGTGGCAAATAGGTTAGTGAAGGATCCCAAGGAGATGGAGCTTTTTCTGGGCTGACAAGGGATTCTAGAGTGAAGTTCGTTCGTCTAATGCTTGCAGGCAAGATCTAGCGTCCTACTGGGCTAGAATGGGTTTGATGCCTGTAAATGTCACTATATTCTGCTACATACCCCATCTCTCACTATGCACAAACTTACCATCCTCGTTGTATTTGTTTTGAACTCATATGTTTTGTTTGGTCTGCATTTATGTACTGAACAATGCTTACAAAATGTTGCAACCGAACGCTTATGACTAATGTATTCCGCTATTTTTCTTGTTCATTTGTTATGCATCCATACTATAGTATAGAAACAACATTTTTTTTTACTTTTTTTTCCTATTTAGCACTTGTTCAAAGTATCTTGTGGGAATACACCCCACACGTAAATCCATAACAGCATCTTTACGGAGCTCGTAGTCCATTTCCAAACATACAACATGCTAATATGTCTTTTAAACCAAAATTTGTCAGACGCACTGAGTGCTAAGCAAAAACCCTAAAATACAAGTGTAGAGTAACAAAATGATAAGTTGTAATAATGTTCAACACCTGAGTAATAGACATAATTCCATGCACAAAATATGGGTTATCCAATTCCGCTCCATCCTAAACGATCTGCTATTTTCTACCTTTTCCACCCTTGATCGGCGACCGTCATTCGTCTTCCGAACTTGTCGCCAAATCAATTAGCTCAATCTCCCCTTGCATTTGCACTCTCCTCGAATCTCTCCCAGATTCGCCATGGCTGCTATAATCCCCATCTTCAGACATGGTTACGTCAGATGCAGTAACGTCATTGCCACAGAAAATCTCCTTCATCTCCCACCAACTGCATTCGCCCGCGTACCAATACGCCCTAGCGAATAGTGTGGCCTATGTTTGCCGGGTTATGGCATGACAACAGGATATTTGACAAAGTTATTGCTATGGTACCAAACCTACATACAGGATATTAAGGCTTAAGTTTGAAACACATACCCGAAATATTCTCCTCCAGTCATCGTTGTTGCCGCTCATCCGGTTCGTGTTCTTGTCCCATGTTATACACCGATCTGCCAGAACTTTTCTAAAGGTGTCATATCGCAACCTCACGAGGCGAAGTATTTTTTTTGTGAAAAGTCATTGGCCATTGTCTTCCGGCGAACCTGTTCACTAGGGTGGCAGCGTAAGTCAAGGACATCATATTCGTCCGCCGTCAATCCGACTGGGGTCTACCCAGTCCAACCTGGAATGCGAGTGCATCAACGAACACGTCGTCAACCTTCTGCGTCCAACTTGAACTGTAGAAGTAACGCCACTGTCCCCTATGTACGCGTCTCTTCATTTCATTTTTGACAATAACTGTTCAAAAAGTGAAAAATACTTTCTCCAGATTCAAGTGTCGATTACTTTTAAATTGGGTGGGGTTGCTTCAGTTTGCGGTATGCGAGGGGATGCCGTATTTATTGGAGGCATGCCCAACTTCCCTTACTGCCACAACACGACCGTGCAATTATTACTCTTTAGGCGCGTCTTCAAGGACGGTACAGGCTATCATTACGTTCATTGGTAATCGACGGTTATTTAGTGATATTCTGCGTCCGGTATGGTTATCGTAATTCCTTACGCGCGTGAGTGGTTTGTACTGGGACGAGCTTCACTAAGGTCACAAAACAAATAAAACAGATAATGCAATTCATACATAACACAACATAGGGTTTGATGCATGTTAGGCTATCCAAACAAATCATTCTTGCAATCATATTCATTCTCGTCTCCATAAGGAAAATATATTTTTACAAAAGGAACTTCAGGACCATACATAACACCTTTGTTGTACCAATTTTTTTTTTTATTCTTTCGCCTTGTACCGATAATCCACCGCCATCAATCCTTGAACACGGAAACCATCCCACCTTCACTTCTCCTTATCACTGGGCACCGCCTGAATGACCTCAGGCTCCACATTGTCTTTCATCCCAACGAATTCAAACTTTGCGATATTCGTTCCATTCTCCATGGGCTCAATGTCGTTAGTCATCGAACGCCAAGGCGAAAGAAATTCCCCAAGAAAAATCTTACTCAGCTACCCCATCTTGGCTCACCGACGTAGTAGTACGCCTTCGCAAATGGATTTGCCAGCAAACCAAAAAATTCGAACAAACAAAAACTATTGCTTAGATAAAAAATACAACCGAGTCGGATTCAGGAATGCTTTACCCGAATGATATCCTTGCAATACTGTCTCCGTCCTGACATCCTGTTAATTTCCTCGTTCAATGCGATGTGGGGTTCGTCCAGGAACATCCCAAATGTATTGTGCCGCAGCCGAAGCAGGTTCAATCTCTTTCGGAAGAAGTCCATGGACCACGTTCTCCTGGTGAATTTGTTAACGGCATCAGCAGCATTCTGCAAAGACTCGTTCTCCGACCGCATGGGGTCCGCATGGGTAATCCCCCGCATACTGTCGTAGTACAAGCTATCGTAGAAAACTTAGCCCACTTCCTTAGTCCATGTCTGGGTATAAAGATACCTCCTCTGTCCCATGGGCACTCTCCGTCTCGACATGGCTGAATACGTTTTGGCCGTTGCCGGTGGGGGAAAAAGCGTCTGTGTATGGTGGCAGAGTTAAGGAAGAAATGAAAGGGCGGGTGTTCTGAAAGGGTTACCGAGGAAACTAATGGACGGCTACATGATGGCGGTGACCAGTTACATAAAAAACACCTAATTTCTGTCCATTTGCATTCAGGTAATAATTGCTTCTCCTACATTGAATGCCAACGATCATAAAATAAGCTCCATTGGCGATGGAAAACTACAGCAGTGATTTTTTTTCACCCTTTCAGCTTTCGGGTATTTTTTGTGGTTTCTCCATTACCACAATTAGTTTTTTTGGCAGCCTTACATGATATCACCGAAGAGGCTCAATTGGAGGTGGAAAAAAACAATAGTGCTGTCTGCTTTGGTTTTAGTTTTCATGTAATTTTGCTGCTCTCACCACTCTAAAAAGCGGTCGTTTTGGCAGCCTTACGTACACGTACATTAAGATAGTACATCAGTGTGTGAAGGACGTGCTACGTATAATATTTCTCCTCACTACTACCAGCAACAACTAAGTCGGGAAGACAAAAGTGTACCCAGCCTTACACATACGTATATATAAATAATTTTATAATAAAGGCCAAATATAATATAATGTTGTAATTGTTCACATTTAAAAATAACAATTACATGGGACAAATGTCCACCAGTTTCACAATTCCGTTCGCTGCGTTGACGCCGACATATTATTATTTAGTTGCCCACATTTTGCAGTGGCTTAATTTGCACCTCATTGTCATCACAATCAAACCGACATTCCGATGACTAGTGCCATGACAAGGAAAAAATCAATTCGTCAGTTGCAGGGAAATACACATGCAATCGAATATACGTCTCTAACTTACTTCTTATTCATCTCCCACGTTTATGTTGTTGATCGTACCCCTCAAACCAGTTCCCCCAAACTGAACTTGCACTGATGTTTCAAGATGTTTGGGTGAATATGCTTCCATGGACATATGATCAGACACGTTTGACGAGTATTGACTGAGATAGTGGTATATCCACCAAGGATCGCATGAGATAGTGGTATATCCACCAAAACCATCTTCATTGCGGCGGCTATATAACCTTCGGGAGTATCATCGGACCTATATTGGGCTTGTTCAGATAATATATTTGTGTAACAAATGGCGTACACAGAGCGTGTACCCATCTGTAAGGGGAAAGAAACAAGTGAAACCTAACAACGAATATCTAGACAAATTATCCGAAGAAAAGGATTCTGAATGAAAGTAAAATACAAAGCTTCGTTGTGAATGCGCAATGAGAATTGAAAGCATCATGCGTTGAATTTATAGAGGTTGGGTGGTGATTTTCTATTATATTTTGTAGAAAAATTCACAGTGACGGGTCACATTGACTAACCTATTGCTGCCCGCTCACAACCATTAAAGAAAGGCTGGCTTCACGCAAAGCCTGATGCAACAGCCTTTCATTTGGCTGGTTGCGTAAAAGCCAAATGTTGTGGCAGGCGGACAGCCTTAACATTAAGATTGGCCGCTGTAGAATGTCCACTATAACAAAGCAATGAAAGTGAAAGAAAATTCATAGAGAAAACTGACTAAAGCCATCGTTTCCATTAAGTTTTTGTGTTCAGTTACAGACCAAAATAAGCAGATGAAGTGTGCTTCAACATTAAGGTTCTGGCAACAAGTAGTCTGACTGTACAAATACCCCACAAATTAAAAGAAAATGTGAATGCGCCTCTGTGATACAAAACACGATCTTTTCTTCCTCTTTTCATTCTATCCTCGATCTATTGCATGCAACAACACTAGCTCCACCAACACGGTATTCTGCAGATGTCTGTGAAGCAAAAGCAGCAAGTAGATGGTTTGAATCCTCAACAGAAGCACCAGCTTCCTTCATGGGTCAAGCAATGTCACACATCAAATCCATCTTCAGTATGTTTTTTAACAAATACATACCACCTGCAATCTATTAAAAAACACGCATAAGGGTGATATATGTCCCTATATGCAACGCATCAGATCAGTACCGTCAATAAGTGCGTGTTTTTTCAGTGAAAACTTGCATCTTTGTGATGAGCCTTCAAGCGAACATCGCCTGTAAAACTCAATGATTTAAAACACCACCATATGATTTCAAACAACGTTAAAAGGAATATATGTTCACAAGCAATGCCAAGAAACAAAACATTCAGCGAGAAAGCGATAAGTTGTTCGAGTACAAATCAAAGAAAATGTTCTCCCTTCCGTTACGACACGACCAGATAAAAAACAAAATATTCAACACTTCAAACCAAGACCAACGCATCCTTGCCCGACCCAGGTACATCCTTCAACTTTCGTCCTCGCTGGACACCAAATCAATCACATCCGGCTCGATCCTTGGTTTCTTCCCCAAGAAGATAAAATTTGGTTCTTCATCGTTGGGCTCGTATTCATCAATCTTCATGGAAGTTGCCTGCAACGAGATAAGCGCAGTGTCACCAAAAATTTTCTCCAAATGCTCCCATTTCGGCTCCCCGAAGTAGAAGTATGCCTTAGCAAACGGCTGCTACTGTAAACTCATGTATTTTGAGTAAGAAAGATGATATGTAAATACATCATGCCAAACAAGTAACCGAACACACAACCATACCCAATTGAGCCGCCTCCACTAGGCCATCTCGCCGCTCATCCGGTTCCTTTGTTTGTTCCATGTGATGCCTGGTTCTTCGAGCACCTTCCTAAACGTCTCGTATTGGAGACGCAGCAAGCTGAGTCTGTCATGGAAGAAATCCAAATTCCATGACCGCCCAGCAAACTCCCTTATGGCCTGGGCAGCGGTGCACAACGAGCCGTAATCCGGGTTCGAAGGGTTGGAATGGTTTCCGCCCATGATAGCGTGATAATACAAATAGTTACAGAATGTGTCGTCTATCATTTTCGTCCATGTCATGGTGCAAAAGTACCTGCTCTGACCCATCGGGGTTTTTCGCTGCGGCATAGTGGAATCTGGATTTTTCGAATGATGTAGGGGTTATTGTGTTGAAGAAGAAGGGTCAAGTGACTCAGGTGGGACACAATGAGGGATAGAAGAGTGACTGGAATGACGCGTTTAAAAGCAAATGTCTAGGTGACCGTTTGTGAATCGGGTGGTAACTCTACAATTTCAGGCAATAATGCGCAACTCTTCATCATTCCATCGCTTGAAGTGTGTTAAGAGGCTTTGGAAACCGTAGAATTAAAGAAGATTTATTGCTTTATCTCGTGTTTTTGCCGCAATTAATTAATATTTATGTACGCATACATTCTGTAATTATGCAGTTGTGGTACTCGTACCAAGGAAGTATGTATTTATGTAGAAATGTGGGATCTGGTTCATCAAGTGCAGCTAGTCAACAAGGGTAAACGATGGCCACATCACCTTTAGTTTTAGTGTTCACTTTATTGTATGTGGAAACTGGCGGTGGTCGTATGCGTGTATTTGGACATCCAAACAAATCACCTTTAATTTTTATTCTTGACATTATTGTTCTTGGAAAGAGGCGGTGCTCGTTTTCGTGTTTTGGGACAGTGGAAGTTCACGAGATTCGTCTGCATAGCAAAGGATTACAAGATTAATAATTACTGTGTTCTGTGTTTTGGTACGGAAGCCACTACAGCCCCATAAACAAGGGTTTTACACGCATACATTTACCCAAGGCTTAGCATGCCGAAAAAATACGAACGTAGGTTACATGCAGTCGGATTAGGACATTTTAAATAGTTTTTGGTGTTGTCCCACGATTACTGTGAATTACAATGAACACAAATGAACGAATGGAAAAGAGGATGGTGATCTTTTGTAGAAGGGAAACTACATGAAATTAAAAATTAAACCATGAAGGCCATACATGACCGTTCATTCATATTCCCACCAGGAAAAAGAAAACAATATAAAAGAGAAGTATATTCAGCAGCAATATACAAACCTTAAAAAAAAAAAAAAGACTAGCGTCAAACGTTCGTACATAGATAGACAATTTTTTTTCTGGCCGGCGTGCGCACCGGCATCAAAACAAAGCATCCTTGTAAGGCCGCATATTAGACAGACATGAATCAACTATCATCCTCACTGGTAATTATATCAATCACCTCCGGCTCATCATCAGGTTTCATTCCCAAGTATACGACGTCCGATCCGGAAGGCCCATCCGAACTGAAGTCGTCAATATCATCAGTGTTTACACAGAAAGACGCAAGCTCGCGTCCACAAAAGATCTCTCGAAGCTGATCCCATTTCGGCTGACCAAAGTAGTAATAAGCCTTGGCGAAGGGCCTTTCCTGTAGAATATAGTGTTTTGAAAGGCGAAATTTACAACTGACTAACAAACAACAGGATCGAAATGCATATGGAAGAACTCATTACCCATATGACCCGGCTAGTCGTCTCTTGTACCGGACATCCTATTCGACTCCTTGTTCCATCGTATGTTTGTTTCCTGAAGCAGCTTACCGAAAGTGTCGAATCTCAAACGCAGGAGCCTCAGTCTGGATCAGAAGAAATCATAAGACCAGGCGCGCCAGCATACTCGTTCACCGCATCCGTAGAGTTTCTGAACATAGTTATCGGGAAGTAACGGGTTGGACTGTCGACTGCCCATGAGCGCATGGATGTGAAGGTAGGTGCAGAACGCGGTGTCGACTTTCTTGGTCTAGGTGGGGGTATAAAAATACCGCTTTTGACCCATGGGATACTTGCGGCGCGGCATATGGCGACGTTAGCAATGTACGACAGTGGGTGAAGAGAAAGAATGGAGGAAGAAGGTGAATAGGGTTTGTGAAGAGATGGACGCACTTTTCAGGAAAAGGCAGGAGACATGCCTTTTAAATGAGCGGGTATTTGAGCCGGGTTCGATGACAGAAGAAATGGCCACATTGCTATAATTAACTACGTACTTAAGACTGCATTGCAAATCAAGACATAGTGCCATCCTAATCTGCAATGTGTGCGTACTGTATGGTTAAGTGTGGATACATAAAATCCGATTATTGATTATGCAGTAACATTGTATATGAAGTCCCTGTTGTAATTTATTACACATTCATTTTACATTCCTACAACAAAGGGACAAAGTTAATATCCCCCTTCACATAATGAGTTACAAGATGTGTGGTGGATTCATTTATGGAAAACAATATACAAGTGGAGATTGCAAATTGCAGATTAGAAAAATTATTTTGCAAGAATACAGAAATGGAGATTGCAAAGAAGACGTAAATGAAATTTGGCTATATACATAAAACCATCCGTACATTCATTAATTAATAGAATTTATACATTAGTACAGACAGTATGATTAACACGTGCAGGTGGTCCACAAAACATATGGAACCCAGGGAATCATATAAGACCAAAAAGGACAACCTGCAACAGTAACTAACAAACATTCCCTGCCTTATATGATAGTTCTAATTAGTGGCCTACAGTCTTATACACAATGAAAATCATTTATAGACATACTAAAGGTGAAAGTTAATTATGTTACGGCGGAATGAGACAGTGTTGGCAACAGACAACATAAGTCCCAACGAAAAGTCTACAATCTGTCATAAGTACATTAATATCTATATATATATATATATATATATGTATATCTACAGAATATAATACAAACGTTCCCATGCATGCATGAGAAGACACTTCCAACAACCTCCTTCCTCAAACCTTTTCCTCATATTGCTCCAACAGAACGCAGTCAAACTCTTGATGCCTCAATCAACCTTCTTCACTGGAGTTCAATTCGATGCGAATGAGCTGGCTTGCCCTTCAGACCGTGCAGCGCCAGGACTCCCACACTTGGTGTATGAGCATTTGTGGCCGCCACTTGGAACACTTGGCAGTGGCTGCAACGAGTCTGCATCATCCTCGCACCCGTAGAAATCATCGAAGAAATTCCAAAGGGATGAGCTTGAAGTAGGGGTATCCGAGATATAGCCATAGGGGCAAGGATCTTTTTCTACAACTCCCAAAGGCTCCGAAGGTTGAAGAGCGACAGTACGATTGGAATGCTCCTTTGAATCCCTATGTTCCGTTTTAGGACCGGCATCGTCAATAGAAGTGGAGTCTGATTCCACCAACTGGGCAAAAAGCTTACAGAGATCGTCCCACCTGTCTTCGTAATCATTCACATAGCATTTGCCGATGCGTGATTCCTGCAAATAGAAAGTCATACATCACAAAAAACACAAGTGCACATTGTAATTGTTGTCCACGATATACGAATGTAACAACATTTAGATAAAATTGTTAAAAAATAGATCACCTTGCAGAATTCTTTCCAAGTTGAGTCAAGCGCTGTGACGAAACATAGCCTGGTGTTGCAGATAACATCGTGCCCTCGTGTAGGAACTTGACGACGTACCTTCCCCAACCAAGATTAATCTTCACGCTGTGACATTTGTGGACCGCGTCCAACGCATCAGTTATCGCGAAGGTGTTCTCATGGTCGGGGTGAAAACGACCTTTCTTGGCATGGTTCAGGAGTTTAGTAATAAATGTTGACTCCATGTCCTTTGTCCATTTTGAACAATAGAACATGTAGCGCTGGTAGTAGAACCCATCTGGCCACATCATTCGATTTTTACGGAAAAAGTATGTTGGGGGTGTACCAAAGTACAAAAACGATGTTGCAAATCGGAAATGAAAAATGCAGTCACATTTATAGGCCTTGCTGGGGATTATGACTTGATGTTTTGGCCAATGAATGGAGAGAACTGTACAATTGTCAGTGTAACCAAAGTGAAAACCCCCCAATAATTAAACCATCATGTCACATTATATTAAGTTAGATGGGAGTAATTAATCGCAAAGTGTGGCAGTGGTGTAGGAAATGACAAGCATTAGTAGTAAATGCATATGCAACAGATGTATAAACCAGTGCAGGCCGCCGACATTTTGAACATTTCTCATCAAATTTATTCACATCTGCAGCTCCACAATTAATGCTTAAAGTGATGGCACAATAAATGAAGTAGTTGGTGGATGGGTTGTTTGATGAATGAAACACTACACAATTTGAATGAGGGATGTTGGAATATTCGGACTGGATGCAAAAAGTACAGGTGCAGATATTTTAATACATATGATGATAAGTAATGCAAACCTCACCATACAATGGAATACCCCAGTCGTAGTCGCAAAGTGAAGTGTTTTAATTGTGCAGTGTACTCATAAGGCCCAAGCTATATTTAATAACAATGGAAAACATAACAATATTGAATGCATATACAGTGTGGAAGAATTAGTTTAATAAAAATTAGACCGTACGATTGATGAGAACTTACTTGTAGACTGCAGCGCAAGTGACATTAAAAATTGCATAAAGTAAAGCGTGGATGAAGTGCCTGAGCTAACAAAAAATTATACACAGTCGGAGTGATTAAGAAAGGTTAGATATTCAACGCAATAGAAACAGTTATTAGCCAAACAATGATTAAAACGATCAAATAATTTATTAATGTACGACGCCGCATCTCCTCCGCTTGTAGGCGATCATTCAAACGTTTCATCCGACTTTCATACTCGGAGATACGATTCAACGGTTCGGGGATGATCTCCTTTGTCCTGTGGCACATGGGGGTGTCCACCCATTAGAACGTGCCGCAGTACTGACTCTGATTATAAAGAATCGTACATGAGGCATATATATAGATGTATTACATAGGGATGGGCAACAGTGCAGGACTGATCCATATACATTGAGAATAGCATATACAAATTATCCAGCAATCATTGTATGCACATGAGTATCTTTGTCCTGAACTAACGAACCTCGTTACCAGGGCACTCGTGCAATCTTCGACCCGGATTTAGGGTAGTCCACGAGGTGCGTAAGACAATATCCCTACTACAACGGCAAAAACAAACAATAGATTCGGTTGACGTAGAAGAACAGTACCTACTATCGGTTCTACCTTCGGAATCGCTACTACTGAAATCGTTTTTGCAACGAGGGGTATCCATCATAAATGCCGTAAATAGTAACAGTTAAAGGATGCAATGTGAGGACATTAGGAACCACATGGTAAGCTAAACATCATATATGTGTAATATGTATTGATAAGTACTGTAGTTAGTAACATCGACGCACAGGACCATTGGACAGTAGTCAGAGTAAGGAAAGCATACAGTATGATGTAAATGCAATAACGCATTTCACAAATAACAGTGCAGGTACCAAGTGTATGAAAATTTTTTGACAAAGAGCAAAGCTTTTAACCACGAAGAAATTATATCTAGTAGAGGGTAGAAAGTATCGTTTGCGTTTAGTGTAGTAGACAGGTATAACAAAATTGACACAACAAATTTCAAATCAGAACTGTGGACATGAAGGCGGGTAAACGAAATGAATAAAGAGTTGCAAACCTTTGGGGATATGTTCGGAAAGGGTTAGGAAGCCACGGAAGTGCCTGCCTGCAAGAAGGGAATACGGAAATTCAGAAAAACCCTAAAAATCGAGATAAGGAGTCAGGTAAAGATTACAACCGGTACACATATCACGTTCATGTTCGCAGGAAATCTTTGGATAACGGTTAACCTACCGAGAATACGGTGGTTGAAATCGTCGATTGGAACGGTTAGGAGGAAGGCTCCCCTTTCGCGGCCGAACGATGTCAAAGCAGAAATTGGGGAAAGAGAGGAAAGGGAAAAGACGAAGAGGGAGGGTGGGGGTATTGGGAGACAACTGCGTTCTGTAATTTCTCAAATTGAAGGGGGCAAAAAGGTAACAAAAATAATAATGGGTGGAATTAATACATGCAGGTAAACATAATTGTGAGGATACAATCTGCATTTTTATCTGAGTATGTAAACGGCTAAGCACTCCATCCTATTTGACACATTCCGAAATTAATCCCAAGGGAATAAGTAGTGCAAAAAAAGTAAACAGAGCCAAAGTATACTCTTGGATGTATAGCTGCATATTATAGTTAAAGGATAAGAATAATTTTCAAGTAACACTATAAGTACACTTGCTAATTAACCTGAGTGAATGTGGTTATAGGCATAGCTTGTTAGAAGTTGTAGTTGAAACTTGAAAAATTAATGTACAGAATAAGTGATAAATGTCGATAATTCTATTAATCAATTTATTCAATTGATTTTTTTTCCAGCAGAACTCGTTCCCAAAAGAATATCCTGATCTTCCTCTGTGTGTGTATTATGTATTAAGGGGAATTGAGTTCAAGAAAAATTCTCAAGTCAATTAAGAAAATACAAAATAAATTTCAAAACTTCTCAATTGAACGTAGACCCATGAGAGAGTTAAATAAGTAAAATAAAGAAAAGTGCACAATCATCATTTGATCCGAAGATTACTTGATTCACTTAATTAGAAATCGAACAAGGAGTCAGATGGATGTGATTCTCACATAAAACACCATCTCAGGATAGAAATGTAGATTAGACAGATACATTTAGTTAGAGGGTTTTTCCTTTTCTTCTTTAATAAAAGATAATTAGAAAAACAAAAGCTACCTTTTGGAAAAGATTTCGGATAACTGAAACTTTTCTCACCCAATGCCTTGCTCCTATTCAGATTAAGGAGTCAAACTATGCTTAAATAGAAAATCTTTCGCATGTGAATCAGCCGAATAGGTCGTTTTTCAACATATTTCAGCAAAAAAATAAATGAATATTTTGGTGAGAAGAATATATGGGTGTTTAATCAGGCATTTCAATAAACACCTTGAAAGCATTCAAATTTCTTGTAGCATCCTCTATCGCTACTAGGGCTATATTTTCATAAACGTCATGCTTAAAGTAACCCTTGTGTTTATGTATATAAATATGCACATAGTCATCTAATCAATATGCACACGTAATCCCAACGTCATAATAAGCATAATCAATCAAACATATTATATATATATATATATATATATATATACATATCAAACACCATGAGGTGATCCGTTTCAAGTAATCCCCACCCTTTTACATTCTCTTTATACAAATAAAATGTGATTTGTATTCTGACCAACAATGAGGAGAAAAACTACGTACTGCCCTGAGCTGACTGAATATAGCGTTTGGACCTAGCCTTCGAGGGGCAGACACCTCAAAGTCTATTCCCGAAAAAATTGTAAGCAGAGGAGTGGGCCTGCCACTCAAATAAGTAAATAACCAGCCCTATCTATATATGTATCTCAAAATATAGCTCAAACAAGATAAGTAGGCAACATATATTGAATATAATCAATTTAATTCCAACATAGCTAACTCACAGTAAAACAATCAATTAAACTCCTTTTTCTCCTAGTTTGCTTACCAGAAGGTGATATCGTGTTTTTTCCATCAACTCAATCTCACCATTATATGAGTTCAAGTGAATCCCTTTGACAGTTGGCTCATTAATCTCATTTCGCATCATAGCTCTTTTCATTCATTTCTTTTTCATATCGCATCATAGTTCTTTTTATTTCATTTTGCCCTACAGGCTTTTCAACAACATCAAGGGGTATTCACATCAAAATTATATTCAATTTCCACCACTTCCTCATTTTAATATATCACCATTCTTATAAGCAACTAGTAACATAAAATCATATATTGATATATTCTCATTTTCAGACACCCACATCAGACACCCACAACACATCATACGACAAATATAATATTTCAATGTAATTCTCTCATTTCACATACACAATATCGTCAATCAAATTAAATCATCCACCACTGATATATTTTTAGATAAATCAGCTTCAGCATGAACCACAAATTTATATAGCATTAATACCACAAATAAAGGGGACATATATAGATAATACCAATTATTTACTTGCCTCGATCTTATAACACTTTTATTCCAATCGATAATTGTCAGTCATTTCACTTTGTCCCCGTTTTCTATAATGAGTTACACATACAGTTAATATATCGAAAATATCATAATTTCTTTTAAATAGAATATTAAATATTATTCGCACAATTTTTAATAATTCTTAAACAAATCATTTCTACTTAAATATAAATCTTCGCTCTAGTTCTTATCAATAACTAGACACTCTAGTATTCATAAAAATACATATAATTTATCATTTAATTTGTAGGGATTCATTTAACCAAATTCTTTATATATTTATAATTATAGTTTTTAATAACATTTCTAAATTAGGTTATCATTAAAAACCTCATTTTTCCTCTTTAATAACATAATATTTCTTAAATATAATTTTTAGAATATTTCTATGAATTTTCTATCAATTCATCGCTACTATATAATTTAATTAAACAACAATACGCAGAATTGCATATTTGGTTAATAATTCCAGTGGAATTGTATAAATTAATTATAGTATATTTAAATCTAATAAATTTAATAATACATTAACCAACTATATCCTTTCTATATCTGATTTCATATTCAATTCGACACTAATTTAAATAGTCAAACTTGTAAAATTTTCCGATTAAACATTAAATTAAATAGTAGAAATTGCATTTAGTAAACACACTAAATAAATAATAATTTTAATACATCAATTACTCACCTATATTAATCTGGATTAACTATCGTGAGAGAAATCGCCTCTGCTGATTGTAAACTGAAAGAAGGACAGATTTGTTTTTCTTTTTTGACCTCTTGCACCTTTGTTATATGTATACTTATATTATATATATATATATGTATGTATACACAAATTTAAGTTGGGCACTTGCCCAACTATTACATGTATATGTATAAAAATTGGGGACACGTGCCCAACTACCATCACCCAACAATTTATGCTACTTTCATATATATATATATATACACTTAATTTAGTTTAAATTTTTCTCAGAATAACCATTACGTCATTCTTAAATTTTTTTAATTAATATAATTTGCTCTCAATTGTTATAAAGAACTCCTATTTAACTCATTCAAGTTTTATTATATTTCAAATATGACCTATAAGTTATTTACTAATTAACTAAGTTTTATAAAGATTTACGAATTAATCCTACCATTGTGTACGTGTTATAATTTTTGGGTGTCACATTTTTTCTAGAAATTGTAAAAAAAATTATCTGTTAATTGCGTCGGAAAGAAGCTGTGCCGATGAAGTCGGAGCCGCCGCTAGCGAGAGAGAGAGTTAGAGATTGTTTTCTTTTTTCTTTTCTCCTTCCCGCCGTGAGAGAGAGAGTTATAGGAGAGAGAGGGTTCAAGTTGAGAGTTAGAGGAGAGAGAGAGGGGTTCTCAAATTATTTTAAGTCATTCATGAGTCAAATTAGTTAACTCTCAATATATATATATATATATATATATATTGATATAATTTATTGTATATAAATTTAATAAATATTAAATATATTAGTTATTAGCCATATTGTTGAAGTTGTATTGGATAATTCAACATTACTTTATTTCTTTGGTTAATATATAGTATTTATTTAATAATAATAGTAGTCAAGTAAAGAATGAAAAGAAAGAGGAGTATGAAATCCCAAAAAATTTAGATCAACTAAATAAATGGACACCCTAAAGTAAATCCTAGATTAATTTACAATTTTGGAAGATTTGATTTTTGGAAAACTAAGCAGGTGATAAAAACTACTGAAGAATCTATTGCTCTTGATAATAAAGAAAAAGTAATAAAACTTTTGGATGCCATGGATATAAGGTATTATCAAGAAGAACATAAATTTCTACATATAGATTTTGTTCAAATAGCCTTTAAGCCTCTAACATTAGAAGGTTTATCAGAAAGCTTTTTAGCTGCCCTAAGAGAGCCAGGAATTTAGACTCGAAGAAATCTCTAATAAGAATAATACAATTTAGACTGGCTCATGGACCAGTATTTTTTAATGTTTACCGAAATCTACAATTATCAATGTCTGATGTGAATATACTCAATGCATTAATATTAAATGTTAAAATCCATGGATATAATTATGCACCTGGGTCAGAATTAATATATATATGTTATAGAATATACTATAAACTTCTCCAGACACTTAATCCTAATTGTAGGACACAAAATAATAAATCTCTTGAACAAACATTATTCTTTGAAACAAACTTACAAAATTCAAGGATTAATACTATGAGACAAATAAAATGGAACGAAGTAGAGTTTCCAGAATATTGGGTAATTTGAAAAGAAAGTCCCCATTAGAAGTAATACTGAGAGTATGTTTACAAATATTCTACAAAATCCAGAAGGAAATGTCATAATAGACTTTGTTAATCAATCAAAATATTTAAGAAGCAATTCTTCAAGATATTCTAATATGTCTTATATATCACCAATAAAGGTAATAACCCCATCCAGAGCATCCACATCCCAAATTAGAGAAGAAAATTAATTTAAATAACTCAAATTATGATAAGATCGAAGAAATAAGAATACAACCAAATAATATGGTTAAAGGTATCTATTAGAATCCTAAACTAAATGAAGAATTAACTTAAAAAACAGATTTTTGTTTATAAATGAATACACCTGATATAATTGCCTATGAAATAGAAATTCTATTTGAAAATTATACAAACATATTTGATTTTAGTCCTGGATCCCTGGCTAGGAAAGAAATTAAGGGAGTATTTTCGAAAAAAGATGGGAACCGTTTAGGAAATGGTTTTTTAAAAATTTCGCACTTGAGAAACAAAATAAAATTTCAAATCAATTCTATAAGGAATTAGCCATATGGAATAAGAAAGTTACCTTTGTTCCTTGCTTTATAACCAAATATTCAAAAAAATATTTAAATGTATAAGAGAGAAAATATTTTATAGAGAATAGAAAAATCCTAAATAACGTTTTTCCCCCTCAACAGCCTTTCAAAATGAATTCCAATGAAATAAAAATTAATTTTAAAGCATTTTCGAAATTAATCGAATATGATACTTTAATAGTTACAACAACACAAATAAAATTTAAAACTCTAAAATTAAATACTCTAAATAATGACGTAGATCCTCAGGATTATAAAGATGAATTCATAGAGGAAATTAACAAATTAGAAAACTTCGCTAGGAAGCCAATGCAAACAAAATTCTATTATCCTAAACCAACAACCTAAGATGTTCTTTATGAAGAACAAGAGATAATTGACCAAAATAGTTATAATAAAAATAAATTTATGAATGGAACATTGATGGGTTTACAGAAAGACAAATTTATAATACTATATATAGAATGATGATGTATAGTACTATCTGTAAAGAAAATAATAATTCCGATAAACCTATTGCTAAAATAATCATAGTAGGATTCACTGGCTAATTAAAAGGATGGTGGGATAATTATCTCAGCCAAGCAGATAAAGATGAAATATTAAATACAGTAACAATTGAAACTAATATCTGAGAAGGGAAAGTTGTTTATACATTAGCTATAAACATTGTTGAACATTTTACAGGTAGATGGTCAGATAATAGTGAAAATATTCGAACACTATTACAAAATCTAAAATCTAAGACGATAACTTTATTTAGATAGTATAAAGACTTATTCCTTAGTGGAGTTATGGAACTCCCAGAGTCAAATGATGCTCATTGGAAGTCTAACTTCATAGATGGCCTCCCTTACCTTTTTGCAGAAAGTGTTAGAAATGTCCTGAGAAAAGGAGACTTGCACATTAATTATAGTCAATATACTTATGGGAAGTTAATTGAAACCTACATCCAGGAAGGATTGAATTTATGCAATGAAATTAGACTAAATAGACAAATTAAAAGATAAAATTTAACATAGAAAAATCAATTAGGACAATTTTGTACTCAGTTTGGGATGGAAATGAAATCATCCGATAGATAAAAAATCTCTAGGAATAGAACTTCGGGATTTAAGGAAAAGAGGTATAAAAAGAGAAAATTTAGAAAAGAAATAAAGAAAGAAAAAGACTTAGCTAGAAAAAATGAATGGAAAGCTAAAAATATTACCACAAAGAAAATAAGAAGATGTTATATCATCTTGCAAATAGATGCAGAAATAAAAAAGCTAGAAGATTGAAAAAGAAAATAAAGAAATACTAAATGTAATATTTTCTGAAAAAGAAGAAATCTCTAAATCAGAAGAATCTGAAGACCAAAGTGAACTTAAAAATATTGAACAAAATTTTGAATACTCATCAACCACTTCTGAATCTGAAGAAGAAGAACCTTCTTGTTCATGTAGGCTGGAGGAAAATTCACATCAAGAATTTTATGAATTAATGACAAAATTTAAAGAAATGGGAAAAATAAATGTTCTCACTGATAATTATATTATCAAATTACTTAGAGAAATAAAAGATCCTGAAGTTAGGGATATCATTCTGAGTAAAATTGAAAATAATAATAAAGCCTCCACATCTGAGTCTAACCCAATTTTATGATTTAACTATTAATGAACCCTTTGAACCATATACAATAACTGAAGTCAAGAAATTGCTTAATGAAAAGCATACTATTAGAGATAATCCCTCTACTCTAGAATACCTAAAACTAGAAGTAGAAAAATTAAAAGAAGTGATATAAAATATTAGAAAATACAATCAGTCTCTTACTAATAGAGTTGAAATGCTTGAAATTAGCAAGAATAATGAAATGGGAGAAGAAAAATATGAGGAGGATTTTCTATCCACTTTGGAGATAGTCACTAGTTTAAAATAAAATGCTAAAATTGATCTTTGAATAAATAACAATTTTTTTAGAAAAATATTTACTGCTCTTATTGACAATGGAGCAGATATTAATTGTGTTAAAGAAGGTCTTATACCAACTAGGTATTTTGAAAGAACGACCCACTCTTTATCATCTGTCAACGGCCAAAAACTGAATATAATTTCAAAAGCTTACATATATAATAATAAAAACTTATTCCGACAAGCTTCCTGTTAATAAAAGATTTAACAAATGAAATTATTCTTGGAACACCTTTCCTTAAAAAGATTTTTTCGATAAAAGATATTAATGAAAAAAGTATAATAGGAACCTTTAATAATGAAATAATAAAATTTGAATTCATCACCCAACCAATAGACAGAGTTATAAATAAAATAAAAGATTTAATAATATCTAAGACCAACCAAATATGCTTTATTAAGAAAGAAATAAATTCATTACAAATAAATGAACTACTTAAAAATCCTAAATTACAAGGAAAGATTAAAATGATTCAAAATAAATTTGAACTAGAAATATGTGATGAACATTCCAATGCATTTTGGCATAGGAAAAAATATATTGTTAGCCTTCCCTATGAAAGTGAATTTTCATAAGTAAATATCCCTACTAAGGCAAGACCTTGCCAAATGAATACTGAATATTGAGAATTATGTAAAGATGAGATTAAATTCCTAATTGAGAAAAGCCTAATTAGGTATTGCTTTTTATGTTAATAAGCATGCAGAAAAGGAAAGAGGAAAACCCAAGCTTGTGATAAATTATAAATTTCTTAATAAAATCTTAAAATGGATAAGATATTCGATCCCTAATAAAAAGAATCTATTAGAAATATTACATAAGGTAATAATTTTCTCAAAATTTGATTTAAAATCAGGATATTGACAAATTTAAATAAATAAATCAGATAGGTACAAAACGGCATTCATAGTCCCATTTGGACATTATGAGTGGAATGTTATGCCATTCGGATTAAAAAATGCACCTTCAGAATTTCAAAATATTATGAATGATATTTTTAATCAATTCTCTAATTTTTTATTATCGTTTATATTGATGATAACTTAGTCTTCTCAAACAGTATAGAAGACCATTTTAAGCATTTAGAAATGTTTAAAAACTTAGTTATTCAAAATGGTTTGGTTTTATCAAAATTAAAAATGAGTATCTTTTTAGATTTTTGGGACATCATATTGAGAAAAGGGATATTATACCCATCAATAAGAGTATTAAATTTGCAGATAAATTTCCTGATACAATCATTGATAAAACTCAATTACAGAGATTTTTAGTCAGTTTAAATTATATAGCCCCATACTATAAGAATCTTGCTCAAGACACAGCAATACTATATGACAGACTTAAAAAGAATCCATCAGAATGGACTAATGAACATACAAAACCACTTAAATTAATTAAACAGGAGGTAAAATTATTACCATGTCTAACTGTTGCTAATTCAAATTGGAAGAGAATAGAAACAGATGCCTCTGATATTAGATTTGGAGGAATACTAAAACAAATTGATGAAAATAAGCAAGAATACTTCGTTAGATTCCATTTGGAAAAATGAAAAACAGCCCAAAGAAATTATGCTACAGTTGCTAAAGAAGTTCTTCCATTGTTAAATGTGTGTTGAAATTTCAAGATGATTTACTTAATCAAGAATTTACCAATAGGACAGATTGTTCTGCTGCTAATATGTTTAATAAAGATTTTAAACATGATATTTCTAGACAAATATTTGCTAGAGGGGAAGCACATCTTGCCCCATTTAATTTTTCTATTGAGCATATTAAAGGAGAGATAAATAATCTCTCTAATTTCCTATCAAGAGAATGTATTGATAGAAATAAATCCTGATGAATTTGGAAATGAAATATTTAGAGGGATGAATATTTCCTCTAAAATTCCAAATCTTTGGATGGAAGAATTAGTCATAGGGGAAAGATTTTTTATGAATGGAATACATTGGCCTATTTATCAATTCAAATATTGGGATGAACCAATTGAATATAAGACAAGATTGAAAAGAAGCAAAAAATAATCAGGAAGCGAATTGACAAACTCAAGGAGATTATTTCTGGCATTCTCATACAATATCCAGATGCAGACGTCACTGCAGAAAATCGTATTAAACAACTTTAGATAGCAAATTTGCTATACCATCAGCAAATTGTTGGTTATTATGCTAGCTAATTAATTATCTTTATTTTTTAGGAATGCTCCCCCAATGGGAAAGATGAAGGAATTCCTTCTCTAATCAAAGATGAGGTAGATTTCTAGCAGGCGATATTGTTAGACTGAGGGAAAATATTTCCAAAATTGAAAAATATAATAACATCCCTGAATAAGAAAATGAACTCTTCAAACAGTTCCTTGAATTAAAGAAGGAACACAAAAAATTAACAACTGATGAATCATCATCCTCAGCATCTTACGCAAAAATATTGCAAGAGGATGAAGATGAATTAATTAATTATAAGTGCAATGAACATCATGAGGTAATTATACTTCTTGAAAATGATGATTTAAGATGGGAAAATGATCCATGGTATTTAATAAAAAGGTACCTTAATGTTGCATCTTTTACCACAGGGTCACACAAACCTAGGGCAAATTATGAATGTATCCTTTAGGCAACCCAGAGTGTTGAAATTAATCACAGATTCTCCAGTAATGGGAAGCAGTTTAATTATTCAAAGCAGTAATCAAAAAATTCAGCACTGCTGTAGAAAGGGGGATTAATCCATTAGGAGAAAAAGAATATTTTCACCCAGAATCCAAAAATACGATAAAATTCAATTATTGAGACTATGTTGAAGCATTTAATAAAGCTTTTCTTTATGAAAATTATAAGATAAAGCATACACGATTTTTTAAAATTTGTCCACTGGTCTTCTAGCAAGAAATACCAAATTGCGTATTTCAGTGGTGGATAAGTATTGGTCCATCGATATCTATTCTTCCTGAAATTTCTAGGAATACTATACGGAATGGCTAAATTATTCGCCAAAAATAATCTAAGCTGAAAAAATCGAGAACATGGATTGAAAGAATGGCTTCTCTTTATTTCTTTATGAAATTCTCTACTCCATGGATCTGAAAATGGCTACCAAAAGTAGGAATTACCCTACAAAAACTCCCATACATTAAAAGAAGATATTGTTCAAAATTTTGGAACAGGTTGATGCAAATTGATCCCGAGACCAAGAAATACTATGGTCAAGAAATCTTTAATGAGATGGAAGAAAAATTACAAGAATATAAAATTCTTGCAGAGAAAGAAGAGAATCAGGCACCGAATTCTTTTGAAGATATTTTCCAGAGGATCCTGAATAAGAAATGAGTGATCATGAAATATCAAATGATTGAGAAATACCTCAAGCAAATGCAAAATGATCTCAAAAAGAATCTTTCGGGAATTACCTCTCCTATGGAAACTTCAAGCAAAAATGGAGAAAATAAATTTTCTTGTCTCGCTGGAGAATCTCAGAATCCATTGGAGGAATTCTTTCAAGAGGTATTTCTTGATAATTTATTCAAAGGAATCCAAGAAACCTTGAAGGGAAAATCAAAGATGGAAATTTCAGAATCCTCTGAAGATAAAGAATACCGTAAGCAATTAGGATCGGAATCAGATAAAAGCAGCTTCTCCAAACTGATGAAAAAATAAAGTGACAGCAAAGGAAGTCAAGAGATTTGACCAAATCACACGTGTCAACAATGAAGTGACACTTGGCAGATGAAAGCCATGCGGACGTGAAAAAATCGTTTCAAGTCCAGACCATTTGGTTATAACTATAACCCCTCCCCCTTTTATTCGCAGGCCCTTAGCAATCTTTATGTGTTAAAGCAGAGGCACTTGTAATTTGTTTCTTTAGTTATATAAAAAGTTTGATTTGGCATAAGAAGGGATACAGACTACTTGTAAGTTCCCTTATTTTTCTTTCTGCACTTGTTACCTTCATTCTTGCTTTTGTCATGATTAGCCTAATGCAAGGCCAAATTATTGCTGCTGAATTATTCAACTACAATGGAGATAGCATGGCTATATAAATGTAAAAGAAAAAGTATTTTTCATTACTGATGAAAATAAGGACAAATTAAAAAAACATAAGGAAAAGACACTCTGGGTCGTTGATTTAAATTATGGGTATGAACAAAATCGGTCTTGCCATCACTGGCTGGTTTTGCCGTTCTTTGGCATCATTTTTGGGTTTTAGTATGGTATCTTTTGACCAAAATTCATACCTATTAGTTTAAATCGATATAAAAGGTTTCCAATTTAGTCTTCTCTTATGTTATTCGATTCTCTTTATATTTGTCATAATAAAAAATATTGTTTTGCTGCATTCCGTCTGCATGGTCGGTTTTCTCTACCGCCTACATAATCGGATTTATTTTTATTTATTCTTATGCATTCCATCGACATGGCTGATTTTTCATATCGCCTTATGGTCGGATTTAAATTTTCTTTTGAGTTTTTTGATCTTCCATGACCTTCGGTCATGGCTATATGGTATCATATAATTAATAAAATTAAAATACATATATATAAAAAAAATTCAATTTTTCGATTCAGTTCGATTCAATAAGTCTGTAAAAAAAATCAATTTGAAAATTAATTTTTTTCCAAAAAGAACGAAACTTAAATCGAATTTTTCAGTTTGATTTTTTATTCGAATAGAATTTTTGATTTGGTTCTATTCGGTAGGTTTAATCGAATTATGAATACCCCTAATGGTCACTGGTGAGAGGAAGAATGAGTTGACAAGAGAGAAAACGTTAAGGCAAGGGAGAAGAAGAGAGGGGTGGTCGCTGGTGAGAGATAACATTAAGAGGAACGAGTGTTTTTTATTAAAATAAAAAAAATTAATAAAAGATTTACTTTTAGTTTTATGGTAATTAATTAAAATTAAATAATACATTATATGATACAAATATATAAATATATTATCATGTCATATAAAAATTTTCAACTTAATTATTATTTTCATAAATAAAAAAATTCTTATTATTGTGTTTTACTATTTTCATAAATAAAAAAAAATCCTATTTACAACATCAGAGACGAAATTTTCTGTGGCTAAATTAAAAATAAATTAGCTAAGGAAATGTAGACGGAAATTAGCTAAGTGTCTGCCATCCTGATTTTTGAAGCAATCATTTAATAGTAGCAGAGACGAAATCTAAAATGAACGAGTTACTATTCCAATAATAGAGTATTCCTATCTGTTTCCCTATTGCCAGAATACACTTAGCCTTCAGGTCCTGCAAAGCGTATAAAGAAGTGAGAAAAAGGAAACTGATAGGTAATGTTCGACACAATTGAGACACAAAAAGAAAGTTGTATTTGAAGCTGGGAATAAGAAGGACATTTCTGACTGTTAGATTAGGTGATAGCTTTATGTTTCCATACCGAGTTGCAAGTGTTATACGTTTGTATGGGAAGTAATGGGAACAAAAGTGTTTAGCTTGGTAAGAGAATAGAACATCACATGTCCACACATATGGCTTGTGGCTCTAGTGTCTACTATCCAAGTCCTAGGATGCGATTTGTTTAAATCACTATTTTGCAATACCATACCTGACATTTCATCCATTTTTGCAAAGTGAACTTGTACTGGATCCTGTGCCACTTTATTCTGCAGGATCTTCAAAGCCTCCATTACATGAGAGACTAAATCACCACCTGTTGCTCCCATTATATGAAGTTTTTGTCTCTTGTATTCCTTTTGTGCTCCAAAGTTCTCACCTTCGTTGCAGCATTATCACCAACTTGTGCATATTCTAGATTGACTTGCCTTTGCCTTTCCAGTTTCAAAACAATAGAGTAGGCTTTGTTTACATTTAGAAGCGGGACTCGCCATCTTGTTGTTACTAGGGAACATGTAATGCGGAAATCAAGATATGTTGATATGCTGAGACCATCAATACGATGGCTCTGATACCATGTTAGAATCAATGAGCGAACTCATGGAGAATTCTGTATGCAGGGTTGGATGCATAATGTTAATAATCTGGAGAGTAAAATTTTGTATCTTGCATTGATTGAGTTGAGTTGAAGACTCATTTAAATAGGTACAGAAGAAAAACGAAGAAGCAGAAGAAGAAGAAATTGACTGAGAAACTAACAGATTCCTAACTCGGTATGTCAGCTGCCAAGTGTAAAGAGTAAAGCAATGACATCATCAGGCCTACTAATAAAAATGCTAACCATCTTATAACAAAAATGGAAAAATTGCATAAAAACACCACCTATGTTTTCAAAATTTAGCTAAAAACTCTCTGTGCTAAAAGAATAGGCAAAAAACACACTGTGTTTTCTAAAATGTTGCATACTCTCCCATTCAATTAGGTAAACCCTAACGACGTTAAATTTTTGCTGAATTGACCGTTATACCCTTCTTATAACAACTATTGATATTTAAATGTAAAAGATAAACGATCCAGATCTTAAGTAATTTAAATATATATTTTATTTATATATATTTATATGGCATTATATACAACGTATATAGTATCTCCTAAATCTTCTCTCTAAGATTCCGGCGCCGTCTGAAAGAATTTCTTGTCATGACTTATACCATTCGAATCTTCTCCCTAAGGCAAACATCCATACTATCAATTTGAATTTTTATTGACCAGAGAGAGTGGGCTCCGAGCATGATTGTCAAAGCTTCTTGGCTTCAATTTGTCGCCGTTCAAATGAATTCCAACTTCGAACCACCACCACTAGACTCGCCTCGACCTGAAGATTTGAATGGGACCAAACTTGCTCATTTTCATCAAGTTTTTGCTGAGATCCAAAAATTCTAAATTATTGGACGAATGGACGAATCGCCACTATGAAGTTCTTGCCGTTGATTCACCGCCGTATGAACGAATCACGGACCGAGACTATCACCGTTCTACTCCTCTTGTCCAGACGATTCCAATGAGGCCAAGCTTGCCCATTTTCATCACCGTCGGCGACTCATCGGTGAATGAGAAAATGACGGAAAGAAGAAAGATAAACAAAAATTAAGTAAAAAATAAAAAATATTAAATGTTTAATTTAAATATATATTAACAATTTAAATATAATATTTTGTATAAGTTAAAAAAATTGATATAATTTTGAAGTATTTTTATATTTATTTAATGTATTTTATAAATAAACATTAAAATATATTTTAAATTAAATAATAATTTATTAAAAGTATTTAATTTAATAATATTTAAAAATAATAAAAATTTATTAAATATTTGATTTAAATATATAAATAGTTTTAATATAATATTTTATATAAGTTAAAAAAATTGATATAATTTTTAAGTACTTTTATATTTATTTAGTATATTTTATAAATAAATACTAAAAATATATTTAAATTAAATAATAATTTAATTTAATTAATAATATATAATATTATAAGTGATTTTTATTTATATTCAAACAAAAGGGACAAATTGGATATTTGCCTACTTAAAACCCTATTATTGTGTAGTATATTTGTGGGAGGATGTCAAGTTGTATATGTAGTGGAGGAGAAGGGTATTTAAACCATTGTACTATGAAAAAAGCTAAAATAGGGTAAAAAAGACCCCTACTCTCATTTCCACCCCGTATACAGCACCTTACGTCAGTTTTGGGCGGAGAGGGTTTTTTTTGCAGGATTTCAAAATTCACGGAATTTTTTATGACTATTTATTTAACACTAAATTTTGTGCAATTTTAACATAATATAGGGGGTATTATGCAATTTTCCCTAACAAAAACATAAGAATTGAGAAACACGTCTTCAACTGCTACTGTAGTCTGATGATGGATGCTGAGATGACGCAGAACTTGCTAGGTTCTCTTCAGCTGTTAGAGCAGCAGCTTGAGTCAAAGTCCACAGACTGCAGGGAGAAGGAAGATCCCTCAGTTCCACCAGAGAAGTTCCACTCTAGAGGGAGAACAGTAGTGCAGAAAGATGTTGAAAATTTGTTAATTCTATCTGTAGTAAATGGTAATCCTGCGTATATGTTGTTTAAGGTTAAGTGAGTTAATTAGAGATATTGTGCTTCATCTCAACTGGAACTTCTATCTTATTTCGGTGTTATATCTACGTGTATTGTATTTGACCACATATATAAATTATAATAGGCAAAATCTTTTTATTAGTCCCTTATTTATATTTTTCATTCCATTTTTGTCCAATTGTACGTTAATAGCTAGCTGTGGGTGCGGGTTTAGAGGTGTAAACGAGAAGGTGGGTGCGGGTTTAGAGGTGTAAACGAGTCGAATTCAGCCAAGCTCCAACTCAACGGGCTCAAAATATTTTGGCTGGAGCTCAAGCTTTTTTCTTTTTTTTTTTTGTTAATTTTATCATTCAAAAAAGAATTATTTTAGAAGTTATGTTAGATTGACAAGTCCAAATTATTTTTAACAAAAATATATTCCTAATTTTCTTCAACTATTAGATAATTTTAAAAATTAATAATTAATATAAAACAAAATATACTATGAATTTACTAATTTGTTGATTAAGCTTATTTTTGTATAGAGACTAGATATATAAATAAAATAGCTTATTTTATCATTAGCTAAATTTATAATATGTGATATTACTTAATAATTATAATATATGGTTAAATATATATAAAAATCTAAAAATAAAAAATATAAATAAAAATAAAAAATTTGAGAAAAGCTCGCGAGCTGAACAAGGTATTTTGGGCTCGGGCTCAAACTCGTTAGAAGCTCGAACTCGAGCTGGATTGACTAGAGTTCGAAAAATTCAAGCTTGAGTCGAGTTCCAAATCGAGCCGGCTCTCGAAGCTTGCGAGCCGACTCGACTCGTGTGCCACCCCTAAGAGGGTCAGGTGTTTCGGGTTTTTCTGGTTGGGTACCCGACTGATGTACATTAATAAAAAATATTAAATTGTAAGGGTAAATCAGTAATTTGATATGTATGAGTCATACACTAAATATATACAACCCACCACATCATATAATTTCTAATACTACTATAAATACCAAAATATTAATTTTTTATAGAGGACTATTCATTGATTCTCTTGAAAACAGCACCCATTTTTCGGAAATTGCATTTCATCTGGTGTGCAATTGCGTCGTGGTAAAAATCTCAATTTTATCCTTTAGCAAAAAAACCTCGACCACATCATTGGCGCCGTCTGTGGGAAAATTTATCTCGATACTGAGTATGCACACCAGTTCTCGAGCCTTGGCGGAACAAGACTCGCCTCGTGAACAAACACCACTCCAGAAGGTAACCCCCTGACGCATGAGCAAATACCTATCAATGGGGAGATCCCTCCACCACGTCGACAATCTTTGCCCGCGCCTCCCGGGAGAGCACTCCCCCCGGAAGCTCCACCCCAAGAACCGATGATCCAACTGACGCAAGAAGCTTTGCTCGCCCTGATACACGATGCATCTACTTAAGCAGCGGCCCAAGCCGTAGCCCAATTTGTAGCCCACCGGCTGGTAGCTGGAGTGAATGCCTCGAGCTGGGCACGCAGTGCACCAGCTGGTGCACCCTACAATCGAGGTGCACCCCCCTTGAGTCGGGCACCAGACACTGTTGGCCAAGCATTCGCACTGCCATCCACTCCCATGTGTTAACTCAATTCAGAAGATTGTTTACTCTCGGACAAAATATTACACTAGGTTGGCATATTTCATCCGAGAGTGGGGGAATGTATGATATACATTAATAAAAAATATTAAATTTTAAGGGTAAATCAGTAATTTGATATGTATGAGTCATACACTAAATATATACAACCCACCACATCATATAATTTCTAAGACAACTTTAAATACCAAAATATTATTTTTTTTATGGACGAGGACTATTCATTGATTCTCTTGAAAACAACACCCACTTTTCGAAAATTGCATTTCATCTGGTGTGCAATTGCGTCGTGGTAAAATCTCGATTTTATCCTTTAGCAGAAAAACCTAGACCACATCATTGGCGCCGTCTGTGGGAAAATTTATCTCGATACTGAGTATGCACACCAGGTCTCGAGCCTTGACAGAACAAGACTCGCGTCGTGAACAAACACCACTCCAGGAGGTAACCCCCCTGACGCATGAGCAAATACCTATCAATGGGGAGATCCCTCCACCACGTCGACAATCTCCGCCCGCGCCTCCCGGGAGAGCACTCCCCTCGGAAGCTCCACCCCAAGAACCGATGATCCAACTGACGCAAGAAGCTTTGCACGCCCTGATACATGATGCATCTACTAGAGCGGCGGCCCAAGCCGTAGCCCAATTTGTAGCCCACCGGCTGGTAGTTGGAGTGCATGCCTCGAGCTGGGCACGCAGTGCACCAGCTGGTGCACCCTACAATCGAGGTGCACCCCCCTTAAGCCGGGCACCAGACACTGTAGGCCAAGCATTCGCACTGCCATCCACTCCCATGTGTTAACTCAATTCAGAAGAGTGTTTACTCTCGGACAAAATATTACACTGGGTAGGCATATTCCATCCGAGAGTGGGGGGATGTATGATGTACATTAATAAAAAATATTAAATTGTAAGGGTAAATCAGTAATTTGATATGTATGAGGCATACACTAAATATATACAACCCACCACATCAAATAATTTTTAATACAATTATAAATACCAAAATATTATTTTTTTATAGAGGAGGACTATTCATTGATTCTCTTGAAAATTGCACCCACTTTTTGAAAATTACATTTATTTGGTGTGCAATTGCGTCGTGGTAAAAATCCCGATTTTATCCTTTAGCAAAAAAACCTCGACCATATCACCGACTTTGTTGGGTAGTATATTTGATGACCCGACACAATCCTGGTAAATTGGGTACCTATTAAAGTCGGGTACTCAAAATCGGATACCCATTTTTTTTTTTGTTAATTTATATTTGAAGAAAATAGAAGCATCATCGAACACATATTTAAAAGCATGTATTTTTTTTGAAAATTTTATACTTATGACTTGTAATTTGTACGCATAATGTGACTTTATTATTAAAATATTATTCAATAATTTAATATAAATCAAGATATCAATTTATTAAGTTAAAAGATAATATAACATCACAATTAATTCAAACTAATAAACAAAATAATTCAATTCGTAATATCAATAACTTGATAAATAGATCAACCACTCATTTATCATTCTCTTTTTTACTTTATTATTTTGTTAGTAACAACAAATAACTATTTTCTATTTTATGTTTTTATTTTTCAATTAGATATCGGGTACTCGATTAACCCGATCGGGTATTTATCTCTATCTAATAACCGACACGATCTATTCAAAATTGGATTTGGGTAAAATTGCAAACATTATAAAATTTATCCGACCCGATCTACTCGAACCCGTTCGGATTGGGTCGCGATCCAAACGCCCACCCCTATTAAGAGCCCCTTATTTTCACTTTTCGTCCCTCATTTGTCAAATGACCTGTAATAGTCTCTCATCTTTTAAATAGATCTTATTATGGTTTTTCATTGTTAAATTTCAACGTAATTTAATGAAAATGGATCAAATATTCTACTAATGAAGAGTAAAATTGAAAAAGCTCGTGTACTTTAATAATTTGTCGATTATTAAAAACTATTGTGTATTTTAATAATGTTATTTTTTATAATAAAAAATAGAGATGTTACTAAAATGACAACCAAATATTCAGAAAAGAAAGAATATATATATAATAAATATATTTTATGTCTTAAAATGCAAAATATACATAAAAAAGAATATGTATGAATCTCAATCAACATAAAAATGAATTTTCTTTTTCAAATTGATTATAATATGTTTATCTTTTTGTTATATTCGATCATTTCTATTTCTTCACGTTTATCATAAATTCATTGTTGAATAACTTACATAAAGACCCGAATTTGCATTTGAAACATTAAAACATATATTCAACTTGCATTTATTTAATTTATTTATTTTTCTGAATAATTAGTAGTTATTTATTAATATTTATATCTTTGTATTAGTTATAAAAAATAATATTATTAGATTACATGGTATTTTTTAATTATTGATAAATTACAAAATTACGCAAATTGTTTTTATTTTACTCCTCGTGGAATATTCCAACCACTTTGATTATGTTCGGTCAAAACTTAATGGTCAAGGACTATATGAGGTATACTTAAAAGATGAGGGATTATTAAGCGGTATTTGTCATATAAGGGACTAATTTGAGGATGTTTTGCTAAGCTTATAAGATGTCTCAGAGTTTATAAGCTCTAAATATTTGTTTCGCTATTTATTTTAAAAAACTTATAAAATCTCAAAATAAAATGTTTTGAATTTTATAAGCTCTTTAAAAAAAATTAGATTTTTTAACATTTTTTGTAACATATTATTATAAATTTTATAAAATTAATATATCATAAAATAAAAGATCCCCTATGATATAATACGCACACTCTCCTCTCTCTCTTTCTCTCTCGCTCACAGACACACACATAGTAAGAATTAAAGAATTCTTTTGCTATTTAATTTTGCTAATATTAAAAAAATTATTTTATCATTTAATAATAAATTATTATAGTTAAATAAAAATAAAATTAGTATTGATATTATATTTTATAAAAAATATAATTCAAGACATTATAAATTATATGACTAAAAATAGTCATTGCATTAACAAAAACAAAGATTAATTATATATCTATATTAATATTCGACTAGTATGAATGGTCATATATATTTTTTATTCAAAAGTTTAAGTAATAATACATTATTTTATCTTATTATAAAAAGATTATCTGTTAAATTTTTATTTAAAATTAAACTAATGTGTATTATTTATAAAAATATTTACAAATATTTAAAATAAAATATGTTAAGAAATAACAACTTATTTGATTATAAATGCAACACACTCATCGTTTAATTGATGTATAATTTAGAAAAGTGATTAATTATAGAATAAATATGTTCGCAATACAGCAGGCAGTGTGTTCTCAGCAACATTTACATTCGTAAACAGGTGCAGTTACACTGTGTGGCCGGGGATATTGTCTAACGCCGGCACCCCGCAACTTTCACCACAGGGTTTGCCCTCATTCCCATCGATTCATTTTCGATTTTTGTCCCCACCTCCTGGTCTGGCCGCATGTGGGAGGCCGGACCCTCTGTTCCCAAGACTCCACCATAGGGAAATTCACCTATGTAACCAGAGATTGCGGCTTCAGGGCCCTTGAGTTCGGCGGCAAAGGGGCGGCACCTCCAGCCACTTCTATGACATCAGTCTCGTGGACAGCTATAATCTGCCCATGCTGGTGTTGGAAAATAAAAGACTGTGCCGTGGAAAATCATTGTCTTGAAAGCGAAATTTCGGTACTACCATGGTGCAAATAGTATAAACCGATTGCTCCAAAAGGTTAACACAACTACAACTCTTTACACGCGCACTCATGGAAGAAAGTTTGGAACAACGAACAAAACAACACTCAAAAGAGAAGGAGAAAAGCAGAGGAAGAGAGCAGAGAAGAGGCTCTCGAATTTGGTATGTTGAAATGAAAGAAGCTTGAGCATATTTATAGATGCATAGCTTGGCTGCTAGAAATGCAGGGACTCTACACCAGCCACAAGTTACCAACAGATCTATCAAAACTAGAAGCAAAAAATTCGGGAACTATGAGACTAGGTCTCTTAGGAGTCCAAAAATATGAAAAATGAAGGATTTAAATATAATTTTTTGAAAAAATATATATAATCGAGAGTGCCCAGCCCCACCCGGACCGGGATAGGACGGGCGGGCGGGCGCCTGTGATGATTCTTCCAAAATCCACCTACCCACACTTCTCATTCCAAAGGTAGCAAGATGGTTTAATATATATAGGAGAAAAGTTGTTTATGTTTTCTATGTGGGACAAGGAAAGGTGCATTAGTCATTCCCAACAATCCCCCACAAATGGCTAGTGTAGAAGTAGAATATGATTTCTGAGTAAAGAAAAAAATATACTTAAGCATTAATATCTTTTGATTAAATTAATGCATAGTGAAGGGAGACAATCAATTTGGCTAACGATAGTGATATAACTCTTGAACGTTCGATAGCTGAAATTGAGACCCCCACAATCACCTAAGAATTCCTTAGTGTTCGTTGTTCCGCGATAAAGTTCCAAGCGCTATTAATGGCCATGCGCTTATATCTTGGGTACTAATGAGTGTTCTAGAAAGAACTTTCATTTTCCTTTCATAGAAGGCGACCCACCTCCACACTCATCCAAATAGCTTAATCAAGTCTATAGACTACTCAACAACTGAGCTATGAGGCTATCTTCCTGAACAAAGTTAGGGTTATCCGTCAAGTCCTTATTAGGACCACCCAAACACAGGGCTATGGATTTCTATGGTCATTACCATATTCCATCAATCAACGGGTTTTAGCCCCATTGCTCTCGAAGACTCAAAAATAATTCTCCTAGTAAGTCCTTTCATGAGAGGATCTGTCAAGTTTCTCTCTGACCTCACATAATCTAAGGAGATTATCCCATTCTTTAGAAGTTCTTTTACTGCTTCATGTCTGATCCAAATATATCTCCTTTTGCCATTATAAGCATAGTTCTTGACAATTCCAATAGCAGCTTGGGAGTCATAGTACAGAGGCACTGGCACAGTTGACCCCTCTAAGGGCATATCTCCCAATAAGTTTCTCAGGCACTCTGCTTCTGGACCTACCAATTCAAGAGCTATAAATTCAGATTCCATAGTAGAGCGAACTATACAAGTTTTTTTTTGCAGATTTTCAGGAAATAGCTCCCCCACACAAAGTAAAAATAAATCCACTAGTTGAGCTTACTTCATCATTATCAGTAACCCAATTTGCATCACAAAATCCTTCTAGCATTGCGGTAAAATTTATTAATGTGCCAACTCAAGTTTATAGTCCCCTTTAGATATCTCAATAGGCGATGTAGTGCTTTTCAGTATTCATTATTGGGATTATGGGTATACGACTTAGTCTCTCACAGCGTAAGCTATGTCAGGTCTAGTGTAGTTCATGAGAAACATAATGCTCCCTATGATTTTTGCATACTCATCTTGTGATACACTGCCAGCTTTATTCTTTTTGAAACATACACTAGGGTCATAAGGTGTTTTGACTGGTATCTCATCTTGACCACCGAACTTGTCCAAGATTTTCTTTATGTAGTGTGACTGATAAAGAGAGAACCCATTTTCAATTTTTTCAATTTTAATGCATAAGATTACATTAGCTTCTCCTAAATCTTTCATGTCAAATTGTGCTGCTAAGAATCTTTTGGTTTCTCAATGATTTCTATGTTGCTGCCAAAGATCAACATATCATCGACATATAGGTATATAATAACACATTCTGTCCCAAACAATTTTGAGTATACACATGTATCTGATACATTGTATCCATTAGTTTTTAAAATATGATCAAACTTTTCATACCATTGTTTGGGTGCTTGTTTTAGTCCATATAGTGATTTTCTAAGTTTACAAACTTTATTTTCTTGGCTAGGTACCATAAATCCCTCGGGTTGTTCCGTATATATTTCTTCTTCCAAGTCACCATTTAGGAATGTTGTTTTTACATTCATTTGATGGATTATTAAGCCAAGAATAGCTTATAGTGCAACTAGAGTTCTAATGCTTTCAATCTTTATCACAGGTGAGTATGTGTTAAAATAGTCTATGCCTTTCTTTTATGTATAACCCACAACCACTAATCGTGCCATAAATTTGTCTATGGTCCATCTGATTTCATTTTTTTCTTGAAGACTCATTTGTATTTTATAGGCTTACTTCCTATAGGCAAATCCACTAAATCCCAAGTATAATTTAACATTATAGAGTCCAGTTCATTTCTAATGGTTTCCTTCCAGAAAATAGAGTCTATGGAGGTTTTTGCTTCCGTATATGTCTTAGGATCATCTTCAACTAGAAACATTGAAACAAAGTCTTCACTTAACTTTCCTTGGTATTTCGTTAGGAAAGCAATTAGAAAGTCTGGTCGAAAACTACGTTCAATTTTTTATCTTTTACTTCTTCTAGGTTCATTCACTACAGAATTAGAGGAAGTTAACAAAGGTTTATTGCTTGAAGAGTAGCGTCCATTCTAGTAGTTTTAATCGAAGGAAAAACTAGTTCAAAAAATTCAGCACCTCTTGATTCACAAAGAGAGTTATCATTTAAACACATGAATCTATATGCGGCACTATTTTGGGCATATCCAATAAACACACAGTCAAAAGTTTTTAGGTCTTATGTTTGTTTTCTTAAATTTTGGCTATGCTACTTTAGATAGACAACCCCACACCTTAAGAAGTTCAAAGTTAGGAACAAACCCTTTGCATAATTCATAAGGGATTTTATTCAATTTTTTATGTGGGACACTATTAAGGATATACCATGCGATAAAGTTGCTTCCCCCCACATATTATCAGGCATACATGAGCTTAAAAGCATAGCATTCATCATTTCTTTTAGAGTTCTATTTTTTCGTTCGGCTATGCTATTTTGTTGAGGTGTATAAGGTGCAGACATTTCATGGATTATTCCATTAATCTCACAAAATTCTTTTAAGAGCTTAGTATTGTATTCTCCACCTCTATCAGATCTAAGTCTTTTAATCTTCTTATCTAATTGATTTTCAACTTCAGCCTTAAATTTCAAAAATATTTCAGCAGCCTCATCTTTTGATTTTAATAGATAAATCCTAGTGTATCTAGAAAAATCATCAACAAAGGAGATATAATATTTTTTTACCACCCTTGCTTAATGTGTTTTTGAAAGCAGCTAGATCTGAGTGAATTAATTCTAGCAATTCAGTACTTCTAGATGTGATGGGTTTAAAAGGTTTCTTTACGTATTTTGCCTCTACACAGACTCCACATTTAGAGCATCCATTTGTGTCAGAAAAATTTATAAGATTCATAGTTTTCAACCATTTAATAGAGGAATAATTCACATGTCATAATCTACCATGCCAAATATAAATGGATTCCATCAAATAAGAAGAACTTGAATAAATTTTATTAATAGCAGTGGAAATGGTGTTCACTAAGTATCCTTTTCCTACAAAGTTATTATTCCTAGTGATTATAACCTTATCAAATTCTAACACAATTTTCAAGCCAGCTTTATTCAATAAACTATCAAAAACTAGATTTCTACGTAAAGAAGGCACATATAATACGTCATTCAAAGCAAGTGTTTTGCCAGAAGTAAGTTTAAGAAAGATCTTTCCTTTACCCAAGAATTCGGCAGTTGCAGAGTTTCCCATGAAGACACACTCGCCGTCTGTTGCGTCACTAAGTTCATGAAATAGGGCTTTGTTGGAGCAGAAATGCCTGGATGCACCAGTGTCTAGTACCCAGTCTTCTTTGTTCTCTACTAGGTTGGCTTCTACAACTACCTAAGCGATGATCATGTCATTTTCAGCTAGGTTGACTTGTGGAGTAGATTTAGTGGTTGGTTTTTGGTTTGCTTTCTATTGATCCTTTCTTTGGTAGCACTGATACGCTTTGTGTTCTAATTTCCTGCAGCAGTAGCATGATTTTTTATTCTTTTGGATCTTGTTGTTAGGTCCCTTGAACGTCTTATGTTGATTGTTCTTTTGAAAAAATTTCCCTTTATTCTGGTGAAACCTATTTTCAGATCCAGCAGACTCAACAAGGTTAGCTTTAACTGAAAGAGAAGAGAGAGAAGCTTCCTTATCTTTTAGGCGATTTGCTTCGTCCATTCTCATATGGCTGATTAATTCTTGGAGGGTAAGATCCCTTTTCTTGTGCTTCAAGTGGTTTCAATATTCACTCCAAGTAGGAGGGAATTTTTCAAGTTGTACATTGGCTTGTAAAATCTCACACATTGTCATGCCCTCGCTTAATACTTTAGTCACTAGGTTCTCGTACTCATGGATGTGGCCCATTATAGGCTTCTCATCGACCATTTGAAATTGAAGCCATTTACCAACGACATACTTTTTCCTTCCACCGTCATCACTTCCGTATCTTGCCTCCATTGTAGTTTAGATTTCTTTGGCACTCCTATAGTTAACAAATAAATCTAACAGAAAATTATTCATATTATTAAGCAGGTGACCTCTCACCGTTTTATCGTCTCTGTCGTATTATATTTTTGCCTCATTCTCAGATTTTTGGGTCTTCCCTTCTGTGGGGATCGTTGCTGCAGTAATGGGAAGAGTGAAGATTTCTGCTGGAGTTTTCGGTGGATTCTAGAACACATAGTCCACGTCCAATTGTTCGAAAAATATGAATAATTTTTGTGACCTGTTTATAGATGGTCCCGTCAAGTGGCTCTAGCTTGGAGAGGTCGGGCAGTGTTTTAGCAATTGGAACAGCTATTATAACAAATTTTTGCTTTCAACTGTTGAAAAATGAAAGACTGTGCCGTGAAAAACCACTGCCTTGAAAGAGAAATTTGGGTACTACCATGGTGCAGATAGTATAAATCGATCGCTCCCCAAGGTTAACACAACTATAACTCTATTACACGCGCACTCGTGGAAGAAAACTTGAAACAACGAACAAAAAGCACTTAGAAGAGGAGTGAAAGCAGAGGAAGAAAGTAGAGAAGAGGCTCTCGAATTTGGTGTGTTGAATGAAAGAAGCTTGAGCCTAACTATAGATGCATAGCTTGGTTGCTGAAAATGCAGGGACTCTACACCAGCCACAAGTTACCAACGAATCTATCAAAATTAGCAGCAAAAAATTCGGGACCTATGAGACTAGGTCTCTTAGGAGTCCAAAAATGTGAGAAATGATGAATTTAAATGTAATTTTTCCAAAAAATATATATAATCGCTCCTGTCCAGCCCAGCCCGAACTGGGAACTGGTGGTCCCACAGGGCGGGACAGGCGGAAATTGTTCGAACACGGGTTGCATCATCGACCTCAACTCCTCATGTCTGTCGGAGTTGCAGGTGTTGAACGCCGTTAGCACTAATGGCCGGGGCGGTGGAGGAGGAAGACCATGCATGGAGCGCCTGCGAGGCGTTCGGGGATCCCAATTATTGTTGCAGCGGCAAGTACGCAACACCGGATATTTGCAAGCTGAGCGCATACTCGGAGTTCTTCAAGACTGCGTGCCCGCACGCTTACAACTATGCTTACATGACGGCACCAACACGTTTACCTACGAGTCCGCGGACTACGTCGTCATTTTCTGCCCGACTCCTTCAGCGAGGTAACATTTATTGAAGTATGAATGAATTCAACGAAATTTGTGGAATTTTTAAGTAATGCAGGGGAAATTCTACTTCCAATTTGATTCCTTCAAATTGAACCAATAATACGATAAGTGTAATATATTTATTATGCGATTGGTGTATAATTTAGGAAATATTATCTATTACACAGTAAGTGTGATACACTTACTTTATGATTGATTTGGTTCAATCAAATTTGAGCCATAAAAATTTTCTGTAATGTAGTGGGGTCAGATCATATTCTGGTCGAATAATTTAGAGCAAAATATTTTTTTAGTCCCATAAAATAGACTAAAATTTATTTTAGTCACAAAAAATATGATTTTGGCATTTTTAGTCACAAAATTATAACGCCTTTTTAGTCCCAAAACTACAATGCACGAGATTTTTTGAGACTAAAAATATCTAATTATAAATTTTATGAAACTAAAAATGATATTTTTTATAATTGTGGTAAAAAACAGGTTCTATCCTTATTTTATGGGACTAAAAATTTTTTTTACCCAATAATTTACTAATTCAACATAATTGAAAATGTACAAAATGTATCAGGGTTTATTTAATTAACAATACTTCAATTATTTTTACACCATAGATGGTCGGGGTCGTGAACAGCATTTTGGGTCCTAATCGTAGGAGTTCCATTATCAAAATATTCAAATATTGTGGTCGCAATTTTATTTTATTTTAGTTTACTTTTTCGTAATTTTTAGTACATTGCTTGTTAGAAATTCTTGTTCTAGATAGAATTTGATAAGGTGCTAACACGTACACAAACTTAGAGATTTTTCAATTTGGAGGAAAAATTTGGACTCGTATGCGCATAAAGATTAATTTGCTGCCAATTAATTTGTAGGAATAAAATTAATTTCACTCTCTTAAGTTACAGGACTTAACCTTCGAACAATCAGGTTCTAAAGATATTAACATTTTTTCTGGTGGGTAATAGATTAGGATTCCACAAACTTGAAATAATAATGAAGTAAATTTGTCATATTGACATTTAAATGACCTAATAATGCCACCCTAAAGAGTTAGGGATAAAAAATATAGTTTTTATGTCATCATCACTCTATCTATGTTATATATTTACGTAGTTGAAGGGTGTTTCTAAGGCAATTAAGAATGTTTTGAATGATAAATTATATTCTACCTTCCAACTATATTTATTTTTATATTTTGTCATCGAAATTTTTTTTATATCAATTTAACAATTTTAATTTTGTGAAAATTGCATCTTTTATAGGTAAATGTAATTTTCATTAAATAAATAGTACAATTGTACAGTACAACAGTGCTCAATGAGTGGCGTCTCCCTCGATAGGCCAAGGGATACGCCAAAGTCTATATAATGCACAAGAACTAACAGAGAAAGCTAAAGAAGCACTAAGAATCCTCTGTCTAACCTCTTCCACAATGAGTCCAGCAAGTTCGGTCGGTTCTCGCTCAGACTACTCAAAATGTCTCAAGTTTCGTTCCTTCCAAATATGATACACACATGAAGCCAGTAGCGTATGATAAGTCAGATTAATAATATTTTGCCCTCTCCATTCTCTTGTAGCCCAATCTATATCCATTGACCAGTCTCGGTTCGGCCAATTGAAGCGAACAGATCGTCGAATAACTATAAGGCACCATCGGGCGTAGCGGCATCGGAAGAATAAGTGCCTATGCGTCTCATTCGCGCCTTCATCACATAGAACACAAGCGCCTAGGTAAGAGAACCATGGTTTATCAGCTGTCGAAAACTTCCCCAATATAGCAAGCCATAGAATAAAATTATGCCTGGGGATCTTGAGGGAACCTAAAAGTAGTGAAGACCAACCTACCTTGGGTCCTGGAGGAACCAGTGACCTGTATAGAGATGTGGATGTTGGACTACCATTTCCCACCACCAAATGATGCGATCAACACCACCATGAATCTGAGGCAGGGACTGTAGAATCTCCAACCACTCAATGTCTATAATGAGGGGCCATTGCCATTGTCACTCTATGATAACGCTGCTGAGCTTGGTAGAAATCCCAAGCTCAGGGAGTGGCGGTCCATGGAAAAATCTAGCAATGAGGGGCCCAAGATGGTGCCAAGGATCCTACCAAAGATAGAACGTAGCCCCATTACCAACCCGAAAGTCCACCATCGGCCGAATAAGTGATCGTAGACGAAGTAATTTCCGCCAACCCCACAAACCCCCACGGTCTAGAACCGCCCAAATATATGTATTTTGCAACTGCTCATGATAGAGGCACTCCACCCAAATAGACGTCCTATCACACCTTATAATGTCATAGAACTTCTTACACATTAAAGCCCGATTTAAGATAGCAATGTCTCGTAAGCCTTGACCACCATCCGACAACGGCTTACATACATCTTGTCATGCTACTTTGGCATAGCCCCTAGTCATCCCCCCTTTTCACAAGAACGCTCGTAGTGGCTTCTCAATCTCCCTTATAACACCTTTAGGCAATAGGAACGCTGAGGCCCAGTAAATGTTCAACGCCATAAGGACAAATTTGATGATCTAAATCCTCCCAGCATACGACAACGCCAGACCTTCCCATCCTTTAATACTTTGGTCAATTTTCAATAACAATGGCTAACAATCTATTATCAATAATCGAGACGAGAGGAGCGGAAGTCCCAAGTATCTCATCGATAACTGCCCTTCCTGAAATTCCAGCATCGCCAACAACACTTCTCGAATCCCGTGTGCCAAGTGAGAGATAATAAGGTGGCTCTTATGTGCATTAAGCCACAGACCCGACCAAGATGTGAACATATCTAGGCCCTACTTGAAAACCCCTATAGAATTCATATCAGCTTTACAAAATAGCAACAGATCATCTGTAAAACCAAGCTGAAAAAGTCGAGCAGGAGTACATTTCCAATGGAATAAAAAACGCCCATCCTGTTCAATCAACTGTAGGAATAAAAGATGTAACACCTCCATCACAAGAACAAATAGGTAAAGCGATATGGGATCACCTTGCCTCAACCCTTGTGAACCCGTAAAAATTTCATGGGGTTTCCCATTCAGACCCATCGAGAACGAGGATGTTGTTACACACTCTTCTATCCACCGAATAAATTGTGCTACAAATCCAAATATGTGTAAAACTACTAGTAGAAAGTCCCATTCCATTGTGTCATAGGCTTTCCGAATATCCACCTTAACGGCACATCTAGGGGGGAGATGCACTTGGTTATACACTGTAAATAGTTCCTGTGCAAGCATAATGTTATCGCGTGAAATTTGCATTTTACTATATATGACCGTTTTTTCATTGATTCTTCTGTTGGAAAAACATCAAATGTGTATATGTGAAAAAAATATCACATCACATAACCTTGAAGTATTACATGCGCCCTACATTTGATGTTTTTCAAAAATAAACTTGGTTAAAACATATTTCTAAATGGCAAAGTGCAAAATTATATAAAGTTGATATGTTATGTTGGCACAAAAAAAAAATCGATGTTAAAATATAAAAATGATCATAGTTCAGATGCCAAAATATAACTAACTTTTTTTTTAATTGAAATTTTGCATTAGGTCCTATAATTCATTTAATCTATGAATGCCTGTAAAGTTCATGCGATTCAGGAAAATACAAAAATTAAATACATAAAAAAATTCTCTAATAAATCCTTTATATATATATACTAGTCGTTATGGCATATATTAAAAGAAATAAATAATTAATTAAAAATAAACTAATTTAGTGATATTATCGACCTAAAAAAAAATTACTATCATTGTTTTACAGACTGATGTTTGTGAGTGAAATTTTCATATTAGTATAGATATATAAATTAAAAGTTGAGTAGGAGTGCTTAAAAATACACAAGCACATTTTTAGTAATTTGAGAAATTAATATCGCGGTGTAAGTAACCATTATGTGTGAATTAAAATTGCACTCCCCCCTCATAAGATATCATCCAGAATCTCAATTATTAAGTGGATTAAGTCAGATAGGGGATGGTTCAAATTGAACACGAATGGGGCCTCAAAAGGAAATCCAGGCGTTGTAGGGGCAGGTGGTAACATAAAAAATCATCTAGGTCAAACCGTCCTCGCATTTCTAGAATATCTTGGCCTCATCTTCAACACAGCAGCAGAACTGAAAGCTATATATAGAGGTGTTAAATTGTGCATTCGTAGCAACATTAGGTAAATTTGGGTGGAAACAGATGCCAACATCGCCCTCAAACTCATCTCCTCTTCCCCCCCAAGGGCCATGACACCTTCAAAATCTATTGCAACAAATTAGTTATCTTCTGTCCCAAATCGAATTTAAAATATCACACATCTTTAGAGAGGGTAACCAAGTGACCGATTATTTTGCAAATCAAGCATGTTTCAATCAGCATCTCACCATATTATTCCTGATAATATCATAGGTAAAGATTTGATTAGACTTGACGCTTGCTCCTTCCCTGCTATTAGAATAAAAACTACTAGTACCTCTAATTTCAGTTAAAATATTTTTCTTGAAATTAGGGGTATTTCACTACTGATTGGTTCCTTGCTCATACTTGTTGTCCTATCTGAACTTTTTCTATGTTGTTTATGGGATTGTACTTATATGGATTCTTTGGAGGTTACTCATTCATATGGTTGGCGTTGTAGCTAATATTTCTCTGGATACCTTCTGATTTTGTCACTTCTGTTGTTCTTGTTTATTTGGTTGCTTGCTGTTATATTTTTTGCAGGTCTTTTGAACCCCTTTCACAGGTTCAACGGTTGTCAGCCATACAGACATGATCTCCACGCTAATATTAATAGTCATTTATTTATCCTTTTGGAACATTACACACATTCTGGCTAGGCTTTTTTGTAGAGATTTATTTTTAGGTGTTTTGCGATCCACGATGTGGTGGGATAACAAAAATATTTTTGGCTCGCTATATTTTTCTTATAAACTTGTTTTTGTCTTTTGTTGTAAGGGAGTAGTACTCCTTGTTTAATTTTGCTCTATTTGTAAGGGAGTAGTACTCATTGTTTATGGCTTGGCTAGAAATTCTATGGAGGTAGCTTCCCCACTGCAACTATTTTTATGCATTTTAATATAAAAATACTAGGAACTCCGAAAAGCTCCCCTATCTTTAGGTAGTTTTTGTTTAAAAAAAAAAGTAACAAACTGATAACCTCCCTACTCAACCATTTTCCTTCTTAGGTTCTAACTCTTGTTCAGTTAGATGGAAACATAGGCACATCACACATGCACTAAACTCAGACAAAAAGTGACTTTTTCTTGATGGACATCGGTTATGTAATGTTGTTGTCTAGTTTCCATGTCCACCCCATTTCGGAAACCCCCTTTCTTTCTTTCACTTTTAAGTAGTTACCACATGACATGTTATGTAAGTTGAGGCATGCGCAGTTCCAAACCCCATCCATACCCTTCATTTTCTATTCCAAATTTTATTGTATTTTTTTATTTTGAATAATATATAAGATAAATTATATTGACATCTTTTAAGGTTAGGCTAAAATACACAAACACTCTCTATTTTTTGTAGAATTGCAGCTACATTTTCTGAGATTATAATTCTAATTACCTCTGTACCCCTTATTCAAATATAAAACTTATGGAAGCACCGTCCGAAAAATATTACACTAGCACCCCTCAGGGGGTGTAACAATAATTTTGTAAAATACAGATGGTGTTTATGTAGTTTAATCTAATATCAGAGGGTATCAGTATAATACGTCCAAATAATGTGTATACTGCATGTATAAAATTCTTTCTTAAATTGAAATAAAAGATACAGCTTGATTTGAAGCAAATTCTTGCTCGGACGAAATCAATCACAATTTTTTTTTATCTGTATACCAATCACACAATAAATATATTATACTTACCATATAAACTGATTTAAATTTAATTGAGTCGAATTCACATTAGAATTTTTCCATAATTTGGAGTAGAAAAATCAACTGAAGCCCATCAACATCTATTACGCATTAAGAAACTTTCCATACTTTGATGTGTTCCTCTTTTTAAACGAGTTTGCTACTTTGGGCGGTTTTGATGCCTTTAATATATATAGTTTCTGGCTTTTTTAAGAAATTTGACAACTTGCGATTTTTATGCATAACTATACTATGTACTAATTAAGATGAGAACCTTAAAATAATTAATTTGCAATAATCGGTAATTCCGGCGTATTACTAATTTATTTTGTTAATTTTAGTCAATTATTTATTTACTTTTAGTTTTTTTTTTTTAAACCGACAAAAGTGTAGCAAAATTAATATTTTATTATTAAGGGAACACCTTTTTGGCGTCTCATATTTTTATCTATTTTATTTTCCGCATTGTTGCAATAATTTCTTTTAAATTTTCTCCCATGTTTTTTAATCGCGAAGTTGACAACTCTTCTCAGCTTTCACTAATTTTAACTTCTTATAACTTTTTCATTTTTTTAAATTTTTTTTAGTATTTTTCAATTTTTTATGAAAACATATAATTTTAAAAATAAAAATTATTTTAAAGTATTTCTATTTGATTGCACACTTATACATACTAGTTTTAAATTGGCAAACATATCGAGCGCATTACAATTGCTCGTACTCATGAGCTCATCGATAGATCAATATTTTGTGCTAACTAGGAATAATATCATTAGTAAAAGGAAAAAGTATTATTTTAGTCCGTTAAGTATGTTTAATTTTAATTTTTGTCTGATAACTATGTCTATTTTTGTTTAGGTCCAGTAACTTACGAAATTGCTTACTTTGCGATTTGGAAGGCTTTTAAGAAATGACCTTTACTTTTACTTGCTAAAATATTTACTTTAAAGGTTGATATATTAATGTTAGGGCTTTCTTAAAAAATAAATTCTAATCAAAGATAGAGAAAGCTCGTATTATCAGATGTCTTATTATAATATTGTCGTTATAAAATCTCATGAAAATGGTCTTGTAAATCTCCTAACAAGAGATGGAGGCATTTGAAGCAAACTTCATCATGTTGAGACTAAGGCACCTCTAGGAAAACCTCGAGCAGCTTGACAGGAAGTTCGAATAGCTAGCGGTGAATGCCCAAGTTGCCGGACAAATCCAAATAGTTGATCTAGACATAGTCCAGGTTGCAATAAGGAGTTCCTTATTAGCATCCACATCGCTATGGAACGACTTAAGAGAACCAATTCGGAAGGCATCACCTTCAGGGATGACTCACGAGTTGAGGGAGCATGACCCTAAACATGCCTTTAGAGTACAAGGCTCTAAACTTGTAGTGTCGGATTCAGGTACTGTTTGCACAAGACCATTACCAGACTCTGGTGAAATGGCAAAAGTTGAGTCACAGAAGTGCAAACTCCTGTAGATTCAAGTCAACCCAGTACCTCTAGGGTTAAAGAGGGGGAGATTAGCCTTAGGCCAATGACAAACACTTCTAAGGTTAATACTAACGAATTGATATCTTCTTCTACTTGGCAGGAAATCAACGCATGTGGAAAAAATTAATTTCTCGCAAAGGAGTGAACCCAGACAAGACCATTAACAAAAAATTCAAAAAATATAGGGTTTGGATGTTAGAAGGGTCAAAATCAGAAGATTTTCCGAGAATGGTATGATTTTGGAGCTCTTGCTTCAGTTAATACTATATCACCAAGTTTTTCGAAAATTTCAAAACTTCTGGAATGAATTAGTAGGATGGTCTTTGATTCATGGCAAAACAACCCCCACTTTAAGAGAAGCGATGTTCTGGAGATAAAAAAAGAAGTAAAAAGTAAAGAATGTAAAAGATCAAGGATAAGACTGTCGGTAGAAAACGACAAAGGCCAATAGTCAGCAAAGTAGGAAAGCCAATTGGAAATCACATTATCGATAAGCCATTATAACTAATAGCTGGAAAGGACGCGGCAATGACGAATGTAGTGACGTCATTCGAAAGAGACAAGATGATGATGAATGTAATGACATCATCAAAAAACTAGTTTGGAGTCCGAATTTGATGTCCGCGGATACCTATAAATAAAGATGCAATGAAGTAGAGGGGGATCATCAGAAAACTTCTCCTGCTCTTCAATGCATTAGAGTTCTAAGTCTTTTTAATCTTTTTTAGTGATTTAATTTTTCAGTTTATGGGGGTTTGCCCAACAAGTCAAACCCTCTATAATTTAAGAGGCTAAACAGTTGTCTCCTCCAATGGAGCAATAATATTTATGTAATAAAAATTAGGCTTCTATTCAACTTGCTTGTCCAAAATTCTATTAGGTCCCTATATTGGAGTCCCTTTTACGCCCTAAGGTGGGAAACAAAATAGGACTAAGCTGTTTTGTTACTGAATGAGCCAAATGCCAGCGAAACCATCTGTTGTGGTAGTGTGGTTGGAAGAAATCTGTTAAACCGAGGACTTTGAATACCCGAAAAAAGAGCGGTCAAAGCAAGGTATGAATTTATGGGTTCTTAATTTATTTTGGAAGTATGTTGAGATGTTTTAAGAGCATGAAAATGGATTATTAAGCTATTTTGAAAGGGTAAAAAGGTTATAAAATAGGCTGATGATAGTGTACTAAAATTGATATTGCCAAAATTAGTGTACCAAAATTGAACCGAGACAAAGTGATGTACTAAAGTTTTCTTTTTCTCATTCTCAATCCGTAAATCTGACAATAAGGCGGTATGAGGAACCGACCATGTAGGTGGAATGCATAAGAACAAACAAGAAGAAATGCGTCCATGTAGGTGGTAGGGAAAACCGACCATGCAGGCGGAATGCAATAAAAGAATATTTTTTATTATGACAGATAAAAAGAGAACTGAAATTACGTAAGAGAAGGCTAAGTCAGGATCCTTTTACATTGAGTTAATTAATAGGTATGAATTTTGATCAAAAGATACTACACTAAAGCCCAAAAACAACGCCAAAGAGCAGCAAAATCGGACAGCAATGGCAAGGCCAACCTTGTTCAAACCTATAATTTAAATCAATGACCCAAAGTATCTTTTCCCTATGCTTATTCAGTTTCTCCATATATTCATCAGTAACAAAAGATACTTTTTTTTTTTTTTAGCCTTGCTATCTCCATTGTTATAAATATTTCAGCAGTAGTAATGTAGCCTTGCATTAGGCTAAAGATAATAGAAGCAGGAATGAAGGTAACTACAAGTGCAGAAATATAAATAAGAAAACTTACAAGTAGTGCGTACTCCTTCTTATGCCAAATAATACTTATCCACCATTGAGACACCCAATTCGATATTTCTTGCTAGAAGACCAGTGGGCAAATTTTGAAAAATCATGTATGTTTTCTCTTATAATTTTCATAATTTAAAAGCTTTATTAAATGTCTCAGCATAGTCCAATAATTGAATTATATAGTATTTTTTTATTTTGGGTGAAAATATTCTTTTTCTCCTAATGGATTAATTCCTCATCTTACAGTAGTGATGAATTTCTTGATTACTGCTTTCGAATAATTAAAACTCCTTTTCATTACTGGAGAATGTGTGATTAATTTCAACACTTTGGGTGGCCTTAAGAATACATTCATAATGTGCCCTTGGTTTATGTGCCCTTGCGGTAAAAGATGCAACATTAAAGTATCTCTTCATTAAATATCATGGATCAGTTTTCCATCTTAAATCATCATTTTCAAGAACTATAATTACTTCATGATGTTCACTGAATTTATAATTAATTAATTCATGTTCATCCTCTTGCAATATTTCTGCGTAAGATGCTGAGGATGATGATTCATCAGTCGTTAATTTTTTGTGTTCCTTTTTGAATTCAAAAAACTGTTTGAAGTGTTCTTTTTCTTCTTCAAAGATGTTATTATATTTTCAAATTTCGGAAACATTTTCCCTAACTAATGCCCTATTGCCATGCCTAACAATATCCCCTGCTCGAAATCTACTTCCTCTCTGATTACATGAGGAATTCCTTCCTCTTCCCCTTTGGGGGAGCATTCCAGAAATATATAGATAATTCATTAGACAGCATAATAACCAATAATTTGCTGATGGTATAGCAAATTTGCTTTCCAAAGTTGTTTAATACAATTTTCTGCAGTGACGTCTGCATCTGGAAATTGTATGCCAAAATGCATTGGGATGTTCATCACATATCTCTAGTTCAAATTTATTTTGAATCATTTTAATTTTTCATTGTAGTTTAGGATTTTTAAGTAGTTCATTTATTTGTAATGAATTAATTTATTCATTAATGAAGCATATTTGGTTAGTCTTAGATATTATTAAATCTCTTATTTCATTGATAACTCTGTCTATTAGTTGAGTGATGAATTCAAATTTTATTATTTCTTCTTCAAAGGTTCCTATTATACCTTTCTCATTAATATTTCTTATTGAAAAAATTTTCTTAAGGAAAGGTATTCCAAGAATAATTTCATTAGTTAAATCTTTTATTAATAGGAAGCTTGTTGGAATACATTTTTTTATTATTACATATGTAAGCTTTTGGAATTTTAAAATTTATATTTAATTTTTGTCCGTGGGTCGTCATTTCAAAATACCTAGTAGGTATAAGACCTTTTTTAATACAATTAATCTGCTCCACTGTCTATAAGAGCAGTAAATATTTTTTTAAAATTGTTATTTATTAAGGATCGCTTTTAACATTCTATTTTTGACTAGTGACTATCTCCAAAGTAGATAAAAAATCCTCCTCATATTTTTCTTCACCTATTCCAGTATTCCTGCTAATTTCTAACATTCAATTCTATTAGTAAGAGACTGATTAGATTTTTTAATATTTTCTATTTCTTCCTTTAATTTTTCTACTTCTATTCTTAGATCTTCTAGGGTAGAGGGATTATCTTTAATAATATGTTTTTCATTAAGCAGTTTCTTAACCCCAGTAATTGTATATGGTTCAAAGGGTTTATAAATATTTCTATCATAAATTGGGCAAGACTCGGATGTGGTGGCTTTACCATCATTGTCAATTTTACTCATAATGATATCCCTAACTTCAAGGGTCTTTTATTTCTCTAAATAATTCGACAATATGATTATCAATGAGACATTTATTTTTTTCATTTCTTTAAATTTTGTATTAATTCATAAAACTCCTAATGTGAATTTTCCTCCGCTTCCTTGTCTACATTAACAAGAAGGTTCTTCTTCTTCAAATTCAAAAGTGGTAGATAAATATTCCAAATTTTCTTCAATATTTTTGAGTTCATTCTATTCTTCAGATTGTTCTTTTGATTCAGAGGATTCTTTTTCCTCAGAAAATATTACATTGAGTATTTCTTGTTTCTCTTATTCTTTAAGATTATTTATTTTCTTTTTCAATTTTCTGGCCTTTTTTGTTTCTGTATTCATTTGCAAGATTTAAAATAAAATTTTAATAATATCATTTTATTATTCTTAGATTTTAAATAAATTAAATCATTTTTACTAAAGTTTTTAAAAAAATAATACTTTTTACCTATCCTAAATTTTTTTTATTCTTCTTCCCTCCATCACCGCCCACCACTACCGCCAGGTATCACACGAAGATGAGTCGATGTCGTCTAGACTGGGCGATGGTCTCATGCATTTCTTCTCTAGGCAACTACTCACCCTAGATTTGGATCGTGACAGTCACCGACAGATGAAAAGACGACATTCACCAATCACGCGGCGATAGAGCGCATCCGCCTAAAGTCGGTGTCCCACCCACAGAGGCAGCTCCAACCACTTCTTTTCTAAAGTTTGGACGTCTCCTGCTAAGTTTTTTCTTTGGGGGCAGAAGCACCAAAACACACACCAAAAGTGTGTTTAATTTTCCGACCAAACTTTTTCACTGATCAACAATATATTCCGACTTCTTTGATTAATAGTGTTGTAAGAAGAAACTGCACATCTCCACATCCAAGTAATCGCCTCAGGTTTCTCTCTCTCTCTTCACTGCTAATTCTATCTACTTGTTGAAAATAAATGCAAATTGCATTGATAGAAGCATGGTTCCTGGAAAAAGGAAAACGCAAACTTGTTACACTAGTTTAGTTTTCGAGCAAACATTAATGAGAAAGTACTACGTGCCACATGCAAACTTCTTGATATTCAGGTCACAGAAGAAAAAGGAAAAAAACAAATATGTGGAGATTGAAGATTGCAGAAGGTGTTGACAGCCCTTACCTCTACAGCACCAACAACTATGTGGGTCGCCAGATCTGGGAGTTCGACCCCAACTACGGCACACCCCAGCTCCGACAAGAGGTGGAGAAAGCTCGCCAGGACTTCTGGGCCAACCGCTACCAGGTCAAACCAAGCAGTGATCTCCTCTGGCGGCTTCAGGTTCAACATCTCCCATTTTCAGCCGCCTTCTCAATCAAATATCAATATGTGAACCTGCTGAATCATAATCAAAACTTTTGAATTATTATCAAATACTAACATACAAGAACAAGAATGCTGACCTTCATATTTTTCAATACTCGCAGTTCCTGCATGAAAACAACTTTAAACAGACAATACCCCAAGTGAAGGTGGGCGATGGAGAAGACGTAACTTACGAGACGGCCACCACCACACTGCGCAGAGCTGTTCATTTCTTCTCCGCCCTGCAAGCTAGTGATGGCCACTGGCCAGCAGAAAACGCCGGTCCCTTGTTCTTTCTTCCACCTTTGGTGAGTGCGCAGGCCTTTATGTAATATCGATGCATGAGTCTGCAATCAATAAACATCTCACAAGAATAGATCTATTTTCAATTCAAGTGTAAAGCTGATGTTGCCTTTTGTGCTCACGCAAAAATACGCAGGTCATGATTCTCTACATCACAGGTCATCTCAACACTGTTTTTCCAGCAGAACACCGTAAAGAAATTCTCCGTTACATATACTGTCATCAGGTGCACTTACACACATACACATTTATGTATATATTCTTGTATGCATATATAAATATGTACTCATACGTATGTGTGAGACATAATAGACTAACGGCCTAATCCTAATACCAGAACGAAGACGGTGGCTGGGGCTTCCACATAGAAGGCCACAGCACGATGTTCTGCACGGCCCTCAGTTACATTTGCATGCGTATTCTAGGAGAAGGGCCTGACGGTGGTGAAAACAACGCCTGCACCAGAGCAAGAAAATGGATTCTTGACCATGGCACTGTGACAGCAATACCTTCTTGGGGAAAGACATGGCTTTCAGTATGTAGACTAGTTTATTATTGAAGAACAGAGTATGAGGACAGATTAGCTGTTGTCATGAGTTGTACTAAAGCTAATGAAAACTGGTTTTCTTTGTTCTAGATACTGGGAGTGTTCGATTGGTCAGGAAGCAACCCCATGCCCCCTGAATTTTGGCTTCTTCCGTCTTTTCTTCCAATGCATCCAGGTTGGATCTCTTTCTTTCTATTCTAGTTTGGATTAATCCGAATTTTCTTTTCACCTTTGAGGCTAAAGTGTATATGGTTGGCTATGATTTTCTTATGGATGAGTACTTAAAAAGACGTTTTCCCCAATAAACATCAATGCAGCAAAAATGATGTGCTATTGTCGAATGGTTTACATGCCAATGTCCTATTTATATGGAAAGAGATTCGTGGGTCCGATAACTCCTCTTATTTTACAATTGAGAGAAGAGTTGTATGATCAGCCCTATGAACAAATTAATTGGAGGAGTGTACGGCATCGCTGTGCAAAGGTAAATACTAATGTTTCGTAGAATATGATGTCCACTTCATGTTGTATTCTATTACTACACATTGATGCTGAAAGAGATCTTGAATGGAACATCTGACTGCAGGAAGACCTATATTATCCTCACCCGTTAGTACAAGACTTGATTTGGGATAGTTGTTACGTGTTAACGGAGCCTCTTTTCACCCGTTGGCCTTTCAACAAGCTGAGAGAGAAAGCTCTCCAAGTCACAATGAAACACATCCACTATGAAGATGAAAACAGCAGATACATCACAATCGGATGCGTGGAGAAGGTGCTGTGTATGCTGTCTTGTTGGGTTGAGGACCCGAATGGAGACTATTTCAAGAAACATCTCGCTAGAATCCCCGATTACATATGGGTTGCTGAAGATGGCATGAAGATGCAGGTAAACAGAAATGCTCTTTATGCTCTGTTCGGTAGTGTGCCTCATCTTCACACATGAACTGGTCACTTAAAATGCTAAGTTTTCTATTCAAATGCAGAGTTTTGGCAGCCAAGAGTGGGATACAGGTTTCGCCATACAAGCATTGCTAGCGAGTAATCTGACGGATGAAATAGGCGAGACTCTAAGACTAGGGCATGACTTCATTAAGAAGTCTCAGGTCAAAGATGATCCTTCTGGCGACTTCAGAAGCATGTACCGCCACATTTCAAAGGGATCGTGGACGTTTTCGGATCAAGATCATGGGTGGCAAGTATCGGATTGTACTGCAGAAGGGTTGAAGGTAGCCATACTTATCAAGGAAGCTCATATGTTGCACAAATGAAAAAATAAAATATGTAGAGATGGGGTCTAATGCAATTGCTTTCCTTCCTGATTTGCCAGTGTTGCCTTCTGTTCTCAATGATGCCTCCTGATATTGTTGGAGAAAAGATGGAACCTGAGGGATTCTACAATGCTGTCAACATATTGCTTTCTCTGCAGGTAGAAATCGGTTCTTTTATACATTTTGAAAGCTTACAATTCAATTAGAAATTTGACACAAGTACATAGTACTGAAATATATGAGCAATTGCAGAGGAAAAATGGTGGTTTAGCTGTATGGGAGCCTGCAGGGGCGTCTGACTGGTTGGAGGTAGTCCTTTCCTCTCATTATTCTTGAGAAGTTAGCAAACCATTCAAACATTTGAGTCTGTGGGTACTAAGTTAGAAACTTTATCTTACTATGCAGTTGCTCAACCCTACAGAATTCTTTGTAGATATCGTTGTTGAGCATGAGTAAGAGTCGTTATTTTTATTGCATTCTGTCTTTCAGGAAAATACGTATTTGATCTAAAGTAAGCTTAACAAGATTCTTGACACAGGTATGTCGAGTGCACTTCGTCAGCCATCCAAGCTCTTGTTTTGTTTAAGCAGTTGTACCCTGAGCACTGGAAGAAAGAGATAGAAAGCTTCATTGCAAAGGCTGTCGGATACCTGGAAGATGTACAGCGGCCCGATGGCTCATGGTATATATACTTGTCTTTTTTATTAAATTTCAAAAGCCTACACAATCTTTGCTAGTGTATAAAACCTTGACAATGCATGTCTATAGGTACGGAAACTGGGGCGTTTGCTTCACATACGGTACTTGGTTTGCTCTTGGAGGGCTTGCAGCAGCTGGTAAGAGCTACAACAATTGTGCAGCCGTGCGCAAAGCGGTTGATTTTCTACTGAAAGCGCAGAGGGACAACGGTGGCTGGGGAGAGAGCTACCTCTCCTGTCCAAAGAAGGTAAATATCATATATATGACCAATTGATGATAGATTTAACTAAGTCAGTAGTTATTAATTTAAAAAACAATTACAAATGCTTATTTTCTACATATGTTGTTGAAAACAGGTATATGTGCCATTGGAAGATAATCGCTCAAACTTGGTGCACACAGCGTGGGCAATGATGGGTCTAATCCATTCAGGACAGGTTAATTAATAATTAGACTCTTGATACAACATTCAGATTAGTCTGAATAAAAACATGTATGTTTTCTTAATTAGTTGCTTTCCACTTGTACTTTGACAGGCTGATAGAGACCCTACACCTCTTCATCGTGGAGCAAAGCTTTTGATCAACTCTCAGTTGGAAGATGGTGATTTTCCCCAACAGGTATGACTAATAATTATGGACTGCACTGAAATTAAATGACAAATTTAGAACTTGATGTTAATAAAAACGTGTTGTGATAATAATTTGGATTGCAGGAAATCACTGGAGTTTTCATGAAGAATTGCATGTTACATTACGCGGCATACAGGAATATATACCCGCTGTGGGCTTTAGCAGAATACAGGAAACGAGTTCCACTGCCATCAACAACAAGAAGCCTCTAATAACACCTCGTGTTAAAATTATGAAGCAATAAATGTATCTCTTTGTTTCCTGCCGCGGCTACCATCGATGACATATAATATATATATATATATATAGATACTATATTCCGTATGTATGATATATACATATATAAGTGTATATATAAACACAAAATAGATTTTTAAAATTATTTAAAATCTGAACCGTTCATTTTGAACTATTGAAGATCAATAGCCATTAAAATAAGAGTATAATGGACAACTCATTAAAAATTTTAATGTTGTTAAGGGTAACTAATGGAGGGGAGTGTCTGAAATATTTTAAAAAACAGAGAGGATTTTTTACTTATATTTTTTAACACAAGGAGTTTTCAATTGAATTTTTAAATCACGGGATCTTTTATTCAAATTTATTCAAAAATAAATTCATATTTTAAGAAAAAAAGCTAAATTTTATTTTGCCCCCTATCTTATCTTGAAAATGGTAAAAAAAAAAAAAAAAAAACCCTATGTTGAGAAAATAGGCAAAAAAAAATCTATATTAATTAACCTTTAGGAAAGCCCCTTTCTATTAGAAATAACATAAAGTGGGAGACACTTACCCAATGTTTGAATTGGATTATTTTTGGCGTATTTTAACCCATCTTTGGGGTTGAATTTGACAAAGATACCCTTTTATTGTGTATAAAAGGATTCACCTTTGTTAATTTATTTTGGACTAATCTTTTCAGTATTTTTTTTCATCTCTGCATTATATTTTTAATATGACCATTAAAATATATTTTTTATTTATAATTTGCTAAAAACTGAAAAACTTTTTATATTAAATAAAATGTGAAACTCAAAAATACTTTTAAACCCATAGTGCAAAGATTAAATACAAAATAATTAAATATTCATAATCTAGAATTTAGTTAAATATTAAAATACAAAAATTAATTTAACATAAAGATTAAATATTAACAAAAGTCTTCAACAAATATATATATGTAAAAAAATTATTAAGTCTAGAGTAAATTACTATACATATTAATAGAGATTATATCATATAATACAAATAATATATTTTTAACTATTTATATGTATATCACATATATATTTAACTATTTATATTTATATGTTATTTTAATAAATTAATTAATTATCACATATAAAGTTTATTCTTCTTTACATATTTTTTATTTTTGAATTATTCATAAAAATTTATTTGATTAATTTGGGGCAAAAAGAAATTTTACTCTAACTTAATTACTTAATCTATAAGAACTAGAATTCTTAGATTAGCTAGAAAAAGAATTATGGGGTGATGCCTACTACAATGAATTTTCAAGCTCAAATATCAAATTAGGTCCAAATCAAAACCAAGGAGTTACACACCCATTCATGCAACCTAGCAGGCAAAGATTCTACTGTTCTAGTACAATTTCCAGGCTGCAAGGACCTCAATCTAGTCCTATCGCTCTGTTGATGAGATAGAGCTCATAAAAATTGACACAATCAACAAACTCAAGTGTCAAACAACAAGGTTGACACATTAGCAGTTTATCGGCGTCACAAGCCACATTACCTTAAAATGGCACTAGCAATGACCTTATATCCAACTGAATCCACCGTTAGAAGTGGCGGATAACCATTTTCCCCGTATTCCCAATTGATTGATCAAGACTCACTCAAACCTACACATCTCTTAGGAAATAACTCCAAATAACGGATAGACATCATCCCTAAAATATTAATGTCCTAAGGATCTATAGAGTATCTCATTTGCACCTAACAAATATGGAATTCTTTCCCAAACTCCTCCTACAAATAGAAGATTAAGGTAAGTAAAACTTAGAAAGCTCATCACACTACAGCAAGGTTGTATGGATCTTACTATTTTCCACACTCTCTACTTAGACTTCATCTTTATTTTCCGTATTCAAACACTTAATCTCCGTTTATTTAACTTGTTTCACAACAATCTCACATTTATTCAAGTTTTTCTTATTTTATTAAGTTAAATATGTTACTGACTTAAACATTAGATTACTAACGATTGTTTTGCAAGTCAGTACTATGATAATCTTAGAATTTTCAAACAGGTCCTTCAGTCCTCGTGTGCTGTTAGATCCCAATACACATAATCTACATCGCCTATGTGAATTTAAGCTAAAGAAACGAAAAATTGCTAATTAAGACAACAAGGTGATAATGGCTCATTTGAAGGAAACACTATACTTCTTTCTAGAGTCAGATCCATGATGCAAAGCAAAAATAGGAAATGTATATAATATATTCTGGGTTCACAGATTTTTTCAATTCGATCAGATCAATGATCCATTGATTTTGTAATTTATTCGATTCAATTATTGGTCCAATTTTCAAAACATTTGTTCCAAACCTGTCTCAATCATATTCATACGCGAGTATGTATGGATTCATTATGGCCAACTAATCATTCCTAAATTTGTGGTTCATATGAAATTATGCAACTAGGAAAACCATCCTCCATGCCCCAATTACAATTTTTGTTACCCTAATATTTCTTATGACTGAAGTATTTATCATTTACGATATGTCTAACTTAAACGTTGAAAGGCTATTGCATGAGCCTTCCTAATGTGATTATTACTATTTCCCGCTTTATATGTCTTCTATTGGAAGGAACTTATGTCTATTTGAAAAGTATATTTCATATCGTGATGTAAGCACGATTTGAGATAAATTTACGTACATCAGTGTGTAAAAATATTTATGAAATTGTATTTAGTTGAAGTTTCATTAATTTAACAATTAAGAATTTCATACAAACTTCAATGGTAATATATTTTTATTTAGCTGGACTTGATCTTCTTTACTCTTTGTCAGATTACAAGACGTGGAAAAAAACTTTAATTAGTTGTAACTAAGAGGATGTTTAGGTAATTTACTTATTACATCTTCCAGGATATTTTTTTAAGTATAAAATATTACAACAAGATTTAAAGTGCTTGGATAAATAAAGTTATAAAACTCATAAAATGTGATGGTTCTACTTTTTTAATTCACATGGTCAAAATTAAAAAAAATTGTTAAAATCTTAAAATTGCGTTAGGAAGTCTTTTTACTGTTTTTTACTTGGGGAGTTTTGGCAAAAGACTTTTGCTTTTAAAAAAGTTTTTGATAGAAAAAGTTGGAAGTTGTACTATAATAAAAAATGGGTAGTATTTGTTAAATAAAGTAAAAAGAAGATAAAGACTAAATTGGGTAGTTTTGGCAAAAAAGTACTTCTAAACCAAGCTTAATTGATTAAAGATCATTTTGTCTCCATGAGTTAAAAAAAATACTATTTTCGCTTAACAATTGTAGTTGTCTTTTGATAATAAAAATAATAATAATAAGTTTTTCTCAAAAAATAATAAATTTTTAATTTCAATTAGTGTATTTCATGTTTAATGTTTACATAAGTGATCCCTTCAAATTGGCTCCACTGGAAACCTAAAAGCCGTGTAGACTTCAGTGTGAGTGTCATTTAAAATTATATTGTTATTTACAAAACTGGAAGAATAATATATGTTATTATGCATCGCTATATATATATATAAAATGGTCTTTTCTTCCAACGAACTTGAGTAAAATATGTTTTGAAATCCTTCATTGATAAATAAATATGATATTTGGCTATCTAGTTGGATTTGAATGGGCCTTCTGACCTCTATGAAGCTAAGTGCTACAACATGCTTATTATTATCGTCATGTGTTATTTTGGTATCCGTTATGAACTTCCATTGGGAGCCACCTCTAGAGTTCATATGAGTATCCAAAAGGCCCTATTTATCTTGATATTGTTCAGTTCATCGTAATATTGGATATGCATGTGGCTTTTAAACAGTCTATCTCCTATATAATTGATCGATTGGCTTTGTAGATTTATCATGTGATTCTTGCTAATCGGTCCGGGCCTGGATGGTTTGCAGGGCACACTGGGGTAGCATTGGGCTACCAATTGAGGTTTCGTAGTTTAGTTCCCACCTAGGTATCCTAGGCACCATCATGTACCTAGGCATCAAAAATTCTATGCGGTTGTAGAGCCGCTCTCTGCAAAGAATATAAAGTAGTAAATGGTCTTTCGGGAGACACAAGATGATAATCATAAGATTCGATCCTTGCCTGATATGGTTTTCATAGGCTCAGTTGTTATTGTTACCAATTAATATAACATTTTTCTTAAGTATTTTGATTGCGTTTCTATTATTAACTATTTTCTTCAACGTGCACACATCATGGTCTCACTAAGCCTTTGCTTACATATTTTAAATTTCTTTCTCTAGATACAGGGGATAAAGCGAACATACTTAGGATGTAACTGGCTTAGGAAACAGATCGAGGTGATTAAGAAAGAGATCAAATGATTAGGACTTGTATTTTTAAACGTGTTTTCTACTTTGGGCGGTTTTGATGCCTTAATATATATAGTTTCTGGCTTTTTTAAGAAAATGGCACCGTCCAAATTTGACAACTTGCGATTTTTATGCATAACTATACTATGTATTAATTAAGATGAGAACCTTAAAATAATTAATTTGCAATAATTGGTAATTCCAGCATATTACTAATTTATTTTGTTAATTTTAGTCAATTATTTATTTACTTTTAGTTTTTTTTTTAAACCGACAAAAGTGTAGCAAAATTAATATTTTATTATTAAGAGAACACCTTTTTGACATCTCATATTTTTATCTGTTTTATTTTCCGCATTGTTGCAATAATTTCTTTTAAATTTTCTCCCATGTTTTTTAATCGCCAAGTTGACAACTCTTCTCAGTTTTCACTAATTTTAACTTATAACTTTTTCATTTTTTTTAAAATTCTTTTTAGTATTTTTAATTTTTTATGAAAACATATAATTTTAAAAATAAAAATTATTTTAAAGTATTTCTATTTGATTGCACATTCATACATAGTAGTTTTAAATTTGCAAACATATCGAGCGCATTACAATTGCTCATACTCATGAGCTCATCGATAGATCAAAATTTTGTGCTAACTAGGAATAATATCATTAGTAAAAGGGAAAAGTATTATTTTAGTCCGCTAAGTATGTCTAATTTTAATTTTAGTTCGATATGTCCATTTTTGTTTAGGTCCAGTAACTTACGAAATTGCTTACTTTTAGTCCTCTAACAGATTTTCGAACAATTTTACCCCTATGCAACTTTTGAAAGGCAGTTTTAGTCCATATGCACTCATAGAGGTAAAATTGTCCGAAAATCTGCCAGAGGACTAAAAGTAAGCAATTTCGTAAGTTACTGGACCTAAACAAAAATGGACATAGTTATCGGACTAAAATTAAAATTAGACATACTTAACGGACTAAAATAATACTTTTCCCTTAGTAAAAATGTAACTTATAATAAATTATTTATTTTCTTGTAGAACAGGATTATTGTAACTAGGTATATAGCTAGTGGAGTAAAGTCGACGTATATATGACAGAAAACCTTAATATTCATGAATCTGGTTATTTACAGTACTATTAATAAAGTGTGAACACTTTAAATAACTACTCATAGTGCATTTAAATATAATGATTAAATCCACTCCATCTAAAAAGGTAATATCAAATAAGTTTTCTTTTCTTCTCTCTTTTCTCCGTATCTTTTATCATCTTATTTTATGTTTATGATCAATAAAAATTATTGATGATGTCCAGTAAAAAATCAAGTGGAGGGGAAATAGCGGGAGCCGGGAACGTGTCATTGGTGTCAAGTGATGGTCGGTCAAGCTATATTGAGCCTTTCCAGGATCATTTTCCACTTAACAATAGCAATAATAGCTGGCGTCGGCTTGGCCACATACCAAATTATAATTCAGGGTTGATGGGTATACACATGTAACCCCTGCGAAAAGACCAAACTACCCTTCATTGAGGGCACTAAACTCATTTCGCGATCAGGATCCACGCTTTTTTATAACGGGCGGGTCGCGGAGGACCCGGCCCGGATCGCACAAACCGACTGAAGACCCAGATAATGATAGCCGTTCGATCAGAACGTAAGCCAGCAGGATAAAGCCACGTGGCCCAGTCAACAGTATCCAGCTGTGCCTATAAATAGACCCCGAAACGCCGTTATTGAGGTAACTGTTGCGCATTTATTGAGATAGAACTTTGAGATCGCATACATTTCTCTCGATCAACCTTACTTGAGCGTCGGAGGGTCATTGTCCGGGACGTGCCCGACGAGCTCACGGTTCCTGTTTTATTCTCAGGGAACACAAAATCTGATCTAGGAAGAGTTGGACTATCTGCAGTGAGATCGTCTCAGGAGATCGCTAATTTCGACCCGGATCAGTTGGCGCCATCTGTGGGAACATCTGAGAATTCATTATCATAATGGAAGGTTCATCGAGGAGAAACGCCGGAGAGGAGGAGACACCAAGAAGGGGGGTAGGAACAACCATTCAGTTAACCCAAGACGAACTACAAAGAATGATTGAGGAAGCCAGTCGGAAGGCGATCATGGAGTACGAAAGAAGAACTGCGACTCCATTGGTCAAAAAAACTGCGAGGAGACAGTTGTTCGAGAATGTGGAGCCCCAGAGAGAATCTAGGGTACAGGGTGAACAGGAGCATTGCAGCAAAAGACCGGCCTCGTCTGATGCTGGTTCCAGTAGTCACGTTCGTGCAAAGAGAAGGGAGCCCATAATATCCCGGGCTGAGGTCGAAAGTGTGGGAAAATAGATATACAGTTTGAACAAGCAGATTGACGAGTTGAAAAAACGGGGAGAGATCGTTTCACAAAACAAGAATTCGCCCTTCTGCAATGATATCCTTATTCAAACAGTTGAACCGGGTTTCAGAGTACCCGACTTAAGAAGATATGATGGAATGAAAGACCCGCAAGAACATGTAGCCGCGTTTGAAATGGTGATGAATTTGTATGGGCAGCCAGCTCCGATCATGGCAAAGTTATTCGCGACTACACTCACGGGGAAGGCTCAAGAGTGGTTTACAAATTTGCCCCAAGGAAGCATTGAATCTTACGATCAGCTAGTGCAGAAATTTAATTTTCATTTCGCCAGTAAGAAGAAGCAGAAGAGGTCAGCGACCCATTTATTCAATATCCGCCAGAGGGACGATGAAACGCTGAAAAACTTCATGGGAAGGTTCAATAATGAGACATTAGAGGTGCAGGAATTGAGAATTGATATGCTGGTGAGCATCCTCATCCATGGGCTGCGAAAGGGTCCTTTCACGTCTGCTCTCGCACGTGACCCGCCCAGTGACGTCGAACAGTTGATGGCGTTGGCACAGAAATACATTGATGAGAGGAGATGAACGCGATGAAAGACTCCAAATGGAGAGAACGCGACCATGTACCCAGACGACCTTATGAGAATAGAGAAGGGGGTGGCAGCAAGCAAAAATAGGAGAAGCAGAAGGAGCCCAAGTATATACTGAAATACCACAACTACACTCCACTGGCCATGTCGCGAGAAAAAGCATTGATGATGGTTGAGAACGCAGATGTCTTGAAGTGGCCGAGGCACACTAGGTACACCCCTTCTAAAAACTTTTCTAACAAATACTGCAGATTCCATCAAGAGAGGGGACACAACACTGAATAGTGCTTCCAGCTGAATCATGAGATCGAGAGGCTGGTTAGACAGGGGTACTTCCGAGATTGCGTCCCCCCAAATTGCAAAATCAGTGGGGAAGGAAGGAGAAGCAGGTCGAGAAGCCGAGATCGGAACCCAGGCTCTTCGAGAACTGATAGGGTCCTAGCCGGCGGGAGTAATGCGCCGACCAAAGGAGTGATATATACAATCGCAGGGGGCTCGAGCTCAGGCGACTCGAGCAGGACCAGAAAGAGATGCGCCAGGACCATGAGCTCGGGCAGAGAAAGAGAGTTCGTCCTAAAGGTCGAAGAAGAGGAAGCCATCTCTTTTGACAGTTCGGACAGGCCCAAGGAAAGTGAAGACATGAACGACGCCATGGTTGTCAAGTTAGACATCACTAATTTTACTGTTCATAAGGTGCTGATTGATAGCGGGAGCTCAGCCGACATCATATTCAAAAATGTGATTGACAAGATGAGGTTGGAGAATGCCCGACTCGAACCAGTGAGAACCCCCTTGGTTGGATTCGGAGGTAGCGAGGTCGCATCGTTGGGAACGATCGAATTGCCGGTATCAATGGGCGAAGTGCCTAAGCGAAAGACATTGATGTTCAAGTTTCTAGTGGTCGATACCCCGTTCGCATACAACGTAATATTGGGTAGACCTAGCTTAAATCTGTTCAGAGCTGTTGTTTCTACTTATCATATGAAGATGAAATTCCCAGTTCAGAACGGGACGGGAGAGCTGACTAGTGACCGGAGGGAAGCTCGTAAATGCTACAATCTGTCACTTAAGGGAGAACACAGCCAGAAGAAAAGGAAGACCAAGGAAGACGCTGAGCCACGCCCCTATGAAGCCGAACATTTAAAACCCAGTGGGGAATACAAGACAGTGCAGCTCGTCCCAGAGGAGCCAGACAAAACGACCCGGATAGGAGCAAATATGAAAGAGGGAGAGATGGCTGTGATAGAATTTTTAAGGAAAAATGCTGATATATTTGCATGGAGTCCCTCAGACTTCACGGGGATTGATCTAGGAGTTATCGTCCATCGCTTGAATATCAACCCCAAAGCCCGACCGGTGCAATAGAAGAAAAGGTTGTTCGGAAGCGACAAGAATGAAATCATCAGGCAAGAGGTCGAAAAATTACTCAGAGCCGGGTACATATCCGAAATCCAATATACAAATTGGTTATCTAACGTCGTGCTAGTCCCCAAGTCTTCAGGGAAATGGCGCATGTGTGTTGATTCCACAGATTTGAACAAAGCCTGTCCGAAGGATCCGTATCCCTTGCCGAGAATTGACTTGATGGTCGACTCTACTACCGGGTTCGAAATGTTTTCAATGATGGATGTTTACCAGGGATATCATCAAATCCACATGGCGAAGGAGGATAGGGATAAGACCTCGTTCATCACTGATAAGGAGATTTATTGCTACAACATGATGCCATTTGGGCTGAAAAATGTGGGCGCCACATATCAGCGACTTGTAAATCAAATGCTCGGTGATCTCTTGGGAAAGACAGTGGAAGTATATGTGGATGACATGCTCGTTAAAAGCAGGAGATCGCAGGATCACTTGGAAGATCTTGCTCAGGCGTTCAGCATAATGAGGTCACATGGAATGAAGCTTAACCCAGACAAGTGTACCTTTAGAGTGACAGGAGGAAAGTTTTTAGGGTACATGATTAGCGAACGTGGGATAGAGGCGAACCCAGAAAAGATCCAAGCTATAATGAATTTGAGGTCGCCGACTTCGATCAAAGAAGTGCAAAAGCTTACGGGCAAGATCGCATCGCTGAGCAGATTCATATTTTGATCGGCAGACAGAAGCTTACCGTTCTTCAAGATCTTGAGAAAAGCAAAAAACTTCACACGGACCATGGAATGCGACCAGGCGCTACAGGGCTTGAAAGAATATCTCACTAAGCCACCCCTGCTCGCAACCCCGAAAGAAGGAGAGACATTGTTTTTGTACCTTGGGGTATCTGAGAATGCGGTTAGCTCCGCGTTGGTAAGGGAAGAGGAAAGCAACAAGAACCCAGTCTATTATGTCAGCAAGATGCTCTAGGGAGCAGAGTCCCGATAGTCCAAGATGGAGAAGCTTGCTCTTGCTTTGGTGGTGACGGCTCGAAAACTACGACCATACTTCCAATCGCACAAAGTGGTGGTGCTGACACACCACCCTCTCAAACACGTGATGTCGCGACACGAAGCCTCCGGGAGGTTGATCAAATGGGCGGTCGATGGGGCAGTACGAAATTGAATATCAACCTAGAACAGCCCAGAAAGCACAAGTGCTGGCAGATTTTGTGATGGAGTTGTCCAACGACCAGAAAGAGCCTGAAACAGTCGAACAACCTTGCTTGAAATGGATGCTACATGTCGATGGATCTTCTAACGTGAATAATGGGGGAGCAGGCATATTAATTCAAGGGCCAAAGGGGGTGGAGATCGAAGTTGCAGCTCGCTTATCTCTCCCGGTGCCGAACAATGAGGCAGAGTATGAGGCACTGATACTGGGTCTAGAGCTCGCACATGAAGCCAGTGCCCGGGATCTGGAGGTTTTCACAGACTCCCAATTGATTGCCCTACAGATCGAAGGAACGTACGAAACAAGGGAGAGGACGATGTCATCGTACAAAGAGATCGTTCAGCGATTAATGGGTAAATTCGAGAAGTGTTCTGTTTTGCAGGTCCCTAGGGTGGAAAACGACAAAGCATATGCCTTATCTAAATGTGGAGCTGCAATGGATGGAATCCAGGATCGCAAAATCACAGCCCTAGTACGCGATCGGCCGTTTCGAACAAAGTGGAGGTGCAGGTAGTCTCAGATACGGGGTCATGGAAGGATGAAATTGTGAAGTATCTTGAGGACGACACCCTGCCCGTCGACCCCATTGCAGCGAAGAGAGTCAAATTTCGAGCTACCCGATTCACCTTGCTAGCAGGCCAGCTCTACAAACGGACAGTGGATGGGCCCCTCCTGAAATGTCTAGACGAGGAGAGAGCCCTTTATGTGATGCGGGAAATCCATGAGGGAAGTTGCGGAAATCACTCAGGCGCGAGATCGCTAGCACAAAAAATCATGCGACAGGGATATTTTTGGCCCACTTTAGTCAAAGATTCCAAAGACCTGGTCAGAAAATGCGAGAGCTGCCAAAAATACGCCTCCCTGATACACCAGCCGGTGACCCCAATGGAGCCGATTAGATTAGCGTGTCCGTTCGACCAATGGGCAATCGACATTGTCGGACCTTTTCCACCCACGCAAGCTCAGAAGAAATTCATCATTGTGGCGGTCGAATATTTCTCCAAGTGGGTCGAAGCGGAAGCAGTGGCCAAGATATCCGAGAAGGAAGTCATCAACTTCATCTGGAAGAACATTATTTGCAGGTTCGGGATACCTAGAATATTAATATCTGATATTGGCACCCAGTTTTAGGGGAGAAAGATTACAGAATGGTGCAAGGAGCTCAAGATCGCACAGCACTTCACTGCAGTCGCAAACCCTCAAGCGAACGGGCAAACCGAAGTGACTAACCGGACGATCTTGCAGCACTTGAAGACAAGCCTCGAAAACAAGGGATCGTGGGTTGACGAGTTGCCGGAAGTTCTGTGGGCTTATCGCACAACTCCGCGATATGCCACGGGTGAGACTCCTTTCTGCCTAGTATACGGGACAGAAGCTATCAAATTAGGGAGGAGTCGCAAAGAATCATGCAGTACAATCCCGAAGCTAACCGAGATGAGCGAAGCTTCGACCTCACGGTGATTGAAGAAAAGAGAGAGGTCGCGTACGCCCGAATTCTGCACCATAAGGGATTGATGATGAAGAGCCACGATCGCAAGATTCGACCACGCCAACTGCAAGTAGGAGATCTCGTGTTGAAAAAGGTAGAAGCCTCCAAGCACGTAGGAAAGTTTGAGCCGCCATGGGAGGGACTATACAAGATAACCAAGATAAAAAAGAAGGGTACGTACAGGCTGCAAGATATGCAGGGTTGAGACTTGCCGCGCCCATGGAATATACAGAACCTGAAGAAGTTCTACGCGTGAACAATGAAGAAGTCGCATGTTGGAGCCTGTGAAAGGCCATCGATCTCAAGGAGATTGCATTCAGGAGCCTATGAAAGGCCATCAACCCCAAGGAGATCGCATTCAAGAGCCTGTGAAAGGCTATCAACCTCAAGGAGATCGCATTCAGGAACCTGTGAAAGGCCATCAACCTCAAGGAGATCGCATTCAGGAGCCTGTGAAAGGCCATCGACCTCAAGGAGATCGCATTCAGGAGCTTGTGAAAGGCCATCGACCTCAAGAAGATCGCATTCAGGAGCCTGTGAAAGACCACCAATTATGTAAGGTTAGGAAGATCATACCTTGTATATTGGGCATAGTTATTACTGCACATGTCAATGATAGGAAAAACTTGAATCAACTGTAATTTTCCTGAAGCAATTTATAAAACTGTGTACATTTTCATGCTTATCTTTGTATATGCACATTTCTATGTTTTTATCGTTATCTACTAGCAAAGTCATCCAATTAAACGTGAACTGAAAAAGACGCGTCCAACTATGCGATCTGAAAAAGACGCATCCAATTAAACGCGAACTGAAAAAGACGCGTCCAATTATGTGATTTGAAAAAGACACATCCAAATAAATGCGAACTGAAAAAGATGCGTCCAACTATGTGATCTGAAAAAGACACATCCAGATAAACGCGAATTGAAAAAGACGCGTCGAACTATGCGATCTGAAAAAGACGCATCCAATTAAACGCGAACTGAAAAAGACGCGTCCCATTATGTGATCTGAAAAAGACACATCCAGATAAACGCGAATTGAAAAAGATGCGTCCAATTATGTGATCTAAAAAAGACACATCCAGATAAACGCGAACTGAAAAAGACGCGCCCAACTATGCGATCTGGAAAAGACGCATCCTTCCTTCTAACTGAAAAAGAGGCGTTTTCTTATACGAACAGAAATACGTTCAGTTTGTTACAGGAGAGGGGATGCAATCTTCAAACGATTAAAAGCAGTAAAGGAAACAAGAGGAAGCAAACACGCCAGAGGACAAAAAATGATTTCATTGATGAATTTTCATTTACAAGTTCTCTCTATGCCCCACGAGTCAATTCCCCTAAATATACAAGTCAGTGTTCTCGATATATCAGGGGGAAGAAAGAATCATACAAAAAAAGGCTCAAAATCCTATAAAAAACGGGAGGAGATCAAGTAGCACCACCATCATCATCTTTGTCCTCAGCCTCAGCTTCTAACTCTGCACGCAAGGCCATGAATTCGTTATCCTTCAGATCAGGGTCGGGGGGATAAGGCTGGAGATCGCCATCGAGAGTGATATCCAACTGGCTGCGATCAAAGGACTCTTGGAATCCGCCAAGTTTCTCGATTTGGAATTCGCAAGTCTTGTAACCCTTGGCAAACGAGTCAGTAGATTTGAGTTCCAAGGCAGTCGTAAAAGTGTCCATATTCAAGAAATCGCGGACGCCAGCCATTCGAGAACCAGCCAGAAGTTTTTGGTGTTCTTCCAAAGTGATGCGACCGGACTGGCCTTCCTCGAAACCTCGCGTATGGCCTTCGGCCAGTCTAGCCTCCCGGCCAGCCTCGAACCCTTCCTTCCTGCCTTCAGCCAGAGCAACATCCCTCTCAGACAAGGCGATCTCCTTCTCCTTCTTGGCGACATCGAGCAATCTCCTTCTCCTTCTTTATGCCCTCCAAATGCTTGATCTTTTCCGCATAGGCCAGTAGTTCGTCTGCGTGCTTCAGCTCCTGGTTATCCCGTTCTACCAACTGGGCTTGGAGCTCCTTCACCTTCCTATTAGTCATGATGTAGTTCTTACGATAGGATGTGCACTTCAGGGACAAGCTCCAGAGAAATGTTAAGCCCTGCAAAATCACGCAAAGTTATTCGAGATCGAACATGCAAGCCGGTCCAAGAACAAAAGATTACCTGCAGCATGGCATGAGCCCCATATTGCTCGATCCGAACAGGGTTGTTCGTCACCAAGGAGCTCTGGTCGTGGAGGGAGGTCATTGAATTGTACAGATCGAAAGGTTCTCCCCCCGCTTTAGCACAAAGCACCGTGCTGGAGGAGCTATCCCACCTGGAAGGTGTTGCGTCTCCCTGAGGTGCATCAGACTGCGACTGAAGACCCCTTACAAATTCCCGAGTCTCCTCCCAGTGTAAAGCGAGCTGCTCCAACCTCAGGAACCTATCTCGCTCGTCCTCTTGGCTAGATTTGTCTGCAGCTTCCCAAGCCATCCTGCTCAGAGTCTTAGGCCGTTGGGATTTGAATTTTGAAGAACTGGAAGGATCCGCTAGCTCTTTCCCCTTTGAAGCTTCCCCCTACCCGTGTTTTTGCGAGGACCGCTTTCTTTTCTTCGACTTCTCCCCACCTTCGCGATCTGGCCTCTCAAACCTCCCCCCCCGGTCTTCGCTGATAGTGTCTAAGTTCAGGTCGAGGTCGCTGGAGTTCTATCCGAGGAGGGGTTGGGAAGGAGTCTCTTCACTATCAACCGGGATAGGCTGACAATTCGCGGGACTCGCTGGCACATGGGCTCGCGGAGGAACGGGCGCAGGAGGAAGATCCTTAGGAGGAAGGTCCTTAGCAGGAAGATCCTTAGAAGGAGCGATCCGCTTCCCCTTAGCCTTGGCCTTGACCATTTTGTTCGCGGCTGCCTTCATCCGTAGAGTATTGCGCGAACTCATGATTATGCTATCTGCAAGAAAAGCCAAAGCGTGTGAGCAGGTTCGAACAGGATGATGAAAACAGTGATAGAAAAGAGAATCACCTAAGGACTCTTCGATGTGGAGGGATGCTGGAGAGAGCCCAGAAAGTTGCAAAACCTTCTCAGAGAGAAGCTTCTTGGGTCGTATTTATAAGCCGTTAGGCTAGTTATCTGATCGCCCTCCAGCCCCCCTCCACTGGTTTTCGGAATAGGTTTATACTTGGTCTATTCATTCTTAAAGGGCCAGACACCTCTAGGAGATCGAATGAAAATATAGCGATCTAACCAGACCCCTACATTCGACTTCAGGACGCTCAGATACTAGCATTCGGGCCTGGCCGAAAGATAAAAGAAGCCTCTACTACTGGATCGTTTCGAAGTGGTGAAAGAATACGAACTCCAAAAATTATCAAAATTGGGTTCTATACCTAGGAATTGCATTATTACAACAAAAAGGACGATATGAGTAATAGAATTGGGGGAAAGTTGCATAGGGCATAACCCCAATTTATTCAAAATCGAGGCTATAGGGGGAGACAAAGGGAATCGCAGTCCAGCATCGAGGTGTTTGATAGAAAAAGCACTAAAACCCTCGGGAGGACGGTGCATGCAATCAAAAGTGGCAGGAATGATAATATCGTAATCAGGCGGAATGTAATATTTCTCCCTAATCTTAAGAATAGGCGTCCTAACGTTACTGACTACGACTTCCCAAGGATTTTTGGCGAGCCTATCTTGGAATTTTGCAAGAGTTGATGGGCCGGCATGTTCATCAGTAAGCTTCGAAATAGGAAACTTTTTGTTCCTTTTTGGAGAGGTAGAGAAAGACCCGTGAGAAGACTTAAATGTAGACCTAGATGCGGACCCAGATATAGATCTAGACGTGGACCCAGATGCAGACTTAGAAGAGGTCGTAGAAGACCCCGAACCAGGGTGCGACTTAGAGTTCGAATTAGAGCTGGAAGACATCGTACCTTAGAACAGGATGACTCTGGAAGCTGCAGATCGAATGCGGACTTCGGGTTGCGAATACGAGTCGCAGAAAGTGTATATGTGGGGCAGGAGAAAAGGTTTGAATGGCTGGTGTATTTATAGACGAGCCCCTCTTGAGATGCGCGCCGAAGGGCAAACCGATGAGATGTCGCCACGTGTCCACCTGGGTAGCCGATCGACGGATACGACGGTTCGACTTCTTCAAAGGCCACGGTCGTGCACTTTGAAAAAGTGGGGGAGTAATGATGGGTATACACATGTAACCCCTGCGAAAAAACCAAACTACCCTTTATTAAGGGCACAAAGTCATTTCGCGATCAAGATTCGCGCCCTTTTGTAACGGGCGGGTCGCGGAGGACCCGATCCGGATCGCACAAACCGACTGAAGACCCGGACAATGACAGCCATTCGATCAGAACGTAAGCCAGCAGGATAAAGCCACGTGGCCCAGTCAACAGTATCCAGCTGTGCCTATAAATAGACCCCGAAACGCCGTTATTGAGGTAACTGTTGCGCATTTATTGAAATAGAACTTTGAGATCGCATACATTTCTCTCGATCAACCTAACTTGAGCGTCGGAGGGTCATTGTCGGGGATGTGCCCGACGAGCTCACGGTTCGTGTTTTATTCTCAGGGAACCCAAAATCTGATCTAGGAAGAATTGGACTATCTGCAGTGAGATCGTCTCAGGAGATCACTAATTTTGACCCGGAACAAGGGTTGAGATAAAAGTCGAGCTCACTCAAAATAATAATTTTTTTAAAAGGTTAAATACAACAAAACCCTCTATAATAATACTTTTTGGGAAGTACTCAATTTTGGTATTGACAAATGTTTATAGAGCTAGAACGAAAATGTGATTCTTCGAAAATAGTTGCAAATTACTATTTCACATGACAAAACATGTCGTTGTCAAAATTAGAAGAGACGCCTCCTAAGTCATATCGTTCATGTTTTGTCTTAGTATTTAAATGGGAAAAATGCAAGCAACCCCTATGTAATATCTCAAATGAGCAAATTACTCCTTTATGAAAAAAAAATAGCGATTTACCTCCCTATGGGTGTGGTCAGAGGTCAGCTTCGGTTTGTCACATCTTTTCGATTATCTCTTGTTATGTAAGCTCTTTGTACTCGTCTCTCGACATCATAATTAAATGTAGTTTACTCATCGTAAAATGTGAAATGAGCAAATACCCTCCTCTGTAAAAAAAAAATTAGTAAATTTTTCTCATGTATTTGAAAATGAAGCAAATTAGCTCATATTGGTGGTTTGGGAGGGGAGGTAGTTTGCTTCATTTTTCAAAACACGTAGGATAATTTACTATTTTATTTTCCACGGGAAAACTTTTTATTCATTTCTCATATCACAAGAGATTAAAGTGCATTGTTTTCCCTCGACATCATGACCTTTCATTTTGTGGGTCCCACGAGTTGAAGATATAATATTAAAGGACCATCCTTATACCATAACTTTTTAATATGAATATTTTAATACAATTTTCTTACGTGCAACTCTTCATTTAAAAATATTATTATTGACTACAATATTAATAATTGTGGCTAAGAATTATGACAAATAACTAATATTAATCACATTTAAATAAAATTTATGTAGAAAAATTAATTTTTCATCATGAAAAAATTATTTGTGATATCTAAGAGTCATAGTAAAAATATTTATCATGTCTTTTAGTAATAATAAATATTTTAGCCACCCTCGCAGAAACTACGACTAATAACTATTGCATGGCCGAGTAATTAACTATTTACTATGGCTATTTATTATTAACCATGGCTAATTTGTTATATTTCTTGTAGGGTCTTGCATGTGGATTTTTTATTATTATTATTATTATTAATATGAGATGATAACATCGAGTCCCAATTTTATTTATTTGGAATTATTCTAATAATATATTAAATGACTACTTTATGTAAAGTTTAATATTAATACATTAACATATAATCCATGTAATCGAGATAAGTAACTCTATAATATGTACAACACAATAAAACATATAATCTATATTTTATTGTTAAGAGAGAACAGCCTTTTGATGATATCTACTTTTTTTTATTTGCCAATTTATATATTCTTTTAATTTTTAATTTAATTAATTTTATTAACTTCCCATCCTCCCCTTCTTCCAAACCCCCAAATCACTCCTCTAAAACCCCAAAACTAGGATAATGGAAGGTGTATGGTAGAATCAACCTGCTATAACTGATTGAAGAAAAACACTCTTAATCCTTTTCCCTAGGGTTTTTTTTTTAATTTCTCCAACATTATGTATTATCTATATTTATCAATATTTTTTATAAATGAAAATATTTTATGAACTTATTATCTTATACATATATTTTTAAGTATTTTTTACTCTACAAAAATTAAATTGTAATGTCATTTATACAAACATTTTATTTTAAATAAATTCTGACACTTATTAGTGTGACTATTAGGGGCACCATATGGTGAAGTATCAAAATTTACAAAAGGTTGCTATAAAGACCTATTTCTAGTTCCAGTATAACTTTTTGGAATATCCTTACATAGATGGTAAGTCATGTACTTATGGTTGAGCCACGTCGTTATAGCAAACGTTTACCTTTAATTTCAACACAATATATATTTCAATAACGAAAAGCAATAAACATCACAAAATAAAATACATATATAGCCCAAAGGGTATAAGGGTTAAACGGCTTATTCCAACTACCTAATACCTCGTTGTGTCCGCACCAAGAACATAATCTGCGAAAGTCTTGAGATTGACATAAGAGGTACCTCCATCTTCCGGTTTGCGTACACTCAATCCAGTCCTCCACAAATCTTGTATGAGTTTGGCATTTGTGGTCTGATCAGTCCGTTGTGGGAACGACACCACAGGCACCCCTGAAACTAAACTCTCAAGCGACGAGTTCCAACCACAGTGAGTCAAAAAGCATCCCACAGAAGGATGCGACAGAACCTCCACCTGAGTACGTACACCAAGGCACAATCTTGCGTTGCTTTTCCAAATCCTTCCCACAGCTCAGCATTTCCTCTAGTTTCCCACTATTTTCTACGCCTCTGATCACCCAGAGGAATGGCCTTACGCTTTTGATCAGACCTTTGGCTATCTCTTCCATTTGTGGTTTAGATAGCTCAGAATAGCTGCCAAAAGCTACATAAATTACAGATAATTTCTTTTTGGAGTCCAACCACTGTACATAATTCAGAGACTTCTGGATCAAGTCACCTCCAAATTCAGTATCCAAAGGGTCTTTTCCATCTAAAAATGCGGACGGAATTAGTGGCCCTATATCCATCAACTTGTACTTATCTATAACACTCAAAGGCCCGGGCTCCTAGGCTTGAAATGTGTTCACAAGGACTATCGGGCTATTCTCTCTGTCAAGAATCTCACAATTCTGTGTGTAAATTGGCAGTGCAAAGTCATATACGTTGGTGTTTGAAGGAAATAGAAACGATGGCAGATCACTAGGCTCGAACACCGGTAGTGGGAAGCTTAATGACTTCATTACTTCGAGCAGCATCAAAATACTTATTGAAGTAGTAAAAATAAACACCAAAAACAGTGGCTGGTTGGATCCAGAGAAGACTTACTGGAATGTGAAGATGGGAAGCCACTTGACCAGCCCAAGGGACAAGAAGACTGTAGATTACACGAGTAAAAGGATGCCCTTCTTCCCGTTTTGCCCGAATAGCGTCTTCCACTGCCTTGCTGCCGTGATTTCCGAGTGCAGATATAATGTTTTGAGCATCATCAGTTGACCAGCCATTGTTAACCATCGGTAAAGGAAACGAAGTCGATTAGGCCATCAACTGTTGAAGAAGTTGTGGTCATGCGGCGTATGGCGGAATGGCTGGTTAAGAAGGTGACCTTAACGCCAAGTTTTGAGAGGCGCTTCGCAAACTGGAGAGATGGATTAATATGGCCTTGAGCTGGAAATGTGACTAGCAGCACATGGACCATTTTCACAAGGAGACCACCGGAGAAGAGCAAGCAGTAATACTCAGTGTCTGTGTGTGTGATATATGGATAGTGTTCGTCATGGAGTACAATATAAAGATAAGGTTTAGTTTGGAGATTACTGGTTGTGTTAATTACATCTGACCAAGGAAAGATTAGCATGGAAAAAAGAAACCATCGAATTTTTTACTTTTTTTTTTTAAATTGATAAAATACGAAACCGAAATTAATATTGAATTAACTTATCAAAATCAATAGTATAATATTATTAATTAAACCACAGTATGGAGAAAAAAGTATTAGCGACAAAAAATTAATTAAGTAACAAAATTAAAATTATCATTAATTATCTATATTATATAACTATATGCGAAAATGACAAATTTGGTTCTGTAAGTATGAGTAGCTGGCACATTTAGCTCTTTATCTTTCAAACCGACAGATTTTGTCCGTAACTTTCAAGAAGCGACATATTTAGTTTTGAAACCAAATATAGGATAATTTTACCCCTATATAACTTTAAAATGAACTTTTTAGTCTAATTTCATTTATATTTGGATTCTGATTCCCATGCTCACTTAGAATGGTATCAGAGTCTAGATTTATTGAAAACATATTTGTTTATATCACATTTAGATGTTTTATCCACTAACGAAGAAGACTATTTAAGAAAATAGGAACAAACAAAAGTTCGAGTACAATAGAGAATACTTTCAGATTTTGAAAGAACAAGATGGAATTTCTTTATGAAAATTCTAGAAAAGGGAGAAGATTATCGCCAGCCACCGGATGAAGGTTCGACTGATAATCAGGAGTATTTCTAGATCTTAACAAAACAGAGAAAGAATTTCGTTTTAGGATTTCTAAAGAAGGCTACAAAACCAGACCCCAAACCTCTAACCAAGAAGAAGGAATAAGAAGAATGGTGGAGAATCCACCAAATCAAGAAGGTGCTACAAGAAAATACGATGAAAAGCCTACGAGCAACCAAAGTCCATGGTGGAATCCTAGCCAGGAGAAACAAAACAAGTAAATTCCTTCACCAATACAGTTTTTAAAATTATAATTAAAGGAATTGACTAGAAAGAACTCAAGTAAGATACCTAGAAGATCTTACAAGATCTAAGAGAAATTCAAAAGACAGTTCAAGATTATGAACATAAATTAATCCATATGCCTATGAAAATATAAACTTTGAGCCAGTAGGTGCATGAGATCTTTAAGATGTTCCCAGAACTACATAAGGATCTTGCAAATCTGAAAACAGAAGTTACCAATCTAAAGAGAAATAAAAGAGAAAGTCCCGTGACATCCAGATCCAAACAAGAAAGAATTAAGGATGTCCTCTGACCAGTATCTCTTCTTCATCAGAAGGGAAAGACAATGGGGATTCCAAAATCAAAGATAAGAGATAATCTGATCCTCGAAACCATAAAATCCATAAAATAATAGAGGTAAGGAGGGCAGATCTATCAAATCTACAGGAATTGACTGAATCTTTTCCCAACATGGGATTGTGGACTTAGTCAACATTCAAACCAAAGAAATCACTCCAGCACTACTGCTGCTGGAGGGAAGTGCAGGTTCCAATGATCCTCCATAAGATCATCCAGGAAAGTACGGATATCCACACCAACTTAACACCAACATTTGTGCGGACCAGACTTAGAGAGAATCTAGGAAGAAACACAATGAGAGTGCCAGAAAATACACATTAGGCAAGGACAATTATCTAGCCCTTGCATCCATGAAGCTGATAGACGAATGGGTTGCAGACATGAAGACAACAACATCAACCCTAGAACTTTACAAAGAAAACTTCATAAGATCAATGGAGTTGGGCTTGGAATGTTCTGTAAAGATCAGATGGAATAATACCCTAAAAGATTCCAAAGCCAGTATTCTTGTTGGAGATTCAAAAAGCGCAATGGCAGAACGACTAGGAAAGTTTATCAAGATACACTTCCTTGGAAAAGGATATTTCAAAGGAAGTAAGTCAAAGAATGCTAGAGAATATGCACAAGCCCTCTTTGGCCTTGAATTGAGAAGTGTTTGTGCAGTAGATGAATATATTTATTAGTTTCGCAAGTATTTTTTCCAAAGTGGAGTAGTAATAGAAGTAGTAGCCCCCATGTTCTTTGCAAAGATCTATAAACCATGGAGGGAAATGTTGATCAAATTATACAAAGTACCTAAAGAACAGCTGGACTCAGTCACAAGGAGGATGTCCCTTTTCAAAGACAAAATGAAGGATTGCTATTATTAAGCATTCATCTAAAAGAACATGAAGAGGTTGAGAGATAAGATCAAGAAAACTCCTCACTGTCGTGATAACAATAATTTTCCTAAAATTATAGGAGAATCAAGTGAGCCGAGGAAAAGTGAGAAGCAGAACAATGACTCCTACCTTAGGAGTTTCAAAAGAACCTCATTCAGGCAATTATCATGGTGGTCTAAATCAGAGGTCAGATCATACAAATCTGGATAGAAATCAGACCAACAAGGGTCTCATTGATCTAGGCGAACAGAGACCATATCTATGGAAAACACCCCTACAAGGAGAACTTTCAGATAAGCCCATACCAGGCTAATGAAAGTTTCAAAAACTGCAACTACTGGACGTGCGGAACAAAGGGATATATATCTCCAGGTTGCCCGCAGAAACATGGTGAACTAAGAAAATTTGAAGCTACGAATGACATTGTAGACACAATCTACTATGGCAATTTGGTACCCATATACCGATTCAAAGATCTTTCTTCAGACGAAAGTGTGTATGAGGAAGAAATAGAGACTGATTCGGATGGATCTTCAATCTAGTCAGAATAACTACAATGAGGGAGATAGGCTTCAAACCTCTAAAAGCCTCTCAAGATTAGTTCCAAGGATGAAGGTATCTAGCACAACCATGAAAGAATCATGTGTCAAGAGTCCAACCTCAGCCCATACGATGGATTTAGGATTAGAGGAATCGGGAGATCCTCAACCAGATAGGACTAAACCAGAGGAAACATCATAGAATTTACAAAGTAAGTTCAGGTGAGTTTGTTGTTCCATGGAACTTACAGGTAATGTGATGGAAATTCAGCTTATTCCTAAAGAAGAAATTCTTGAAGAATTAAGTAAGCTTAGACAAAAAGTAGCGGTTACTATGAAATGGATCCACATAGGAACTATTGTGGTAGTAATAAAAACAACTTTCAAGGAAGGATTGATTAAAAAATACATTTAATCAGTAATGGATAGACGAATCAATAACTTAGGAGATGGTTGTCCTAGAACAATGATAAAAAAATTATATGAAAGAAAATTAATGTTTGATATTCATCTTAAAATTGCATACAACCTAGTAGGCCAAGATTTCAATAGATGTCCTGAACAGATCTCATTAAACACAATTGGGGAATACTCATCAATATTTTTGTCACCAATGAGTTTAATGTCCTGAAACAGTTTACTAGGCAAGGATGTCTCAGTATAAAGCTCTTCAAGTTTATCCCACAATTCTTTAGAAGAATTTTGTTTACCAACTTTACGTAAAACAGTGTCAGACAAGTTCGAAATAATCGAGGAGTAAGCAAATTCATCATTTTCTTGTATTTTTTCTTCTGAAATATTTTCCGAATAGTTGTCATCAATGTCTTTAAAAACTCTTTGCTGAATCAAAATGCCTTCATTTTTTGTTGCCAGATTGAAAAGTCACTTTTTCCATCGAAAGGTTGTAGGTTATATCCGGCCATTAAAACAAATTTTAAAAAAAAATTCAGAAAAGGTTTTTAAGCAAGTTTTAGTGATTATTCAGAAAAAATATTTTTAACAAGTACTCTCAGCAAATAAGTCACAGAAATATCAGAAAAACACGACAGATCACAGTAACTAATCAAATAAAACGAGGATGACAAAATCACAAAGATTGCAGTTGATATCTCAGGAAATCAGAGAATGCAGCAGATATGTAATATTGCAATAAAGAACAGAGAATATGTCGCAGTAGAGTTCTCAGTAAGATTATAAGATCATAGAGATCACAATCATTCAAAAAACAGTTAATAAATAATCAAATCACTACAAAATATATATCAATAGTTTTTTAGGAGATCACACAGATCAATACAAAGAAATCACACAGATTGATAATATCACAAAGATTCAGAGATCACAACAGATCAACAGGTAATGAAAGCAGAGTATAACGAAACCCGAGGTTTACCAGCCTAAGTCCCGTCTTAGATACTCGACGACCTCAAGGGTCCGGCCAAGAGGGATATTAGGGGGCTTAACCACGGTAAATGAACACAGAAGAATAAATAATATCCAACAGTAATATAGAACGGAGATATCAACAGAAAATAAAAAGGAGGGGTTTCAGAGGTTACCACCACCGGACTCTTTTCGGATCAGAGATGGCTCTAATACCACTGTATGGTTTGAACCCCTGAGTGATACCTTAAACAAATGGCCTGACAAGCTATTACAGAAATATAATGGAGTACAAAACTCCTTAGATATTACAGACCAAATAAGAGAAACAAAAAAATATAAACAAATTATATTTGAGAATAAAGAAGGTAGCTAAGATAGAACCAGATCCAAGTGGTATAGCACAAAGCTCTGTCACAGAAAACTCAGAATCTCACAGTTGCACCCACGGCTACTCCACCTTAACAACTTCAAAATCACCGAGATCCACAAGTCACAGAGACTGATAACATGTTCACTAATAACTCGAAGGATTTGGAGATATGTGAGATGTATTTCTTATGTATTTCGGCCAAAGGGAAAAAATCTCTATTTATAGGAGTTGGTGAGGACAACTGATAAGGAAGGCTTGGTGGCTTTCCATAAGCCATTAGATTGGCTTAGGAAAGCCACTTCCTTCTCCGGTGAAGAATAGAGAAGGAGAATCACAGCAAATCCATGGCAGAATATAGAAGAGGTAAAAAGGGGAACAGAAAACAGCGGCACAGTTGAAAAGAGAAGCAGACTAAATGCTTCTAAGGTTAGGTTACACCTTAAGTATAGAGTAGTGGGTCGGGTATCGGGTACTGGGTATGGGCCGAGTAGAGTTGAAGTGGGTCTTGTCAAGTGGGTGGAACTTGTGGGCTTTGCCTTAGTAGGCCGCGGTCATTGGACCACAATTATCAACAATAATAAAATCGAAACAACTAAAAACTCCGCTGTCAAGGTGCGTATAAGTTTTGTGTCAAAAGAGCTTTCTCTAGTAGTTCGAGAAACTGAAGTTAGCCAAAATAATTCAAAAGTATTTTTTTGAAATTAGAAGTTGAAAACTACTTTTTTAAACCTCTCGCAAAAGGAGGTTATAAGATTGTTACATCTTACTTTTCTGGGAGTACTTACAAATACTAAAATAAACACTTATAAACATCTTTTATTTAGCTAATACATATAGCTATCTAATGTCGTATCATTTGCCCTGACTAAGGATCCTGCTCTACGAAAATCTATAAAATGAGACATGATCATTTTCATAACACATTCTCACACTTCAACTCTCATTTTCTCTGGATTTTTTAGCTATTTTCAGCATACTTTGGCACTCTAAACAAATTATATCATTTTAACACTATTTTCAACTATTATTATCACTTCGATTCATGTTTCTCTTTTATTTCTTCAATAAACACGGTACTAATATAAGCATTGGAGTGATAATTTTTGTTATGTATGTCAATACCCTGGTAATTTTAAAATTTTTGTGGAAGTCCTTCGATTATTATGATGTTGTTGGACCCCAGTACGTATCAATATATTTAAAGCACAAATGCTTTTTAAGATTTTCATCTAAAAGTTAACAATAAATATGCTTTAATGTTAATAAAAAAAAATATAATTAGCAGCTTAAGGAATTGAAAACTTCAAAGACTAAAAATTAAGTAATATATGAGTAAAATAAAAAATACACAAATATCGAATGTAAACAGATATTATTAATTTTTTAAACTTAAATTTTCAACTACCCAATCTAAATAATTTTAGAGAAAGATGAATAATTACATCCCCATTTCTAAATATATATCATTTACAAAATCAAGACAAAGGTGTATCAATCATATTTTTTCACAAATGTGCAACATTTCATCAATGTTTCATTTTTCTTTTATATTAAGAAAATTGAATATATTTATCAAGAAAAATCAAGTTTCATTTGATTAGTTAGTTAATAACTTTTGGATTAGTTTAAATAAATAAGATAAATTGTCTGTGATTAGTATTTGTTTTATATATATCATACTAATTTATTACTTTAATTTGATCTCTGATGCTCAAGTTAGTAATTATTCATTCAATATTTCAATCAAGAATATTTTTGTTTTAGGTAAAAAGTTAATTTGATACTAAATTAATGTTTAAAATATATTAAGAACATACAAATAAATACATGGAACGTATAAAGGGTATTTTTGTCCCAACAATTAACGTTGTGGGGGAGGGGTTTAAGACTTGGACTAGATTTGAGGGAGCTAAAGTGTATTTAACCCTAATTTGAATTCAAATTTATCCCTTTTAATTTATTTTCAAGATTCCATATCTAAAGTTGATATTAGGTTTTTCAGATATTTGTTGGTTGGAAATTGTCCTTCAACATAATTTTCAAAACATTTAGTTGTATTGTGTTGATTATTGTGCATTGGACTTCAATCAAAGATAATTTTCAAAAGAATTTGTTACTCTTTATTGACTAAAGAATTTAACTATGTTTTTTCTTATTTTTTGTTTGTTTAAACATTTAATTTTAATAAGCATTAAAACAAAATCATACGAAATCGTGTAAAATTGCACTTTCGATTTTGTTTTTGAAAGTGACAATTGACAAATTATTATGAAAAATTGTAAATAGCAATTCGATTTAGAAATAGCGTAGAATTTATCGGAACTGCACTGTGATCACTCCTACTAGAAGCTAGTGGCACCCCTAGGATGCTTGTACCTTCTTTGGATTTCTGTAAAAAAAATTCAACTTTCTTTTGGACTACGTTGGTCTAATTATAATAATTTCAATTAAAAATTACCCTTTTTAATTTATTTTCAGAATTGCACATTTAAAGTTGGTGTTAGAATTTTCAAATAATTGGAATAATTTAGCACTAATATTTACAGCTTTCACATATTTAATATTATAGAATTTTATATTTTAATTGCTATATTATCCTATCTTCTAGACTAACATATATTAAATTATTATAATTACTTAAAAAAACATTTTTTTGGGCAATCATGCAAGTCTATTTATTGTGTATGAATAAACAATGATAATACTTATTGAATACTTGTTTTTATTAACATTCAATATTTTAGTAATATTGACAAGTAAAAAACGTAAATATGAATTGTAGTAATTGAATAAAACTTATGATTTTTTACGAACCAAATTACTAAAAACAAGTGAAAATATTAAATAAAAGCAAGCTGTTTAATGCTTAAGGGTAAAATGAGCTTTAATCATTAAGTTTGTTTTAAAAGTGTTTTTTTTTTTTTCAAAAATTACCAAATTTTGCTTTTATCTGTTTTCTATTGTAATTTTTACAAACACCACCACTTCTAATTCTGTCTTAATTTTCAACTTATTTTACAAAAAACCACTAATCTAAAAATAAAAGTTTGTGCAAATAATCTTTAAGTTGATTTAAGCGAAAGCCCTAAGGAGTTTCCTACCAACTCTTACAGCTTATTAATAAAATTATAAAATAGATAGACGGACACGTGGTATAGGTTCCCAACACATTAGGACACGTCACTCCAAAGAATCTCTAGCAAACTCCTATACATTTGGTGGCAACATAGCTCATAACTAGCAAGTAACAGACTCCTGGAAGACTTGGATAGACTGAGCAAGACTAGTCAAAAGGCCATAAGTCCTTCCAGATAATTCTAAATCCTGAGGTAAGTACTAACTTAAGTATTAATGTGTTAACCTCTATTTTTCAAGTTAGTCCCTCATTAATCTTATGATTTCTTTGAAGATCCTCCAACCCTTATGGTGTGGCTAAAATCTGATACTCATCACTAGCGCCATCTGTGGGAACACTTGAAATTTCTAAATGAAAAATGATAAGTTCAGATAATCGAGGTGACAATGGATCTTTTAAGGGAAACATGCCCTTCCTTGCTGTGGTAGTTTCAGCTATTCCACCTCCAGAGAAGGTTATAAGGGGATCCACTACCCCTAATCCAGCTTTTGACCCGATAGTTATACCTACTATCGTCAACCCGCTTCTTGATGAGGAGCTCCGACAGTTCATAGTGGAGACCATCAATGCAATTCTTCGAGGCTCCCAACCTAGTGGAGTAGGACAATTCTCCCAATACGAAAAGAGTGGGGCATCAAGTGAGCAAGGAACTAATGAGCAAGTTCTTATTGGTCTCCAACAGGATGGATCTTGTACCTGTCGAGCTTACAAGCGAGGAAGGGGTTCCCTAGGGACCTCCTGAGAGCTAGCACTCTCTCATGAAGAAAATGATGGAATTCCGCCAAAGGGTAAGGAACGAAGTCCGCTTTTGGAGCGTGGTATCATACGAGAGGAGCTCCTTACTTATTTCAAGATGCCCTTGAATCTATCCATTTACAATGGCACCACCATCCTTACTGAGCATATTTTATGTTTGAAAACATAGATATGCTACACAGGTATACTAATTGTATTAAATAACATGTTCTTACTAACTAATCAATTCTATTCAACAGTGATTCGACTAGCTTCCAAATCAATAACATCTTCCACAAAGTTTAGCTCCCTTTTCCTATCCAGTTCTCTAGCAGCACGAAGTGCCGAAAATCAGGCATTAGCCTCTTCGAGGTGAACCTAAAGGAGAGAAAGAGACATAGACGGCATATATTGAATATTTTAACAAGGCCATCTTAAAGGCCCAGACAAGGCACCTAGAGATATTGATCAATGTCATCACCCAAGGCTTTGTGGGGGACCTCTATATTGAATCCTTGGCTAAGAATCTTGTTTTCGACTTCTATGACCTACTAGCTTGGGTACCCAGGTATATAAATTTAAAAGATACACAATTAATAAAGAAAAATAATCAGCACAACAAATGGATGGTAATGAAGGACCCTCATCCCGTAGGAGTAGAGCGGAACCCAAAAGACGATTTAATCCCCTCAATCATGAGAATGAGCATTACGCCCCACTCATAACCAACCCAACATTTATAGCCATAGATCAATTTCCTACTCTACATTGACCTAAAGTTTTCGAGGAAGGACCGCAGTTACCTAAATCTAAGTATTTCTGTAGGTGTGACAGGGAGTATGGGCACGATACCGACAAGTATCGCCGGCTAAGACATGAGATAGAATAACTGATCCCAATTGACTATCTTAAGGATTAAGTTGATAAAGATTGACAAAGCGAGCAAGGGAGGAGCACTCTCGCCATAAGCTCCCGCAGAAGTTAGGAGAGAACTGCAGATTCCTCTAGAAGGGAACACAGAAGGGATGAAACTCCTACCTAGAAGTAGAGCCTGAAAAACACAACGGCCAAAGTTGTGATCCACATGATAGAAATATGACCTACTGATGGGGACTCCAAGAGGGCCAAACATGCACATGCTAGCATGTCTAGAGCATTCATGGAAACTGATTGCAAAGTACAACTAAGATGATTCATTTCCTCATAGTAGACGTACCTTTAACTCACAACAACATCCTAAGGCGACTAGCTCTGAATGCCTTCTAGGCGATAGTCTCCACCTACCACACGAAGTTGATTTATCCTGTTGGAGCTAAGTGGAGAAATTAACAGACAATCAATACATATCACGAAAATGCTACGTCGAATCTCTGAAAAGATGCAATAGGAATTATGTGGAAATAAACCTCTTTCAGCGCAACCAGGAGAAAGATAACAGACCTACCCAATATGACGAGTAGGGAAACGAGGTTCCTGCCTGCATGCAGTTTATAGAGGAGTTGTTGAGTATCCAGTTGGTCCCAGGAAAGCTAGACAAAACTATCAAGATCGGCTCCCAGCTCAGCCCTGTGTCAGTAGGGCAATTGACTACTTTCTTGCAGGAAAATGGGGACATTTTTGCATAGCCAACTGGTGAATTGGTTGGAATGTATCCCAGTGTTACAGTGAATAGCTTAAACCTAGAACCATCCTTCCCTCCTGTGAAGCAGAAGAAGAGGCATTTTGGTTCGAAAAAGGACAAAGTCATCCAGAAGGAGGTAAGCTCGTTATGGGGCATATTAAGGAGATTCAATTTTCCTAATACTTTTCAAATCTGTGCTTATTCCCAAGCCACATAACAAATAATGCATGCGTGTGGATTTTAGAGATGTTAAAAAACCATGTTGTACGGACTTCTACCCTTTCCGCCGCATAGATTAGCTAGTGGATTTCACATTTGGTCATGAATTATTGAGTCTAATAGATGCCTCCTAGGGTTATCATCAAATTATGCTTAATCCTAATGACCAGAAGTGAGTTAGCTTTATTTTATTGATGTATTGTTTCGCCATTCCGGCCAAATAATGCAGGTGCTACCTATCAATCACCGGTGGACTGCATGTTTATAGAGCAACTGAGGTGTAACATGAAGTACACGTTGATGACATACTAGTGAAGGCTCGCAAGTGGACCAACATATCACCGACCCAGCTGAAACGTTTGACATACTAAGGAGGTACTAAAGGAAATTAGATTTGGCTAAATGCGGATTTCGAGTTCGAAGCGGCAGATTCCTTGCCTATATGGTCACAAGGAAAGGCACTGGCCAATCTAGGTAAAGTACTAGCACTACAGGAAATGAAACCTCCTATCAACCTCAATGAGGTTTGAAAACTAGCTGGCAGCTAGTTCATATCCCGCTCTGTAGAGCGTAATCTAGCATTCTTCAAAGTTCTAAGATAAGTGTGTGATCTATGTGTGAATCAATTCAATTAATTTAATTTTGGTCCATCCATCCAATAGATTATCCCATAAGTAAATAATTTAATTACTTACATCTTCCAAAATTAATTTCAAATTAATTCATTTTTCCTTCTCTGTGGTCCGTGTTTGACTCTTTAGGTTCACTTTTAATTAGACTTTGGCTTGTATCTAAAAAAATTAATTAGTTAAATTTAATTTAATTAATCATTCCCAATTAACCATTAATTGGAAAAACCTTTTACCATGGATGACCATCTAGCAATTATCCATATCACTGGAGACTCGGTGAATATTGGTGTGAATATTTGGTGCTCGAGTTCCATATATGTGCTTAGGTTTTATTAACGCTTTTAAATATTTGATATTTAACATGCAAGATCCAATAATGTGATGAAATCTTGGTCAAATCTAAAAATATTTTATCACTTGGTTAGACCAAGTCAAATATTAGACCCAAAATAAAATTAAAATAAAGAGTTGTTTATTCCAAGACTTCCGTCCATAATAATATAGTGAGGAAGCACCCAAGTGTGATCTCATAAGTTGTGGCATGTTGGGATTGAAATAAACTTGCGCTATTACTGAGAACAAAGTGAATATGCTTCTGTTTCCTTCACTCATGGGGGATCTCATAAGTCGAGAATGATATTAAATACCTCCCACAATATTATTTTTCATATGAATCGTAAAAGTTGGGCATGGATCATTTTGCTTGTGGACCCCAAACCGACTAGAAAATGGTATTACGAAATCCCGTTTGAGAGTGATGGGCTTTTGCATAAATAGTGGAAGAGGTTAATGACTAAAAATCAAGTCTTAACTTGAATACAATATTATGATAATCTAGTAAAATATTTTTGATTTAACTATAGATGACTAAGAATCCACTAACCACTATACTCAAGGCTAATAAATTTGATGTAACCAACTACACCAATTGGCTGAGGAATCTGAGGATAGTCCTCGATTTCGAGAACCATATCTATATTCTGGATAAGTCTCTTCCTCGGACCTTGATGGAGGGGTTCTTGCCTGAATAACCAAAAAGTTTGCAGCATCATACTGTGCTCAATGACTAACAAGATACAGAAATAGAACAAAAGGTATGATGATGCCAGGTTGATAATGCTGCACATGAATGATATTTATGCAGCACAGGACCGATATATTTAGATATGCCGCGACGAAGACATTCTTCGGTGCCAAAATCGTGAAAGGGTCATCTGTATGAGAGCATGGAGTGTAATGTTATCCCTCATGGAGAAGCACAAAGGCTTCCATGTTGATTTTGGAAAAGAGAAAAAGAGAAAAGAGGAAAGTCTCTTTCCTCCCTCATTCAACCAATTTATTGTCAACTACAACATAATGGAATTGATAAAGTTTTCATGAGTTGATAAATATATTGGTCCAATACGAGGCAATAATTGAAAAATCTGCGTCATTGGTACTAGTAGGAGAGGCTTCAACCTCTAAAGCGAAAAACAAGAGTGTCGAATGCTGAAATGGAAGAAGGATGGGACATGTCAACTGCTGCTAGCTAGTGTTCCTGTTACATTGCAAGGCGAGGGTAGAGGAAATAGGAAGAGGATTCGGCAGTCAAGGATTCCAAATGATATTTGTATCTTCTGCCAAGGAAAAAGCCATTGGAAGAGGGAGTGTCCTAAGTTCTTTCCCAATGAAGGTACACTTTAAATTGGGTATTGACATGATTATTATTCTACCTTTGGTATTAGATACCAATTATTCATAATCTACAAATGGTTTGCAGGTGGTAAAACTGATAGTCCTAAGGCTTAGAAATAGTGGGGTTGTTGCTACAAACACTGGGGACTAGTTGGGCTTGGTAGTACCATATTAGGATAGCATTTATATAACATAGCATGATCAAAGTATTTTATTAATTATTGTTGGACAATTCTTGATTACATGTTTTCATCAATGAAGTTATTTATTTGATATAGAATGGGACTCTTGTCTGAACGGATTGATACATAAGTTTAATACTATCTCATAATTAGATTATCAATGCTTAAACAAAGGATTAAAATTATAATCAAGATAATACTTACAGTAATGTTAGGTCAATTTCCTTTAGTTAAGTATGAAATTATTGGTAGATTCAAAAAGTCTAAATATAGACAATTTGGGTCTACTAGCTTACAAAATCTTATTTGAGAAGGAGAAAGACTGTGAAGCTCTTTTTAGAACAAAGTGGGCTTGCCATTAATCCATTGTATTAGATCTAATATGATACCTGTGAGTCACCAAATGCACAGGATTAATGTGGGGGTTCACAAGTCTAATGACATTAGAGAGAGATTCAAGGATTTAGACTTGAGGTGGTAAACCAAACTAAGTACCTTTCGATTAGATCAAAAGGGTGTGTATTTGGTTCGAATTCTTGAATACAGTAAAACCTCTATAAATTAATACTCTATAAATTAATAAACTCTCTAAAATAATAAAATCTTCCGGTCCCGACTTAGGCCTTTGTAAAAATCATCAAATTCGATAAGATAATAAAATAATAATTTTTTGAAAAATTTCTTTATAAATATTAGGTCCCATTAAAACTCTAAATTAATAATTCATAAATATAAAATTATAAATATTATGGTAATTTACTAAAATATGAAGTCTATAATGCTTTACGCATTTGATCATTCATGGATGATTTTGCGATGTCTTTTAGATGAGAAGACATGGTTGGGTGTTATGAATTATTTTATTATCATATTGAGATTTATATAGTATATGTTTCATTCATCATGCATGAATATATTTAATTGGTTATAATAGTTATTTAAGTGTTACGAATTAATGTAAACATGTATATTTAAGAAATTCCAATGAATTGATACATGTGTCTATGAATATAATAGTTAATTGTATACAATGAATTGATATTATACATGAATATATTTAATTAGTTATAAAAAATTGATTGATGCATGAATATAATCATTGAAACATATATGAATTCATTTATTTTCAATATATATGTACTAAATTTGTTGAATTTAAAAAATCTCTCTTTTAATTAATAAAATATTAATTTATCGATAAATTAATATCTCTCTAAATTAATAAAATTTCATGGTCCCAAGATTATTAATTTATAGAGGTTTTACTGTACCTAAACGAGAATGTAACTTTCACTTAGTGAAATTCTTCCTAGAAGGACCATGGTTGAAAGGTCTCTAATTAGGAAGAAATCAAACTCAATTTGAATTTGTTTGATTAGCTTTTTCGTGTACTACCTTGGTTCCGATTGGATGACAAATCTTTGTCCTAAGTATTTGAGTTTGTTGGATAGTTCTACCCACGTCAAGGAATTAGTGGGAGTCTGGTTTTTATGCAACATCTTGTAAACATAATTTGTAATAGCATTTTCTATTAACTATATTCCAGTCCTTATGTGTTCGAGCAATTGGATTACAATAAAATAGGACATAAGGAGAAGTGATATGAGACATTAGTTAGAGTTAATGGCTTGGAGCCTTATGATTGGACATGGAGTTCGAACTAGGTTTGATAGTACATGTAACTGGGATACTCGGTTGTCAAGCTCATATTGGGTATGAGTTGATAAAACGAGCTCAAAGGTCAGTGGGAGTTTGCTTGTGTTCCAAAGTATTTAGTGTGTAATGTATTACTCATTTAGAATAAGATTAAGATGTTAGGAAACACTAAAAAACGAGCATTATTTATGAAATACTCCATAAAAAGGAATTGAATTCCTATATAAAAGATTAAGTTTTTCAAGACTTAGTCAAGGCAAATTGATTAGAAAGCTTAGATGTTTGACATACCCTCGTTGTCGTCGTAGGTAGTATGAACATTTTATTGGATGCATTATACCTGATGTTGTCATAGATTGCTCAAACTCAGAAGACTCTAAGTAACATAGGTAATTGGCTTAATGGTCAACTGGGATATTGTAAGAATAGGTGACCAAAAAATCAATTGGATTGGCTATTTTCTATTCGTCAATATTTATCAAATTAATATTGTACTAATGAATATAGTAAGTGTTCATCAAAGAGCATTAGTGTTTTATTGTATTTACTACATACATCAAACGACAGTTCAATGTCACTACAAAAACCCATAGACCGATAGGTTAAATCTCTAGAGTTGGATTACGCATATGTTGGCAATTGTGAAACTAACTTCTGAAGGTTGATCTGAAACATTCCAAGTTGAGGATCTTGAGATAGGGTATCAAGTGTTCTATAGAGACTTCCACTATGTATTCATGTTTCATCGGTAGGGGACATAGGTTGTCTATGCAATTTTAATGGGTTAGTCAGCAAGGTAACTAACTGACTGAACTGACTCGCGGGAAACGTCATATGAAAACCTTGAGGGCTTGGTCAATATGATTGGTTTCATGGTCCCGATAGTATGGGATTAGTCCTTAGACTTAAGGTATCATATCAATCACGTGCATATAAAATCTATATCTTGGATATGGCAAGCAGTGACTGTGTCATGATACATGGTCATCATAACCTTGTCCAGTGCAATTGGAGTATGTAGCGAGGATGGTGGATTCCAAAAAGAATTTATCCCTTGTCAGTATTGTGACAAGAATATCTTTTATATGCTCTGGGACCCGGTTAAGCCCTTAAAATCTGTGACCAAGTGACTGAATGAATGGGATAGGCTTTCCCGAGTTAATCAATAAGGTAAGCAACGTTTCGAAATATAAGTACAGATGCCTAGTCCAGGATAGGAACCAACCCTAAATTCTATGCACTACACTATGGCCAGAAAATGGTTGATGGAAGGACTGCACTCTTATGAAACTTAAAACCCAAATGTGCACATCATTATCCACCTAATCTCTATTGCCATGGGTTGTTGCTAGAAATTAGATTTAATTAAGTCTATTGGACATTGGTTTGATTTATTTAAAATAAGGCCTAGTCCATTTAAAGCCAAACCCATGACCAATTTTGACCTAGTATTGGTAAAAAAAAACATGACTTCTCTTACATGTAGCGTTGGCTGAATTTTGGACCTACGGGACTCCTAGAGTTCAGCTAGCATGATGTGGAAGTGTTGAGATTGTTCAAGGAACCACCTTGGACCAGTTCAAGGGCATATACATACTAGGTCTAATATATACTTTTTTATCTATCCAAAAACACGTAATACACACTTTTTAAATACATACAATTTGGTTCTCTCATCTCTCTCTCACTAGTTGAAAATTCGCCAAAGAAAAATCCTAGTTTTTCTTGATTTTGGATCAAATAAAGAATATAGAAGATCAATCCGTTAATTGGATAACGTAGAATTGATTTCTTTATTCCCATTTCTTTTCTTGCTAGCATGAGAAAGAAACAATTTCCAGCGGTGTGTCGACGACTTTTAGAGGATTTCTACTTTGAAATCTCATCGTGGACGCTGATTGAAGAATTGGAACAATGCTAGAAGCATATTGATGAAAACTACGACAGTAAAATTTGATTTTATTTTCTTGCACCATCGGCTCGTTTTTCTGTCATTCTTGGCCTATGTTTTGTTGTTATACATTGAATGCCCTGGATAGATCAGGGGTACACCCCTTGCTTGGTTTATTTATTACATTTATCATTGAATTTTATTTTTCACGCTTTTGTCGCACTTCTTTGGCTGATCCACTTTCTACAAATAGTGGGTTCATGGTAGCATGCAGAGCCGTGGGGTCGAGAGCTTCATCTGGAGCATGAGCAATCCCCCAAGTTTGATTTAGAGGTGGATTGGTGGATCTAGCTACAGCAAGGAGGGAGGTGTTTCCATCAAAGGATCTATTATCACCTCTGTTGTTTGAACTGACTATTTCTCACATCTTAAGCTCAAGTATTGCCACAGATGGTGTCAATGATGCATACTAAATTTGAGCCGCACCACAAGGAATGAAGGATCTTGAGAAAAATACAAAGATTAATTGGAGACTAACCCTGCAAAAGAAAGAATAGCACTTTGATTCTTAAGTTAGTAACGATTTACAAAGAAAAATGTAACAAAAATTTGAATCAAAGTGAGAATAATAGTAGAAAATGATGTTAAGAAGATATATATTTGTATGGAGTGCAAAAAGAGAGCTTACAACAGCCAAAAACCGAGAGTTAATTAAGAGAATAAGTGAGAGTTTGAATGAAAGAGTTGATACTACCAAATGATTTCACATGACCTCTATTTATAGACTTTTATACAGTAGAAAAGGGGAGTTTAGTGTAGAGAGTTCTACGCCATTCGGAAGCCCTTAAATCAGCTAACTAACCAAAAAATCCGTGTGTGATTTGGAGGTTGATTGACTTAGATACACCCTGTTCACTACCCAAATTGGTTCCCAAATAGAAAATGCGGTACGGGAAGAAGTAATGCAATGCCTGCGACGTAACACATATATTTTCGCCTGGACCCCCAATACTTGGAAGGGATCGACCCTAGCGTTATTACCCATCATCTCAACATAAATCTTTAAGTATCAAAATAATCCAAGTTCGATTTACTATTGACAGGAGGACACATCACGGAGATATAGTTCCTTGAATGGTTGTCTAATGTGGTCCTAGTACCCAAGCCATTAGGAAAGTGGAGACTGTGTACTGACTTCAGGGAACTAAACAAAAAATGTCTCAAGGACTTTTATTATTTACCCCCAATCGATCAACTGATAGATTTCATATTCGAATGTAAGTGGATGAGCATGATGGATGCCTCGCAATGATATCATCAAATTATGCTGACTCTGAAGATTGAAAAATGGTCAGTTTCATCACTTCTGCCAGCACATTTTGTTACATAGCAATATCATTGGCTAAAAATTGCAGGAGACACATAATAGCAGCTAGTAGACAAAATATTTCAGCCAAAACTGGGGAGGAACGTCAAAGTCTATGTAGACGACATGTTAGTGAAGAGTAAAAAGGCTAAAAATCACATTGCAGATTTGTAGGAAACGTTCTTAGCCTTGACAAAATACAGACTAAAACTCAACCCAGGAAAATACTCGCTTGGAGTACGAGGGGGGCATTTCCTTAGATTCATGGTCACTCAAAGTGGTATCGAAACCAACCCCCTCAAAATCAAGGTTATTCTAGATATGAATGCACCAGCCAATATGAAAGAAGTACAACGGTTTACTGGGAGAATAACTGCACTCAGTCACTTTATCTCCATAGCTGTAGAGAAACACTTGCCTTTTTTTTTTTCAAAACATTGAGGAAGGCAATGAACTTTGAGTTGAACACGGCTTGTTAACAAGCCTTCGAGGAACTCAAGAAATATCTGGCAAGGCTCCGCCTGTTGGTAAAACCTTCACGAGGGACACCTTCTACCTCTACCTCTATGTTAATACTCAGGCGGTCAGCTCTGTTCTCATTCGGGAACATGAAGAAAACAAATACGAATCTACTACGTCCTCAAGGTACTGAATGGAGCTTAAGGGCGATACACCCCAATCAAAAAAAATGACCTTGGCATTAGTAGTCACGGCTAGGAGGTTGCGCCCTTATTTTCTCTCATCCCCTATCAGAGTAAGAACCAATTTGCCTCTAAAACAAACTTTGGGCAACGCAGATACTTTAGGACGTTTGGTAAAGTGGGCGGTGGAGCTGAGCTAACACGATATTTCTTACTGGACACCAACATCAATCAAATCCCAAGCTTTGGCGGACTTCATCTCCGAGATGACAGGGTCACCCTTGGAGGAAACTCCAAAGAAGGAATTGTGGTTCTCCATGTAGATGGGTCAGCCACAACACAAAGAAGCAAGGCGGTGTACTCATCACCTCACCGTAGAGGGAAGATACGGAATTTGCCAATTTAAGGTCTCCAACAATGAGGTCAAGTATGAAGCAATAATGATAGGCATGAGGATGGCTCACGGAGTGGGTACTAGACATCTTGTCGCCTACTCGAATTCCCGGTTAATAGTTGAACAAGTAAACAAAACATACGAAGCCAAAGAGGAGAGCAAGATACAGTATCTACAACAAATAGTAGATCTAAAGACGGGACTTAAAACTTTTCAACTTATTCAAATTCCAAGAGAAGACTATATTAAGTTGATTGCCTCTCCAAACTTGGAAGCACTCTGGAAGATTGTTGAACTAAGCATATTACTATACAACACCTACCAGAGCTAATGGCTCCCTTGAGCATTCAAGCTATCTCTCCAACAAAAGACTGGAGCACACTTGTTTCAGATTACAGGGGGGATCCTATATCTTAAATATGTTACACATCCCTTCCCCCGATGCTTATCTCAACAAGAAGGAATACATGTCTTCAAAGAAATACATAATAGTTTGTTGTGGAGAACATAAGGAGCATGGATGTTAGCCAACAAAGCTTTACAAACTGGGTATTTTTTGTTCACCGTGAAACAAAATGCTAGGTAGCTAGTGAGCAAATGTGGAAAATGTCAAAAGCATTCAACCCTTATACATCAACCGGCTGAGCCCCTCACTACTATGTTGTCATCTTGTCCTTTCTCATAGTGGGGGATGGATATTATGGGACCCATTTCCCTGGCTCCCAAATAAAGAAATTTTTTTTATAACCATTAATTACTTTACCATGTGGGGATGGAGCCAGAGCCTCTCGCTCATATCACGAAAGGGAAAGTAATGAAGTTTATATGGAAGAATATTATTTGCTGCTTCGGACTTCATCAAGATATAATCTTAGATAATGCTGGTAGTTTCAAGGATGAAAAATACAAAAATGGTGCAAAGGCTTACACATCAAGCAAAGGTTCATGTCGGTAGCACATCCCCAGTCCAATGGACAGGTGTAAGCCACCAACCGTATATTGGTACAAGGGATTAGGAGGAGGTCAGAACGAGCTGGTTAAAATTGAGTAGAACAATTAACTAGTGTTTTATGGGCTTACAAGAAAACAACTCGAGGGTCTACGGGACTAAGAAATTGGGATACCCTCTCATGGAATCCTACACTTTTTTGAAGAGAGTAATGCAGAACTCCTAACGAAAAGTCTAGACCTTATTGAAGAATTGAAAGAAAAAACTTTTCTCTGCATACAACGGTACAAAAAGTACTATGATTAGTGCCCACAACAAAAGAGTAAAAATTCGGAGCTTTCAAATTGAAGATTTAGTATTAGGAAGAGCTTACAAGTTAGAAAATGGGAAGAGCATCCTTTGCCTCGACTATGGAGTATACACAATCTTAACAAATTCTACACATGACGAAAGACGTACCCTCAAGAAAATAAATCCTCCTAAAGGACACTCCTTATAGCAAATAAGTCCTCCGAAAGGACACCCCACTCAAGCAAATAAGTACTCCTGAAGAACACTTCCCCTCAAACAAAAAGGTCTTTCTTAAGGACATTCCCCGTCACCAAACAAGTCCTCTTGCGGGAATCCTCCCCAGTCTAAGGGCATCCTTCACAAAGGTAAGACATTTTTTCGCACTTTATATAAAATAGTAAGACGAGGCATAAAATAACATAGGAGTAAACCGTGCAAAAAGATACACAGGCATTCGTCATAAGGGAAACCCTAAGCCCTATATAAAGCCCTCGTATGCCTTTTCTTAGTTACATGCATATTTATTATTAGCAAAAATATCATGAAAACTAACACCATCCTCAAGAGAAAATAGCAGCTAAAGATGCAGGGTTGACAACATAACAGGAGAAACATTCAGTAGCACACTTTTACCCTAAAGGACTTGCTATACAAAAGGGCCCCTCCTAGCAAGATTCCAACATCACATCATGTAAAAATGTAGTATAGCACGATCCGACCTCAAGTAGAAAATAAATAAGGAAATATGGAATGTCACATTACAACCCTCGGTCTAAAACTTGGTTGGGAGGAGGCAAAACGAAATGAAAATTAGCACCCACAAACAAAAGAAAATATTATTTCATCCCCATTTACAATATGGGAAAGGGAGCAGAGCAGAAAAGTAAATTGTTTCTAAACGGGGGGGGGGGGGATTACATTCTTCATTCATTTTCCCCACAAACGGGGTCCTTCTCACTTTCTTTAGAGTGCGTGACCGGGCAAGACTTCTTGGGGCTCTCCATTGGTGGCATGGGGGTATCCTCCTCCCTTGCCTCCGAGGGCCCCTTGTTTGGGACGTCCGGCACGACATAATGAATTGCGGCTTCTTATGGGGGACTTTTTACCTGAACATCAACCTCTCCTACGATATGGTCGAGGTCCTCCTTTGAAACAATCCCCCCAAATCAGTTCGAAGTAAGGCAAAGTTATAAAATAATTGCAAAAGGAATAAATATTACCTAATTCAACCGGTAGAGATGGGGTCACGAGAGTCGACGAGGTGGTGAAGGGGATTGGAGCACTATCCACTACAGCATCAAGATTGAAAAATGAAGGCTCTATTCTAGACGGTGGATACCCTTGAGCCATGCACCGCTCCTTACAGGCTATGAAACCATACTACAAGAAGGGCTCGGCTATCATAGCCACCTCTTGTTGGAAGTCCACAGCCTTCTTGTATTCTAGGAGGCGGCTGGCCTATTAAGCTTCGAATTGCCTTTGGCCCTCCTCAGTATTAGGAAAATTATGCTTAGCCTGGTTGGCTGCCTTCCTGCCCTCCTGCGTCGGAGTGGTTGCTTCTTTCTGCAACCTCTTCACGTCTTTTTCCGCCTGTTGATAGCGCCGCACAACCTCTTTCTTCGCTTCCTTCAATTTGGTAATATCAACATTTAAGCGCTCCACTTTGTCCTCCAGTTTTCTCCTCTAGACATCGCCTTGAGAGACTGGAGGTGCCCGTTGAAGGCGCGAGAAAAACTCCTCACACAGAGAGGTCGCCTAAAACATGAAAACAAAATCAAGAATTATCTCAAGAAGCAAGAAATCAAAAGGAGTACAAGGATGTACCTTGATCAAATAAGTAAATATCATTCTCTCGAACTCCTCCCGTGTCAAGGAGGCGTCTGTCCCCCAAGGTTTTGCCACAAAAGTGAAGTCCTTCTCTTTTCTTGCTCGAGGGATTGGCGAGTATATAAGCTCTTTGAGGAAGCACGAAAGGATTTGAGGAGGACACATCCCTCATCCCGAAGACGAGGAGGGGGAGGAGTGTCCAGAGAACTCATCTTGGCCTTCTTCGAAGAAGCTCTTGGCGTGGAAGATGCAAGCCTTTTCCCCTTAGAGTCACTTGATGCCAGGGTCCCTTTTGGAGGACCTAGCAGAGGGGTCTATATCGGATGACCCCCAAGGACATTGTCACGGATCAGTTTGATGAACATAATATCCATTGCCAAAGAAAAGAATAAAATAGTTATAATCATGCAGTAATAAAGATATCAAGAATCAAGAAGGATATAGAATACCCAGGGGCTCCCCAAAGGCTCCACTCGAGGACTCAGGCCAAAGCTTCCTAGGAGCCTTTCATCGACCAAGACCCAACAGTCATAAAGTTTTTCGTTCAACTCCTCCAGCAAGGAGAAAAGGGCAACCATCTTTTCACCAACATTTACAGTAGGGGGAGGGTTGTGTATCCAACAATCTTGAAAAGCCTAGGAACGAGGGGACAATACATAGAAAAAACTATTCTCCCAGCGCTTTGAGAGTTGATATAGATTTTAACAAAGATAATATCAAGATAAAACAAGCACATATAGGTAATGTCAATCATTTACTTACACAATATGTACATTGTCGATGGTCTTAATTCGTGGTGTGCGTTTTTCCCAATTGATCCAGCTGTTAATATTATTTCAAATGTATTCATTTTGATATCCACATTTTCAGCAAATAAGAATAAAATAAAAATACTTATGTCACCATTTTCATTAGCCTCTTCTAAACAATTTTGGACAGCGTCTCTATTTTATGTTACAAGTTCTTCCCAAATTGAAATATAGTTGCTACAGGCTCCATTTTTACCCTAAATATTCTAATTTGTGTCTATCTCTATTTCCCATAAGAATCATACAAATTGGATCTCTATGTAATTAATTGTTTTGGTTTTAGTACGGCCCGGTTAGACTACAATAGATTTGAACCTACTACTTAAAAATTCTCGCAAAACTCATCTACTCTTACAAAAATTACAATATTTTCATAATATGATCTCCTTTGTGTCTAGTTTCATTTTATGAAAGAATCATGCTAATTGAACTCAAGTTACAAGGTTTTAAATACACTTTATCTGATCTCCCACAAAAATAGAGCAACATAATTGTTTCTTATTTTTACCTATTCAAACTACCGATCTAGCTTCTAATAAAAAATACAAAGTTTTAAGACATATTGCAAAGTTTCCATAAAGTCAAGAATCACTAATTTTGACTGGTATAACTCTAGAAAATCCAGTTTTACAGAGAATATTCAAAACAGAGTCTCTTCTGATGCCTTCCTTCCATTTCAATCGGTTTATTTTCTTTCACTTTCAGTTTACACCTAGCTCCTACATGAACTTAATCAAGAGAGATCAACAAAAACTTACCAATTCAACCATAGAAATTGCTCAAGCTTGGTGGTAATGGAAAACAACCCAAAATTCCTCCTCCTCCTCTCCTCTCTCCTCTTCTCTTCCGCAGCCTCTCTCTTTTGTTTCTTTTTTTCTTTTGTTTTTCTTCTTTACTCCTCAACAATAACAACTAAGCCTATGAAAACCATGTTAGGTAAGGACAAAATTTTATGATCACCATCTTGTGTCTCTCGAAAGACCATTTACTACTTTATCTTCTTTGTAGAGAGCAGTCCTACAACTGCATAGAATTTTCGATGCCTAGGTACATGACGGTGCCGATCAAATACAGACAACCTCCAGCATACACATCAAAGGACACCCAGGTGGGAACTAAACGACGAAACCTCAACTAGCAGCACAATGCTACCCTAGCGTGCCTTACGAAACATCCAGCCCTGGGCCAATTAACCACTTAGCAAGAATCACATGATAAATCCACAAAGCCAGTCGAACAATTATATAGCAAACAGACTGTTTAAAGACCACATGCATATCTTATAATACGATGAACTAAACAATATCAAGATAAATGGGGCCTTTTGGATACTCATATGGACTCTAGATGTGGCTCCCAACGGAAGTTCATAGAGGATACTAAAATAACACATGACAATAATAATAACCACGTCGTAGCACTTAACTTCATAGATTTCAGAAGGCCGATTCAAATCTAAGTAGATAACCAAATATGATATTCATTTTTGTTTATTAATGAACGATTTCAGAAAATATTTTACTCAAGTTCGTCGAAAGGAAATACCATTTTTTATATATATATATGTATATATATATATATAGCGATGCATAATAACATATAATATTCCTCCAGTTTTCCAATAACAATATATTTTAAATGACACTCAGACTAAAGTCTATACGGCTTTTAGGTTTACAATGGAGCCAATTTGAAGGGATCACTATTATGTAAAATTTTAATATGAAATACACTAATTGAAATTAAATTTATTATTTTTTGAGATAAAATATTATTATTATTATGAAAAGACAAGTACAAATTTTAAGCAACAGTTATTTTTTTTAACGCATGGAGACAAAATGATCTTTAATCAATTAAGCCTGGTTTAGACGTACTTTTTTTTGTCTAAAAACTACCCAATTTAGTCTTTATCTGTTTTTTACTTTATTTTTACAAACACTACCTATTTTTTATTTTGGTACAACTTCCAACTTTTTCTATCAAAAACTTTTCTAAAAGCAAAAGTCTTTTGCAAACAGTCCCCAAGTAAAACACAGTAAAAAGACTTCCTAACGCAATTTTAAGATTTTAACAATTTTTTTAAATTTTAACTGTGTTTTTAATTTTTAAATTAATGAGACTTGAAGAAAATATAATTTCATAAATATTTTTATATAATGATGTATGTAGATTTACCTCAAATCGTGTTTACATCACGATATGAACTATACTTTTTGTCATATTATTTGGCCCAAGGTACTTATTAAACAAGCCCACCAACCCAACACACTTTGGATGGCCTACTACCCTAACCCGTGTCTGCCCGACCCGACCCATCCATCCACTATATTTAAAGTGGTAAACCTAATTCTTGTGCTCAGATTTTTCTAGATTTTTCTTCCCCTTTCCTTATGCGCCGAAACCATCTTTCTCTTTCTCACTCAAATCCCTACAAATCTCCTCCATCATCTTCACTAGATTTCATGGAGTTTTTCCTTAGCCAATTAGATGGCTTAAGGAAAGCCTGGCTTTCCTTAATCGGTTTATTCTCATCCCTTTATAAGGGCATTCTCTTCTCGGCTCACATACACTGATAAGAATATACACTACCTCTTTCATGTTCTAAAGTTCTCTGTGAGCAATATCTTTGAGAGTCTCTGTGACCTTGTGCGATCTTGTGATCTAAAGCTAAACTGTGATTCTTCTTTGTGAGAGTGGTGCAACCGTGTGTTGGCGTTGTGGGTACGGAACTATTGTGACCGGTTACCCTTCTCGATTCTTGGATCTGGCTTAAGATCTGAGCCTATCTTTGCTACAGAAATAATTTTTGTTTTGTTTATATCTATACATTGTTGTTTTAAAAATTTCTGTAATGATTGGGTTGTAATTTTAAAAATTTCTGTAATGATTGGGTTGTAATATTTATTAAGGAGTTTTGTACTCCAATCCTCTGTAATAGTTCGTTAGGATTCGTCTTATACCCACTTAACAGTGGTATCGGAGCCACTCTTCCGATCCGTCAAAGCTCCGGTGGTGGTAACTCGCTTAAACCCCTCTTTTTTTAATTTCTGCACTTTTATTTCAGTTATATTTTCTCACGTATTATTTGTTGAGGTGTTTATCCCCCTGATTACCCTCCTGGCCGGACCCTTGAGATCGTCGGGTATCTGGACTGGGTGTTAGGCTGGTGAGGCCTTGGTCTCGTTCTTATTCTTGATAAACACTATCTCGAGTTGTCTTGGATATTATTTTTAAAACTGTCTTCATATTTACGCTATTATATGAGATCTTGGGCATATCTGTTATCTTTGCTTTGTGCTTGATTCTCAGTTCTCAGTGAACTCTTAATTTGTGATATCTTATCTCAAGACTATACTCTGAACCGTGGCCGTGATATCATTTTTCTGATATATATCTCTCAGTGAACTCATAACTGGTGAAATCTGTGATATACATTTTCAGACATATCTATTGTGACTATTTGTTGTGATCTGTTGAGAATTTTTTCTGTGATCCGTGATTTTCTTGTTCAAATCCGCTCTAAAACGCTTTATGAAAAATCTTTCTTAAAACTGTTTTTTCGAACCACTTTTTAAAAGAAATTTTTTAATGGCCGGATACAATTTGCAACCTTTCGATGGCAAGGGTGAATTTTCAATATGGCAGCAAAAAATGAAGGGTATTTTAATTCAACAAAAAGTTTTTAAGGCCATTGATGGTAGATACTCTGATTCTATTTCTAAAGAAAAAATTTTGAAAAACGATGATTATGCGTATTCTTCTATAATTCTTAATCTCTCTGACAATGTTTTAAGAAAGGTTGGTAAACAAAACTCTGCAAGAGATTTATGGGAAAAACTTGAGGAACTTTACACTAATGTTTCGCTGCCAAGTAAATTATTTTTGCATGAAAAATTCTTTAGATGCAAACTTGATTTATCAAAAACCATTGATGAAAACTTGGATGATTTCACTAGATTAGTTCAAGATATCAAATTAACTGGTGATAAGAATATTGATGAGTACTCTCCTATTGTGCTTCTGAATGCTATACCTGATACATACTCTAATGTGAAAGCTGCGATTAAATATGGTAGAGATAGTGTGAGTCTTGACATTGTTGTTAATGGTTTAAAAAGCAAAGAGATTGATCTTAAAACAAATAGACCTAGCAATAACCAACATGAAGTGAACTCTGTGAGAGGAAGGTCTAAATTTAGGAATTCTTGTAACAGACACAATAGCAGGAGTAAAAGTCGGAATAGAAACAACAATAAGAGTAAATCTAGGAACAGAGATTATTCACATAAAGATGATAAACTCAAAGAGAGAAGATGTTATAACTGTGGCATAAAAGGTCACTATATAAAGAACTGTAGAAAACCTAGGCGAAATAATAGAGATAACAATGGATAAGAAAAAGAATGAATGAACAATGTTGCTGATGAAATTGGTGAAGTGTTTGTTGTTTCTGATGTGAATTTTGTGCATCCCATGAGCATGTATGAATGGCTTGTTGATTCTAGTTGTACTTTACATATTAGTCCTTTTAAAAACATTTTCTCAAATCTCAAACTTGGTGATTTTAGCCTCGTATCTATGGCAAATGAAAAACGTTGTGAGATTAAAGGCATTGGTGATATTTCTTTGATTTTCAATGATGGTTACAAAATGACTTTTAAGAATGTTAGATATGTTCCTGAACTTAGTCATAATCTCATTTCATATGCTGTATTGGAAGATGAGGGTTTAGAAGGTAGGTGGGGAAAGGGCATCATGAAAATCATGAAAGGTTCTCTTGTTGTTTTCAAAGCTGAAAAGAAATGCAATTTGTATTTATGTTCAGTTACCTATGATTCTATGGCTGCATCTGTGAGTGTGCATGACAAAACTTTTTTGTAGCATAAACGTTTTGGGCATATCAGCCAAAAAGGACTAGAATTTCTGAACAAAGAAGGTGTTCTGTGTGATAAGGTTGACAAATTGCAATTCTGTGATGATTGTGTTATGGGAAAACAACATCGTGTGCATTTTCCTGCTGCACCCTCCCCAAATCCTTCTATGTCATCTTGCATATTAGACTACATTCATGCTGATGTATGGGGACCTTCTAAGGAACCCACCCATGGTGGAAACCGTTATTTTCTTTCCATTGTTGATAATTTTTCTCGAAAAGTATTTGTTATCTTGCTAAAGCACAAATCTGAGGTTTTTGAAAAATTTGAAACGTGGAAAATTCTTGTTGAAACCAAACGGGTAAGCGGCTTAATCTTTGCGTACTAATAACGGTCTTGAATTTTGTAATAAAAACTTTGATGATCTTTGTGATAAATTTGGTATTGAGAGACAGAAGACCAATCCCTACACCCCACAACAAAATGGCGTTGCTGAACGCATGAACCGTACCTTATTTGAAAAAGTAAGATGTTTGCTGATCAGTTCAGGATTACAAAAATCTTTTTGGGATGAAGCTGTTTTAACTGCTGCTTACTTGATAAACTTGTCTCCTTCTGTGCCTCTGTTGGGTAAATCTCCTAAAACTGTTTGGAGTGGTAAGAAACATGATATTTCTTTCTTACGTACTTTTGGTTGCTCTGCGTTTGTTCATCAAAATTTTGATAAACGTGAACCTCGCTCTATGAAATGTGTTTTTATTGGTTATCCTGTTGGAATTAAAGGGTATAGGTTGTGGGATCGTAGCCAACCTGGGTATAAAGTGATTATTAGTAGAAATGTAACCTTTAACGAGGATGAAATGCCCTGTCTCTCAAAATCCGAAACAACAGAAAATGACTTAACCTTTAATGAGATGGAGGATAACCAAGAAGAGGGAGAGTATGTAGAAATGAATAATGAACAAAACATAGAAGAGTCCATAGAAAATCCCAATCCCTTAGAAGATTACAAACTAGCACGAGATAGAAATAGAAGAGAACGAAGGATTTCCTCTAGGCTAAATAATTTCCAAGTAGCTTTGAACATTGAAAACCTAGAACCTTCGAACGTAGACGAAGCTCTTAAGTCCAAAGAATGGCTTAGTGCCATGAATGAGGAAATGAAGTCGCTTAAAGACAACCATACTTGGGATTTAGTGCCTACACCTAAAGACTGCTCCTTAGTGGATTGCAAATGGATCTTTAAATCAAGCAAGAAAACCCTTTAAAATATAAAGCTAGATTAGTAGCCAAGGGGTTCACTCAAAAGAAAGGGATAGATTACAATGAGATCTTTTCACATGTTGTGAAATATACTACTGTATGTGTTATCCTTGCCCTTACTACTCATTTTGATTGGGAATTGAAACAAATGGATGTCAAAACTGCTTTCTTGCATGGTGATCTTGATGAATGCATATATATGCAACAACCTGTTGGCTTTATTGACAAAACCAAACCCATTCATGTTTGCTTGTTAAAGAAATCTTTATGTCGTTTGAAACAATCACCAAGACAATGGAACAAGAAGTTTGATATGTTCATGCTTTCGTTAAATTTTAAAAGGAGTGATTACGACCATTGTCTATATTTCAAATTTTTTAATGATGTTCCTGTCTTTCTCGTTTTGTACGTTGACGACATGCTTATTGCTAATCCTAGCATAAACTTAGTTGAAACTTTGCAAAATGATCTTTCCAAAATTTTGAAATGAAAAATCTTGGTGATGCAAAAAAGATTCTTGGCATGGATATTTGTAGAAATAGAAAAAGGTTTTCCATACTCTTAAATCAAAAGTCTTATATTCACTCTATTTTGAAAAGGTTTTCTATGGAAAATTCAAAACCCACTTTTGTGCCTTTAGCTGCCCATTTTCAATTATGTAAGGACCAATGTCCTAAAACTGCTTCCGAAAAAGAGAGGATGAGTAAGGTTCCTTATTCTAATGTTATTGGATCTATATGTTTCTTATGGTATGTAGTAGACCCGATATTGCATATGCTATAAGTTGCTTGAGCAGGTACATGTCCAATCCGGGACCTCCTCATTGGGAGGCTCTAAAATGGCTCCTAAGGTACCTACGTGATACCGATAATATAGGTATAAATTTCTCCAAATTTTCTGATTCTATTAATCCTGTAGGTTATGTGGATTCGAATTATGCTAATGAGAAGGATATGAAGTTGTGTGGCTCATGCATAAGATGGAAATCCCAACTACAGCACATTGTTGCAGTATCTACTACTGAAACCGAATACATTGCTACTATAGAAGTTTTCAAATAAGCAATTTGGCTTGAGGGCCTTATTAAAGAAATTGGTTTTCTAAAAAATCGGGTTACTGTTTTTTCTGACACTCAATCATCTATTCAACTTTGCAAAAATCCTATTTTTCATGATAGGACTAAGCACATTGACGTTAGATTTCATTTTATTCGTGATATTGTGAGTAAGGAGATTATCAAATTGGAAAAGGTAAGAACTGAAGAAAATCCAGCTGATATGGGTACAAAAAGTCTTTCCGTTGAGAAATTTGTCAATTGTTTAAAAATTTAAACTTAGTCCCTGACTGACGTTGCTACGTTTTCTTGCAGGAACACAGGGGTAGACCCCCTTTAGGGCAGTGATGAGATAAGCCAGATCCAATACTCCGAGCCTTGTACTTTAATAAGGTATTTGGTCCAAAGTGGTGTTTGTCATAGTATTTGGCCCCAGGTACTTATTAAACAAGCCCACCAACCCAACACACTTCGGACGGCCCACTACCCAAACCCGTGTCTACCCGACCCGACCCATCAATCCACTATATTTAAAGTGGTAAACCTAATTCTTGTGCTCAGATTTTTCTTCCCCTTTCTTTATGCGCCGAAACCATCTCTCTCTTTCTCACTCAAATATCTGCAAATCTCCTCTATCATCTTCACCTGATTTCATGGAGTTTTTCCTTAGCCAATTCGAAGGCTTAAGGAAAGCCTCCATGGCTTTCCTTAATCGGATTATTCTCATCCCTTTATAAGGGCATTCTCTTCTCGGCTCACATACACTGATAAGAATATACACTACCTCTTTCGTGTTCTAAAGTTCTCTGTGAGCAATATCTTTGAGAGTCTCTGTGACCTTGTGCGATCTCTGTGATCTAAAGCTAAACTGTGATTCTTCTTTGTGAGAGTGGTGCAACCGTGTGTTGGCGTTGTGGGTACGGAACTGTTGTGACCAATTACCCTTCTCGGTTCTTGGATCTGGCTTAAGATCTGAGCCTATCTTTGCTACAGAAATAATTTTTGTTTTGTTTCTGTCTTTACATTGTTGTTTCAATAATTTCTGTAATTATTGGGTTGTAAGATTTATTAAGGAGTTTTGTACTCCAATCCTCTGTAATAGTTCGTTAGGATTCGTCTGATACCCACTTAACAGTTTTCAAATAGACATAAGTTCCTTCCAATAGAAGACATACAAAGTGGGAAATAGTAATAATCACATCAGGAAGGCTCATGTTATAGCCTTTCGATGTTTAAGTTAGACATATCGTAAATGATAAATACTTAAGTCATAAGAAATATTAGAGTAATAAAAATTGTAATTAGGGCTTGAAGGATGGTTTCCCTAGTTGCATAATTTCATATGACCACAAATTTAGGAATGATTAGTTGGTCATAGTGAATCCATACATACTCGCATTTAAATATGATTGAGACAGGTTTGGAACAAATGTTTTGAAAATTGGACCAATGATTGAACCGAATAAATTATAAATTACTGGATCATTGGTCTGATCGAATTGAAAAAATCTGTGAACCCAGAATATATTATACACATTTTCTATTTTTGCTTTCGCATCGTGGATTTGGCTTGAGAAAGAAGTGTAGAGTTTCCTTCAAATTAGCCATTATCACTTTGTTGTTCGAATAAGCAATTTTTCATGTCTTTAGCTTAAATTCTCATAGGCGATAACAATGATGTGTGTCGAGATCCAACAGCACCACGAGGACTGAAGGATCATTTTGTAAATTTTCAAATTATCGTAGTACTGACTTGCAAAACAATGATGAGTACTCTAATGTTTAAGTCAGTAACATATTTAACTTAATAAAATGAGAAAAACTTGAATAAATGTGAGATTGTTGTGAAATAAGTTACATAAACGGAGATTAAGTGTTTGAATACAAAAAATAAAGATGAAGTCTAAGTAGAGAGTGTGGAAAATAGTAAGATCCATACAACCTTGCTGTTTGAAAAGTGTGATGAGCTTTTTAAGTTTTACTTACCTTAAACTTGGATTTGTAGGAGGAGTTTGGGAAAGAATTCAATATTTATTAGGTGCAAATGAGATAGTCTATAGATCCTTAGGACACCAGTATATTAAGGTTGATATCTATCCATTGTTTGGAGTTATTTCCTAACGTCTTGAATGAGTCTTGATCAATCAATTGGGAATATAGGAAAAATGGTTATTCGCCACTTTTAACAGTGGATTCGGCAGGATATAAGGCCATTGCTAGAGCCCTTTTAGGGTAATGTGGCTTCTAAAGCCGAGAAACTGCTAATGTGTCAACCTTGTTGTTTGACACTTGGGTTTTGTTGATTATGTCCTATTTTATGAACTCTTTCTCATCAACAAGGTAGTAGAACTAGATTGAGGTCCTTGCAGCCTGAAAATTGTACTATGACAGCAAAGTCTTGGCCTGCTAGGTTGCATGAATGGGTGTGTCACTTCTTGGTTTTGATTTGGACCCAATTTGATGTTTGGGCTTGAAAATTAATTGTGGTAAGCATCACCCCACAATTCTCTGTTTAGCTAATTTAATAATTCTAGTTCTTATAGATTAAGTAATTAAGTTAGAGATAAAATTTCTTTTTGCCACAAATTAATCAAATATTTTTTTATGAATAATTTGAAAATAAAAAATATGTAAAGAAGAATAAACTTTATATGTGATAATTAATTAATTTCTTTAAATAATATAAAATAATTTCATATTAAATATATATTATTTGTATTATATCATATAATTTCTATTAATATATATAGTAATTCATTCTAGACTTAATAATTTTTTTACATATATATATTCGTTGAAGATTTTTGTTAATATTTAATCTTTATGTTAAATTACCACTCGTAATTTCCAAATGGGACTGTAAATGCGTTTTGTACCTATCTGATTCATTTATTTGAATATGTCAATATCCTGATTTTAAATCAAATTTTGATAAAATTATTGCCGTATGTAATCTGTCTAACAAATTCTTTTTATTAGGGATATGATATCTTATCGATTCTAAGACTTTATTAAGAGGTTTATAATTTATTATAAGTTTGGGTTTTCCTCTTTCTTTTTTTGCATGCTTATTAACATAAAAAGCAGTACACGACCAAGGTGATTTTTAGGACCTAATTAGTTTTTTCTCAATTAGGGATTTAATCTCAATTTTACATAATTTTAAATATTCAGTATTCATTTGGCAAGGTCTTGCCTTAGTAGGAATATTCGCTTTTGAAAATTCATTGTCGTAAGGAAGGTCAACAATATATTTTTTTCTATGCCAAAATGCAATGGGATGCTCATCACATATCTCTAGTTCAAATTTTTTTTGAATCATTTTAATTTTTTCTTGTAATTTAGGATTTTTAAGTAGTTCATTTATTTGTAATGAATTAATTTCTTCCTTAATAAAGCGTATTTGGTTAGTTTTAGATATTATTGAATCTCTTATTTCATTGATAACCCTGTCTATTGGTTGAGTGATGAATTCAAATTTTATTGCTTCTTCTTCCATTATACCTTTTTCATTAATATTTCTTATTGGAAATTTTTTTTTAAGGAAAGGTGTTCCAAGAGTAATTTCATTTGTTAAATCTTTTATTAATAGAAAGTTTGTTGGAATACATTTTTTATTATTACATACGTAAGGTTTTGGAATTTTAAAGCTTATATTTATTTTTTGTCCATTGGCAGATGATAAAGAGTGGGTCGTCTTTTCAAAATACCTAGTTGGTATAAGACCTTTTTTAATACAATTAATATCTACTTCGCTGTCTATAAGAGCAGTAAATATTTTTCTAAAATTGTTATTTATTAAAAGATCGATTTTAACATTTCAATTTTTACTAGTGGCAATATCCAAAGTGGATAAAAAAATCCTCCTCATATTTTTCTTCACCTATTCCTGTATTCCTGCTAATTTCTAATATTTCAATTCTATTAGTAAGAGTTTGATTATATTTCTTAATATTTTTTTTATCTCTTCTTTTAATTTTTCTACTTCAATTCTTAAATCTTTTAGAGTAGAGGGATTATCTTTAATATTATGCTTTTTCATTAAGTAGTTTCTTAACCTCGGTAATTGTATACGGTTCAAAGGGTATATTAACAGTTCTGTCATAAATTGGGCTAGACTCAGATGTGGTGGCTTTATCATTATTGTCAATTTTACTTAGAATGATATCCCTAACTTCAAGATCTTTTATTTCTCTAAGTAATTTGATAATATGATTATCAGTGAGAACATTTATTTTCCCCATTTCTTTAAATTTTGTCATTAGTTCATAAAACTCCTGATGTGCATTTTCTCTTGTTTCTTGTCTGCATGAGCAAGAAGGTTCTTCTTCTTCAGATTCAGAAGTGGTAGATGAATATTCAAAATTTTCTTCAATATTTTTAAGTTCACTCTGTTCTTTAGATTGTTCCTCTGATTCAGAGGATTCTTTTTCTTTACAAAATATTACATTGAGTATTTCTTGTTTCTCTTCTTCTTCTAAATTAAGATTATTTTTTTTTTAATTTTCTGGCTTTTTTGTTTCTGCACCTATTTGCAAGATGATCCGTTTCTCCACAAAATGTAGCATCTTCTTATTTTCTTTGTAGTATTATATTTAGCCTCCCATTCATTTTTTCCAGCTAGGTTTTTTCTTTATTTATCTCTTTTCTTAATTTTTTCTTTTTATACCTCTTTTCTTTAAATCTTGAAGTTTTATCCCTAGGGATTCTAGGTCCATCGGATGGTTTCATTTCCATCCCAAATTGAGCATAAAATTGTCCTAATTGACTTTTTTCTGTTAAATTTTGTCTTTTAATCTGTCGGTTCAGTCTAATTTCATTGCATAGATTTAATCCTTCCTGGATGCAAGTTTCGATTACTTCCCATAAGTATATTGATTGTAATTAATTTGCATGTCTCCTTTTCTCCGGATATTTCTTACTCTTTCTTCAAAAAGATGATGGAGGCCATCTATGAATTTAGACTTCCAATGAGTATCATTTGACTCTAGGAGTTCTATAACTCTACTAAGGAATACGTCCTTATACCATCTAAACGAAGTTAATGTCTTACATTTTAAATTTTGTAGTAGGGTCTGGATATTTTCAATATAATCACACCATCTACCTGTAAAATGTTCAACAATATTGATGGCTAACGTATAAACTGCTTTTTCTTCTGAGACATTATTTTTATTTTTTGATTGTATTTAATATCTCATCTTTATCGGTTTGGCTGAGATAATTATCACACCATCCCTTTAATTAGCCAGTGAATCCGACTATGATCATTTTAGCAATAGCTTTATCAGAATTATTATTTTCTTTTCAGATAGTACTATACAACATCATTCTATGTATTGTATTATAAATATGCCTTTTTGTAAACCCATCAATGTTCCATTCATAAATTTGTTTGTCATTATAACTATTTTGGTCAATTATCTCTTGTTCTTCATAAAGAACATCTTGGGGTGTTGGTCTAGGATAATAGAATTTTGTTTGCATTGGCTTCTTAGCAAATTTTTCTAAATTGTTAATTTCCTCTGTGAGTTCTCTTTTGTAATCCTGAGAATCTTCATCATTATTTAACGTATTTAATTTTAGAGTTTTAAATTTTTGATTCAGTAATTTTTCTAGTTCTCCTATAGGCTTTAAATTAAAACCTATAATATCTGGGAGTGGTTGAATTGAGGATCTGGCAATAATTTCTCCCTTGGCTTCTTCAACCAATGTCTTATTTGAGTATATTTCTTTTTGCCAATTTTGTTGCCAATCCATAATCTTATCTATCTTATTATTAAACTCCATAATCTGTTCCCCTATAAAATTTAAGTATAAATTGGCATAATTTTATTTTTCCAATAATTCATTTATTTGTGTCATTGTAACTATTAGAGTGTCATCTTCTTTAAAATTAATTTCTATGTCATTTGAATTCATTTTGAAAAATTGTTGAGGGGGAAAAATATTATTTAGGATTTTTTTATTTTCTAGAAAAGATTTTTTTTCTAATACATTTACATATTGTTTTGAGTACTTGGTTATAAATCAAGGAACAAAAGTAACTTTCTTATTTCGTATGGTTAATTCCTTATAGAATTGATTTGAAATCTCATTCTGTTTTTTAAGGTAAGAAATTTAAAAAAAAAAAAAACTATTTTCTAAACGGTTTCCATCTTTTTTCAAAAAGTTCTCCCTTAATTTCTTTCCTAACCAAGGATTCAAGACTAAAATCTATTATGTTTGTGTAATTTTTAAATGAAATTTCTATTTCATAGGCAATTGCGTCTGGTGTATTCATTTATAAACAAAAATCAGTTTCTGAAGTTAATTCCTCATTTAGTTTAGGATTCTTAAAAATACCTCTAACAATATTATTTGGTTGTATCCTTATTTTTTCGACTTTATCATAATTTGAGTCATTTAAATTACTTTCTTCTCAAATTTGGGATGTGGATGCTCTAGATGGGGTTATTACCTCTACTGGTGATATATAAGACATATTAAAATATCTTGAAGAATTGCTTCGTAAATATTTTGATTGATTGACAAAATCTATTATGACATTTTCTTCTGGATTTTGTAAAATATTTGTATACATACTCTCAGTATTACTTTTCAATTACCCAATGTTTTGAAAACTCTACTTAACTCCATTTTTATTTGTCTTCTAGTACTAATCCTTGAATTTTGTAAGTTCGTTTCAAAAAATATTGTTTGTTCAAGAGATTTATTATCTTGAGTTCTACAATTAGGATTAAGTGTTTGAAGAAGTATATAGTATATTCTATAACATATGCATATTAATTCTGACCCAGGTGTATAATTATATCCTTGGGTTTTAATCTTAGTGTTAATGCATCGAGTATATTCACATCAGATATATATTGATAACTGTACATTTGGGTAAACATTAAAAAGTATTGGTCCATAAGCCAGATAAGAGTGTATAACTCCTATAAGAGATTTCTTCCAGTCTAAATTTCTGGCATCTCTTAGGGCAGCTAAAAAGCTCTCTGGTAAACCTTCTAATGTTAGAGGTTTAAAGGTTATTTGAACAAGATCTATATGTAGAAATTTAGAGCACGTTTGGTTGTTTTTTCATTTTCATTTTTAGTTTCTAACAATTTTATTTGTGTAAAAATGCTTTATTGATTTCTGTGCGAGAACTGAGAATATGTTTGGATTAGTTATTTTCAAATATAGGTGTATAGGTATGAAAATTAAGAATATAGGCATATGTATTTTTAATGTGATAAAAATTAATCATGAGGGTTGAGCAAAATGATTGAATATGAGAAATTATAAAATAATCAAAATGCCTCTTGCCAATTCCTTTTCCTTTTCAGCACAATTTTTTTTGTTTCTTTGGTTCATTTAAGGTACAACAATTTTGTTGGCGTGATGGGCTAAATGTAGACACGTGCATTGACAAATTCCATACAAATTCGCACAGCATGATGGTCTCAATGTAGACATGTGCATTGCCAAATCTCATACAAATACCATACAGACTTCCTCCATCACTATCAGTCCACCACATGCAGACACACAAGTTATGTGTATGTGTGTGTGTTTGTATTTATTTGACTAAGAAACACCCATTTGGATTTAATATATAATACGATTTTCACTCTATTTTCTTTTGTTTCATTCAGTGTAGTTTTCTTTTAATGTTGTTTTTGACTAGGCACGAAGTTTTTTTTTTATTATTATTATTTCATCCTCTCTTAGTTGGTGAATTTAAATTAATTACATAACAGAGAATTGTTGTATTTATAACAGACAGTGAGATTCATTCAATTTTATTTCCTATTCGATATTTGAATTTAAATTCTAAGGGTGCATTTGTGGAAAAGCGGACATGAATAAGTTAGTTAAAAGAAAAGAAAATCACTAATAAAAATACTATTCAAAACAAATAAAAAATTTGATATATTTGATATATCTTATTCTACTTTCCACAGACCAAGTCTCAAATAAAAAACTCAACATTATATTATATTATTTAAAATAATGACCATTCTAAACTATAATCAATAATTTTGTTGTTTACCTTGTTCAGAATTTAGTTGCATTCATTCGTTGTGTAATTTTATAATTTTAAGTTATTTTTTTGTTTAAATTTAATTATGCTATTTTGAATGTAAATTCGATAAATCATACTAAAAAGTTTTGTCTATCGATAATTATAATTCAATAATCTTAATTTTAAATTTAGAGAGTATGTCATGTTTCTTGAAATAACTATCCTTCGTAAATTAATTTGATAAGTTCTCAATTTTTTCCATCCTTTAATTATTTGCATCTAAACAACTCAGGATAAAGAAAAGCAAAAATATGAAAACGAACATGAAAATGAAATTCTTGTAAGAATCACGATCGGTAAAATCACTATATATAATAAATATTTTTCGTTATATATTTTTAATTGTACACATAAGAATAAATAATACGATATACAAAACTTGTCTTCCCTCTCAATTCGGAATTTAATATGTGTTGAAAGATAAAACATCATTATTTTATGTTCATAATATAAATAAATGAATAATAGTAGATAATGCAATCGTCAATTAACACTATTTGGTAGTTGTAATTTACAATAAATTGATGTGATTTTTCTTCACATCAATTTATTGTGAGGGTTGACCAAAAACATTATGAGAAATTATAAAATAATGAAAAGGCCTCTTGCCATTTCCTTTTCATTCTTCAGCACAATTTTTCTTGTTTTTTGGCTTCATTAAAGGTACAATAATTTTCTTCACATGATGGGCTAAAATTAAAAGATATTTTTTAGGGTTAGTCTTGATTCTTCTATTTTTAATGTAAATTCGATAAATCATTGTAAGAAGTTTTGTCTATCTATTATTATAATTCAGTATCGATAATAATTCAGGAGAAAGAAAAGCAAGGATATGAACACGAATATGAACAGAAAATTCTGGTAAGATTTACGATAGCGAATCCAGTAAAATCACTATATAATAATTTTTTTTTTGTATATTTTTTATCGTACACAAAAAAATAAATTATACAATATAGAAAACTGTTGTTAAATCTTAGTTCGGAATATCGTGTGTGTTCAAACATAAATCTATTATTTTATGATGATAATAAAAATAAATTATACAATAATAGTAGTTAATTTACAATAAATTGATGTGATCTTTATTAACTTATTGTCAAGAATGATGATATATATTTATTTGATGTGAAAATGGTGGTGGGGAGTTATTACGATTGTAATTGTGGTTGTGCTCCATCAAATCACGATTTTTGTTGCTAGTGGAAGCAATTGATCCATTTTCAAGAAAGCTGCAGCCACTTCAAAGTGCCAAGAATTTCATTATACTTTGTCATGATGTGTTTTATTGTGTTTTTAATAGCAAGTTCCTATCAATTTGTGTATTTAACATGCAACCATGCAAGCTTCACTTTCTATAAATACCATCTCCATGTAACAATCCATATATATCATTATTCTTGACAATAAATTGGTGTGAATAAAGATCACATAAATTTATTGTAAATTATAATTACTATTATTGTATAATTTATTTTTATTATCAACATAAAATAATAGGTTTATATTTGAACGCACACGAAATTTCGAATTGAGATTTAACAATAGTTTTTTATATTATATAATTTATTTTTTTGTGTACAATAAAAAATATACAAAGAAAAAAATTATTATATATAGTGATTTTACTCGATCCCCTATCGTAATTATTACAAGAATTTTCTATTCATGTTCGTTTTTATATTCTTACTTTTTTGTCTCCTGCATTGTTATCAAATAAAATTACTAAATTATAATAATAGATAAACAAAACTTCTTACCATTATTTATCGAATTTACACTAAAAATGGCAGAATCAAGACCAAACCAAAAAAATACCTTTTAATTTTAGCCCATCATGTGAAGAAAATTGTTGTACCTTAAATGAAGCCAAACAACAAGAAAAATTGTGCTGAAAAACGAAAAGGAAATGGCAAGAGGTATTTTCATTATTTTATAATTTCGCAATAATGTTTTTGGTCAACCCTCACAATAAATTGATGTGAAGAAAAATCACATCAATTTATTGTAAATTACAACTACCAAATAGTGTTTGTTGACAATTGCATTCTCTACTATTATTCATTTATTTATATTATGAACATAAGATAATGATGTTTTATCTTTCAACACATAATGGATTCCGAAGTGAGAGGTAAGACAAAATTTGTATATTGTATTATTTATTCTTATGTCAACAATTCAAAATATATAACGAAAAAAATTTATTATATATAGTGATTTTACTGGATTGCCTATCGTGATTCGTGCATAAATTTTATTTTCATGTTCGTTTTCATATTCTTGCTTTTCTTTATCCTAAATTGGTTAGATGTAAATAATTAAAGGATGGAAAAAATTGAGAACTTATCAAATTAATTTACGAATGATAGTTATTCCAAGAAACAAAACATACTCTCTAAATTTAACAATAAAATTACTGAATTATAATTATAGATAGACAAAACTTCTTAGTATGATTTATCGAATCTACATTCAAAATAGTATAATCAAATGTAAACAAAAAAAAAAGCTTAAAATAATAAAATTACAAAATGAATGAATGCAACTAAAATCTGAATAAGGTAAACAACAAAATTACTAATTTTACTTTAGAATGGTCATTATTTTAAATAATATTATATGATGTTGAGTTTTTTATTTGAGACTTAGTCTGTGGAAAATAGAATAAGATATATCAAATATATCAAATTTTTTATTTGTTTTGAATAGTATTTTTATTAGTGATATTTTTTTAACTTAACTTATTCATGTCCGCTTTTCCACAAATGCACCCTTAGAATTTAAATTCAAATATCGAATAGGAAGTAAAATTAAATAAATCTCACTGTCCGTTATAAATACAACAATTCTCTGTTATATAATTAATTTAAATTCACTCACTGAGAGAGGGACAAAATAATAAAAAATAATAATAATAATAAAAAAAAGATTTCGTGCCTAGTCAAAAACAACATTAATAGAAAACTACACGGAAGAAAACAAAGGGCAAAATACAGTGAAAGTCGTATTATATATGAAATCCAAATGGACGTTTCTTTGTCAAATAAACACAAACACACGCACATACACACAACCTGTGTGTCTGCGTATGGTGGACTGATAGTGATTGAGGAAGTCTACATGGGACCTGTAAACTTGATCACATGATGCCTATAAATAAGTGAATTAGTGATTGATACATATCAACAAATATACAGACAGAGATTACAACATTAGAGATTGAGAGATAGGCTTTGATTATTAGCTGCAAATCAAAATGGCTCCCGCTGCGACCGCTTTTGATGATAGCCTTCCCAATCTCCCCAAGGATGTCCGCCCACCCATTACGAGTTACACCCCGAGCATGTGGGGTGATGCCTTCACTTCGTTTTCTTTGGACGAGAAGGTTTGTGTAGCTCTTCTATTTGTTACTTTTGTCTGTTAATTCTTTTTACAGGGTAAAATTAAATGCAATCGATCCATGCATTTAACATGTCGATTTTATGAAACTTTACGCATCCCATGTGTTGGCAAACGATGATTGGCATTTTTGTAGGTACAAAAAGAGTATGCTGAAGCAATTCAAGAACTGAAGCAACAAGCAAGAAGCATGCTGATGACGAAAGGAAGTACAACAATTGAGAAACTAATATTAATTGACACTCTTGAGCGTTTGGGAGTGGGATATCATTTTGAGCAAGAGATTGAAGATCAGCTCCGAGAAATCTTGTTTTTCCAGTCTCAAGATAAGGACCAGGACAACTATGACTTGTTCGCTACTGCGCTTCAATTTCGTCTGCTCAGGCAACATCGCTATTCTGTCTCTTGCAGTACGTTCGTTTTCTCACTTCATTTGCAATATATATGTGACTATTTACATCGAATAAATCTTTTTTTACTCGCCTTACCATTATACACATATATATAATGATGTTATGCATCGATTTGAAATTAAAATTAGGGGTTAACACATTATAATACCATGCTCTGAACAAACTTTAAAGGGGCTAAGTACTTCAAATTTTGAAATGCAGTTATGAAGTGACACATCATGAGAAGGGCTTTTTTTAGCAAGCTTTTGTTCATTTAGGTCATACTAATCTTACGAGAAATAAAAACAACTTATACGATTTTCATGTGACGTAATTGATCATCAACCAGATGTTTTCAACAAGTTTAAGGATGACGACGGCAAGTTTGAAGAAACCCTCACTAGTGATGCTAAGGGCCTGCTAAGCTTGTACGAAGCGTCCAACGTGAGGATTCATGGCGAAGGCATATTAGAAGATGCAGTGGCCTTTACAACCCATCACCTAAATCGTATGGTGCAAGAATTAGAGCCTCTACTTCAATGCCAAGTGAAGAGAGCTCTAGAGCAACCGATTTATAGAGGCGTTGCAAGATTGGAAGCCCGCCATTACATTTCCTTTTATGAGAGGAACGAATCGAAGAATGAAATACTTTTAAAACTAGCCAAGCTGGATTTCAATTATTTGCAAAATATATATAAGAAAGAACTCCATGATCTTTCCAGGTACGCAATACACTTATTATTACATCTGTGTATTACTGAATGTGTAATAACTACACATTGACTTGTTAGTTCTTTTTACATTTTAAAGGTGGTGGAACGAGCTAGATTTGGTATCAAAACTACCTTATGTGAGAGACAGATTGGTGGAGGGCTATTTTTGGGGCATGGCTCTCAATTTTCAGCCTCAACATTCTTATGCGCGAATTGAAATTACTAAAAGCGTGCTGATGCTTACAATAGTGGATGATACATATGATAATTATGCTACAGTTGAAGAAGCTGACCTTTTCACTGAGATCTTGGAAAAGTATAAGATATATACTTATTTAATATAATTATTAGAATTATTTACTTGTCCTTGATTTAAAAAATAATATTAATAATAACAATTTCATCTTGTGATTAAAGATGAATTTGAGTAAAAATTGATTTGATTCTTGCAGGTGGGATATCAATGAACTTGATCGACTTCCAGATTACATGAAAATTATTTATAAGTTTATTCTAAATCTATACGAGGACTACGAAGTTGAAGCAGCCAAACAAGGAAAATTATTTGCAGTGCCTTACGCTAAAGAAGCAGTAAGGACAAACTCTTACCGATCCATCCTAATTTATCTTATTGAGTGTATATTTACCTCTCTCTTCCGCTCTTTCTTAATTGTTTTTTTATTACATTTCGATGTAATTAAACATGTTGTCCATATGTAGGTGAAACAAATTGCTAAGGCTTACAACAGACATACGCAATGGTTCTTGGGAGGACAAATGCCTGCATACGAAGAGTACCTTGTTAATACTATTGTCACGAGTTGCATCTATGTCTTCCTCACTGTGGGTATCCCAGGATTAAAATCTGTCTCCAAAGAATCAATTGATTGGTTGATGAGTGAACCTAACAAAGCTCTTATAGCATCCACCAGGATTTGTCGACATGCGGATGATATCGGCAGTGATGAAGTAAGAAGCTCTAAATCCATTTTATGCACTGAAAATAATAATGACAGACAAGAACTTTTGGTTTGTATCACAAGAATTGCGTATAAAAGATTATACGCATACAGAATGACAATAAAAATATTGATTACAAGTAATAACTTGATAACTTTGGGTGTAGTGCTATTTCATTTTTATGTTACCAATGATTATATTGCCCATGATATATTCAATTTTTTTTTTTTTTTTTTTTTTGTAAAAGCGCGAGAGCAGGGGTGGAAATATACCGACAGCGGTGGATTGCTATGTGAAGCAATATGGTGTATCAAAAGAAGAAACTGTGGACAAGTTCAACGAACTTTTTGAGAATGCATGGAAGGATTTCAATACAGAGTGGTCAACTGAAATTTCCATAGTATCTAAGGACATGATGGAGCAACTTCTTAATTATGCACGTGCAGGCGAGGTCATTTACAGGAATGGGCGAGATTCGTTTACAAATCCTCAAAACTATTTAGCAGGAGAAATTCCTGCTCTCTTTGTGGATCCCATTGTCATTTGATTAACGGGTTAAATCCATTTTGCCCCCCTGTGATATAACAAAATATCAAAAACCCCCTTATGAAATTTTTAATATAAAAAATCACCCCTAGGTTATCAATAAATAATCACACCGCCCCCTGGTCAATTTGAATATATTTTTTTAGAAACAATGACTAAAATACCCTTCTAGTCAAACTGGTCAACTAGGCTTATTAATATATAATTATTTTAATTATAATTTTTAACATATATTTATAATACATATAATTATAATTTATAAAAAAAAAATTAAAAAATAACAATTATACCCCAATCCCCCACCCCCACCCCCACCCCCCACCGGGCCCACCCCCATCTCCATCTTCTTCCCCACCCATCTTTTATCCCCCTCCCCCACCCCTTCCACCTCCAAACCCCCCCTTTCCTACCCCCTCCCCTATCCTCCCGGCACACCTCCCCCTCCCCTTCCCTCCCCCGGCGCCCATTTGGGCGACGCCGGCCGCCCAAATCTGGGCGACCGGCGTCGCCCTTGCTGCGTTGGGCGACGGCCGTCGCCCATGGTGAGGAGGGTGCCGGCCCTCCTCTTCAGCAGCGGCGGCGGCAACGACGCCGCCGCTGCTTTTTTTTTTTTTAAATTATATAAAATTAATTTTAATTTAATTAAAATAATATTTTATTATATAAATAATTTAGTAATTATTATATAAAAGAATATTAATTATTAATAGAAATATATCATATTTTAATTAAATAATTATTATATAAAATAATATTTAATTCTTTAAATACATATATATGATATTATATGTTTAATGTGAGAGAAGGGAAAAAATATCAAAAAAAAGGTATTTTTATAGAAAAATCGCAGTCAAAGCGCGTGTGGCCCAATTTTTGTTCGGAGGGGTTTTTTTGAACTTTATTTTATATCATAGGGGGGGTATTTGATACTTTAATTTTCATAAGGGGGTTTTTGAACATTCCTATTATCACAGGGGGTTCTCTGGAGTTTTCCCTTTGATTAACATGTATCCTCCATCTTTTAGGTCGTTGCTATGGATTAGGTTGTTTGTGTTCCGCATCCTCCGTGAATCAACAATAATGGATTTGAATTTTCGATTGTTGTTTGTATCACGTCTGTAGCTAGCAAGCTATATCGTGGTTAAGCTATTATACGATTCATCAATAACATGTTTCATTGTATTCAAAGTGTAGTATGTCTTATTATAAATATTCTAGTTGTGCTTATTTTTTTCTATTAAAATTTTCTCTTTAATTCTTTTTTGTTCCTTTCATCAATCGAAAGTTTGATGGAAAATTTTATGTACATTATAAAATGGATTAAATGTAATTTTTGATCCGTAATTTAGGCTATTTAGCATTTTACATCCTTTTACTTTGGATGGTAATATTTTGGTTCTGCACTTCTTTAATTTTTGCAATTTCATTCCTTTTGTTAGTTAGAGTTCATTTGTATCTAAGTGAGAAAGTTGAAGGACAAAAACGTCGAAATACCCTAAATTACGGCACCTAAAATGCATTTAGAACTTACAAAACAATACAAAAGAAACATCCTGTTGAGGATGGATATTCACAATAGCCTTTATCACAATCGCCCAGAAGCCCCAATAAATTCCATCACAATATTTTTCGACATAAAAACAAAATTTTGCAACAAAATCAAAATAAATCGTAACAGCACATTTTGAGGAAGAACTGAAAAACCTTATTTGCAATCACCTATTTTCAATGGACCATTTTAAAAATTGAAGGAATCAATTTTCAAACGATTTGATGATATTTTTATTTTTATGATTTTTTTATATATTTAACTACACATTCAATATTATATCAAGTTTCTTTTCAAAATTTACCTATGTATTAGAATTATTTATTAATATCTCATATTTTAATTTTATATAATAACATAATATGAAAGCTACAGAAGTTCGACTATTTTTTGGTATCTTCTATCAGAATGTTTTTTCGTGATTACTGAATTTTATAGTTATCTGTATTGTGCTTGAATTTTTTGAACTCCAATGATGGCAACTTAGCTTGAGTTTGAGCTCAAATATTTCTATTGCAAGCACACAAATTAATTTGGAAGTCTTTGTCTTCCATTTTAACACGTTTATATTATATTATTTTATACAATTTTTTTAATATATTTAACTACATATTCAATATCATATCAAATTTAAATTCAAATTAAATTCATAATGTATCATTATTATTTATCCATATCCCGTATTTTAATTTCATATAACAATGGTTAGATATTATTGTAATAATTATGATCATAATTAATTTATTTTAATTAATAATAATTCATCACTCTTATCCCTGAAAAAAAAAATCTAAGATATTTTGTTATTATTTTGGTCATATAAGCACTTGAATGGAAAACTTTCATGAAAAGAACGGTATAACACTTTTTTATTTATATTTTTTTTAATGATCGGATAATTTTTTCTCTCTGCTCAAGCATAGAAACAAACTTTGAATTTGTATTTCATACTATTTATCATGGCATGTCGTCTACAGGTGCATATAATAAATAACCTTATAAATTTTAAAATAAATTATAAATTAAAATAATATATATAACCCAACACATCATATTGTTTAAATAATAAAAGAAAGAGTAAATTTAAATGTACTATCAATAGAATTAAAAAAATATAAAATTCGTTAAATTTTTAAAAATCGAGTATATAAAATCATTATTTTATATAATATAAATTTAAATAAAAAACTAACCAACACCCCCTGTCCCCCTCGCGGGTGTACTAAGAAGGGAAAACGACGACTAACAAATTAAAGGGGGGCCAAGGGCATTGCCCTCACCCCTGCTTGCGCCCCCATTCCAAAGCATCAAATGGGCGACGACGATATTGACCAATTATGCTCGAGGGGTGGGGGCGGGGTGGGGGCGGAGGCATTTGATTGTTTCTATTGAGGGCAGCATTACCCCCATCTATGGGGCATGGGGTGAGGGGTTTATTTTTTTAAATTATATTATATAATTTTTTTTTGGTACAATCCTACCCTACCCCTACTCCTAATATTGGAATCCAACATAAAGAAATGAACATGCATGTAAGAACAACACATTACCTACATTTATGACATCACAACACACATCATACCATAAAATTATAGTAAAACAATCATCCCATTGAAAGTTGTTTAATGCAAAATGGAGCGGATTAAACACTTAATCTAGGGATAAAATATGTATAAGAAAACTGATCCATATAAGTTTTAGCTACCCAAAAGGGTCGAAAAATCTTCAGAGAAATTTTAAGATCAACTAGAGACTAACCCTGCAAAACAAAAGTTAGTACTTCGATGCTTAAGTTAGCTAAACTTTATTGAAATAGATGAAAGTGAAACTTGAATTGAAGTAAGAATAACTGTGCAATATGATGGTAGGATGATAGACATTCATGTAGAATACAAATATAATTTTAAAACAACTTAAAATCGAGAGAATTAAGAGAATAAGTGAGAGTTTGATTATGAGGATTGATATTATCAAATGACTGCACGAGACTTATATTTATAGGCGTACACAGAGCAGAATACGGGATTGTATTGTAGGGAATCCCATACTATTTAAAATCCCTTTGAATCAGCTAGTTAGTCGAAAAATCCATGTATGATTAGGATTTCGATTGACTAAGATGCACCTGGTTGACAAGGTCTTGCCAGTTCTGCCTAAAACTTTGAAACTCTGTTATTTGTGAATTACCAGCTAGTTTGTCACCAATCTATTAGGAGCCAATTTGAGGCAAAATTGCAAAATTGGTCCTGTAAGTATGGGGGTGACAAAATTGGGACCATAACTATAGGATTGGCAATTGTAGTCCTATAAGTATTGATTTTTTGGCAATTTTGGACCTTCCGACCAAAATCGCCCAGAAACGCGACAGAGAGATTTGGGGCTTAGGGTTCCGACATCCTAGGAGCTTGCGTGGCTAATGAGGTTGGCTTCTTCTTCCTCCCTCACTCTATACCAAGCCATCCTCTCTCTTTCCACCGCCTCACGCCATGCCTCCACTCACCCCCCCCCCTCTCTATCCCTTACATCTCCGCTCTCAAATCCGCTTCCTCTTCTGCCGTTGTTTCTGTTTTCGGCCGCCTTCGCACCCCCGCAGTCACCCGCCTCCGCACCCCCGCAGTCACCCGCCTCCCTGTTCGCGCCTCCGCCGCTGTCAAGACCCTCGAGAAAACAACTGACACTGAGCTCGTTGAGAAATCCATTAACACTATTAAGTTCTTGTCAATTGACGCTGTAGAGAAGGTCAATTTGAACCACCCAGGTTTGCGTATGGGCTGCGCGCCAATGGGTCACATATTGTACGATGAGGAGATGAAGTACAATCCTAAGAATCCCTATTGGTTTAATCGTGACAGCTTTGTGCTCTCTGCTGGACATAGGTGTATGCTCTCCCTAATAATTTATTTCTCAGCTCATTCAGGAAGGGATAGAGAGAGGAGGGTGAGAGGAGGCATGGCGTAGGGTGTTGGAGCGAGAGAGGATGGCCTAGGAGAGAGTGAGGGAGGAAGAAGAAACTACGTCATTAGTCACACAAGCTCCTAGGTGTTTAAATTGCACACGTGGACGTCGGAACCCCAAGCTCCAAATCTCTTCGCCGCGTTTTTGGGCAATTTTGGTTGGAAGGACCAAAATTGCCAAAAAATCAATACTTAAAGGACTAAAATTGTCAGTCCTATAATTACGGTACCAAATTTGCTACCCTCCATACTTACGGGATCAATTTTGCAATTTTTCCTTGAGATATTTTAGCATGAGTTCTGATGTGATGGCAAACTGTATGATGTTTCCGCCTAGTTGTACAATTACATGTTTGGGTTGAACGGGCCCTAATCCTGGGACAGCTAGTTCAATATTTTTGGAGGTAACTTTATGGCATTTACCACTCAGTTGGGCTGATGTGCATTGCTTGTGGGCTTGGCTCATAAAATATTTAGGGCATCATCACTCTCCCCCAACTCCAAGAGTGGAATTACAAGGCTGAACTGCTGGACTAGGTAGGATATCCTGCAAAAAATAAAAGAACTTTTACTCAGCAGCAAGAAAAATCCCGCTCTACTTCTGGAGTAACGCTGACCAGCTGAAGGATTCCAGCTGAAGGATCTATGTATAAATATTCGAAAATTATGATTCATGTACGGACACATTATGATTACACAAAAAAATATTTTTCTTTGTATATTTTTACTGTACACAAAAAAATAAATTATACAATATAGAAAACTGTCGTTAAATCTCAATTCAGAATTTCGTGTGTTCAAAGATAAACCTATTATTTTATATTGATAATAAAAATAAATTTTATAATAACAGTAGTTATAATTTACAATAAATTAATGTAAACTTTATTCACATCAATTTATTGTCAAGAATGATGATTTATATTTATTTGATGTGAAAATGGTGGTTAGGAGTTATTAGGATTGCAATTATGGTTGTGCTCCATCAAATCACGATTTTTGTTGCTAGTGGAAGAATTCAAAATGATGGTTGGGAGTTATTAGGATTGCAATTTTGATTGCAATTATAGTTATAGATAGACAAAACTTCTTAGCATGATTTATCGAATTTACATTCAAAATAGCAAAATCAAATGTAAGCAAAAAAAATAACTTAAAATTATAAAATTAAAAAACGAATGAATGCAACTAAATTCTGAAAAAGGTAAACAGCAAAATTATTGATTTTACTTTAGAATGGTCATTATTTTAAATAATATAATAATATTGAGTTTTTTATTTGAGACTTGGTCTGTGGAAAATAGAATTAGATATATCAAATGTATCAAATTTTTTATTTGTTTTGAATAGTATTTTTATTGGTGATTTTCTTTTTTTTTTTTAACTTAACTTATTCATGTCCGATTTTCCACAAATGCACCCTTAGAATTTAAATTCAATATCGAATAGGAAATAAAATTAAATAAATTTCACTGTCCGTTATAAATACAACAATTCTCTGTTATGTAATTAATTTAAATTCACCAACTGAGAGAGGATGAAATAATTAAAAATAATAATAATAATAATAATAAAAGACTTCGTGCCTAGTCAAAAACGACATTAATAGAAACTACACCCAAGAAAACAAAGGGCAAAATAGAGTGAAAATCGTATTATATATGAAATCCGAATGGTCGTTTCTTAGTCAAATAAACACAAACATACACATATACATACAACTTGTGTGTCTGCTTGTGGTGGACTGATAGCGATGGAGGAAGTCTGTATGGGACTTGTATGGGATTTGGCAATGCACATGTCTACATTTAGCCCATAATACTGTGCGAATTTGCATGGGATTTGTCAATGCACATGTCTACATTTAGCCCATCATGTCAACAAAATTTTTGTACCTTAAATGAACCAAAGAAACAAAAAAAATTGTATTGAAAAAGAACAGGAAATGACAAGAGGCATTTTGATTATTTTATAATTTCTCATATTCAATCATTTTGGTCAACCCATATAACTAATTTCTGTCACATCAATAATATATATACCTATATTCTTAATTCTCACACCTATATACCTATATTTGGAAATAACTAATCCAAACATATTCTCAGTCCTCTCGCAGAAATCAATAAAGCATTTTTACACAAATAAAATTGTTAGAAACTGAAAATGAAAATAAAAACACAACTGAACGTGCTCTTATATTCCTCTTGGTAATGCCTTATATCCACGGCATCCAAAAGTTTTATTACTTCTTTGTCATTATCAAGAGCAATGGATTCTTCAGTAGTTTTTACTACCTGTTTAATTTTCCAAAATTATAAATTAATCTAGGATTTACTTTTAGGAATTGTCCATTTATTTAGTTGATCTAAATTTTTTGGGAGTTCATACTCTTTTTTAGCATTCATAACTTGACTACTTTTATTGTCAAATAAATACTGCATATTAAGCAGAGAACTAAAATACTGTTGAATTATCCAATACAACTTCAACAACATGGCTCTGATACCATAAGTCATGACTGAAGGTCATGGAGGATCAAAAAAGTCAGAAGAAAATTTATATCCGATCATAAGGCGGTATGAAGAACCGACCATGTAGTCAGAATGAATAAGTACAAATAAAAATAAATCCATCCATTTAGGCATTAGAAAAAACCGATCATGCAGGCGGAATGCCATATATTTTTTATTACGAAAAATATAAAGATAATTGAATAACGTAAGAGAAGACTAAATCGGGAACCGTTTACGTTACATTGGCCTATTTATCAATTTAAATTTTGGGATGAACCAATTGAATATAAGACAAGATTGAAGAGAGGCCAAAACATAATTAGGAAGCGAATTGACAAACTCAAGGAAATTATTTCTGACATTCTCATACAATTTCCAAATGCAGATGCCACTGCAGAAAATCGTATTAAACAACTTTAGATAGCAAATTTGCTATACCATCAGCAAATTGCTGGTTATTATGCTGGCTAAAGAATTATCTTTATTTTTCAGGAATGCTCCCCCAAAGGGGAAGAGGGAAGAATTCCTCCTCTAATCAAAGAGGAGGTAGATTTAGAGCAGGGGATATTATTAGGCATGGCGATAGGGCATTAGTGAGGGAAAATATTTCTGGAATTGAAAAACATAATAACATCCCTGAAGAAGAAGATGAACTCTTCAAACAGTTTCTTGAATTCAAAAATGAACAGAAAAAATTAACAACTGATGAATCATCATCCTCAGCATCTTACGCAAAAATATTGCAAAAGGATGAAGACGAATTATTTAATTATAAATTCAGTGAACATCATGAGGTAATTATACTTCTTGAAAATGATGATTTAAGATGGAAAAATGATCCATGATATTTAATAAAAAGGTACCTTAATGTTGCATCTTTTACCGTAGGGTCATACAAACCTAGGGCACATTATGAATGTATCCTTAAGGCAACTCAGAGTGTTGAAATTAATCTCACATTCTCCAGTAATGGAAAGGAGTTGAATTATTCGAAAGCAGTAATTAAAAAATTCATCACTGTTGTAGAATGGGGAATTAGTCCATTAGGAGAAAAATAATATTTTCACCCAAAATAAAAAAAAATACTATAAAATTTAATTATTGGGACTATGTTGAAGCATTTAATAAAGCTTTTTTTTATGAAAATTATAAGAGAAAGCATACATGATTTTTTAAAATTTTCCCCACTGGTCTTCCAGCAAGAAATACTGAGTTGGGTGTTTCAATGGTGGACAAGTTTTAGTCCATCGATATCTATTCTTCCTAAAATTTTCCAGGAATACTATACGGAATGGCTAAATTATTCACCAAAAATAATCCAAGCAGAAAAATCGAGAAGATTGATTGAAGGAATGGCTTCCTTTTATTTTTTTTATGGAATTCTCTATTTCATGGATCTGGAAATGGCTACCAGAAGTACGAATTACCATACAAAAAATCCCATACATTAAAAGAAGATATTGCTCAAAGTTTTGGAGCAAGTTGATGCAAATTGATCATGGACCAAAAAATACTATGGTCAAGAAATCATTAATGAGATGGAGGAAAAATTGCAAGAATATAAAGTTCTTGCAGAAAAAGAAGAGAATCAGGCACCCAATCCTTTTAAATATATTTCCTAGAGGATCCTGAATAAGAAATGAGTGATCATGAAAGATCAAATGATTGAGGAATACTTCAAGCAAATGCAAAATAATCTTAAAAAGAATCTTTCAAGAATTGTATCTCCTATGAAAACTTCACAAAAAAAATGGAGAAAATAAATTTTCTTGTCTCACTGGAGAATCTCAAAATTCCTTGGAGGAATTTTCACAAGAAGAGAAAGATGGAAATTTCAGAATCCTCTGAATATAAAGAAGACCACAAGCAATCAGGATTAGAATCAGAAGAAAGCAGTTTCTCCAAACTGATGAAAAAAATAAGGTGACAGCAAAGGAAGTCAAAAGCTTTGACCAAATCACACGTGTCAGCAATGAAGCGACACTTGGCAGATGAAAGCCATGAGGACGTGAAAAAATCGTTTCAAGCCTGGACCATTTGGGTATAAACATAACCCCTCCCCCCTTTTTTTTTCCACAAGTCCTCAGCAGTTTTCATGTGTTGAAGCAGAGGCATCTATAATTTGTTTTTCTTTCTTTAGTTATATAAAAGTTTGATTTGGCATAAGAAGGGATACAAATTATTTGTAAGTTCTCTTATTTATCTTTCTGCACTTGTTACCTTCATTCTTGCTTCTGTTATCTTTAGCCTAATGCAAGGCTAAATTATTACTGCTGAATTATTCAACTACAATAGAGATAGCAGGGCTCAAAAAAAAAAAAAGAGTATTTTTCATTACTGATGAAAATAAGGAGAAATTGAATAACGTAAAAGAAGACCAAATCGGGAACCTTTTACATTGATTTGTACTAATAGGTATGAATTTTGGTAAAGAAATACCATACTAAAGCCCAAAAACATCTCCAAAGAGTGGCAAAATCGGACAGCGATGGCAAGGCCGACCTTATTCATACCCATAATTTAAATCAACAACCCAAAGTATTTTTTTTTTTATATTTTTTCAATTTCTCCTTATTTTCATAAGTAATGATATTTAACTAAATTCTAGAAGAAGAATATTCAATTATTTAGTATTAAATTTTTATACTATGGTTTAAAAGTACTTTTGAGTTTCATATTATATTTAATATAAAAAGTGTTTTAGTTTTTAGCAAATTATAAAGAAAAAATATATTTAATGGGCATATTAAAAATAAAATACAGTTGAAAAAAAAAACACTCAAAAGATTAGCCCAAAACAAATTAACAAAGATAAACAGAAAGGGGCTTTGCTAAAGGTTAATGAATATAGATTTTTTTTGCCTATTTTCTCAAAATAGTTTTTTTTTTTAGCATTTTCAAGATAAGAAAGGGGGCAAAATACACTTTAGCTTTTTTTCTTAGAATATGAATTTATTTTTGAATAAATTTGATTAAAAAGACCCCGTGATTTAAAAATTCAATTCAAAACTTCTTGTATTAAAAAATATAGGCAAAAACCTCATCTGTTTTTTAAAATAATTCACACACTTCTCTCTATTAGTTACCCAAACAACATTAAAATTTTTAATGAGTTGTCAATTATACACTTATTTTAATAGCTATTGATCTTCAATAGTTCAAAATGAACAGTTAAATTTTAAATAATTTTAGAAATATACTTTGTGTTTATATATATATTGTCATAGATGATAGCTGCTGCCTCTGTGGGTAGGACACCGACTTTAGGCGAATGCGCCCTATCACCGCCAAATTGGTGACTGTCACCTTTTCATCAGTCAGTGATTCTCACGACCCAAATTTTGGGTGAGTAGTTGCCTAAAGAAGAAATGGATGAGACCATCGACTAGTCTAGACGATATCGACTCATCTTCTTGTGATACTTGGCGGTAGTGGTGGCCGGTGAAGGAGGGAAGAAGAATAAAAAAAATTTAGGATAGGTAAAAAGTATTAAGTTTATAAAAATTTAGAAAAAAAATGATTTAATTTATTTAAAATCTAAGAATAACAAAATGATATTATTAAAATTCGTTTTAAATACATATAATAATGATTTCAATTTAAATATTATTTATAGTAAATAACATACCTTAAAAGTTTAATATAGTTTTTTGGTATTTTCGTTTGTAATCAATATATTCTATAAATAAATATAAATTATTAAAAATACTTAACTAAATAATAACTCAATTTAATTTAATTAATAATACATAATTTTTTAAAATATTATTTTTTCTTATATGTCAAAACATGGCAATATAGACTTTTGAAAACATAAATAATGGCAAAACTTACAAAAAAGCAAAAAGACCATCTGCATTTTGGGGGCATGAAATGGTGTGTGTGTGTGTGTGCGTCTATGCATATAGTGAACAATTATATTTGTTTCCCCCTCATCTTTACAAATCTGCAATTTGACCCCAAAATTTTTTACTACACGTACAAATATTCGAATGCCTACAACAATTTATTTCATTTTTATTAATTGTCTCATTAAATATATAATATAAAAAAATAAAATTTTAAATATGATATAAGATTAACATACTTATATGCAATTTACCAAATATTATTACAAGTATAAAATATTATATAATAGCAAATACACCATATATTGTTGTATATAATTTTTTTGATATGTATGTTAAAGTATGTAAATAATAAATATTTATTAAAAAAATTTAAATACCATAAAAATATTCAGCAATATGTATTATAAGTTTATACTTAATTTTAACATTTCAGAATAATATTTGTTAGGAGATGAGAAGTTGCTTAGTATTTTTTTAAATTTTATTATTCACAAAATATAAAAATAACCCCAATTATATTTTAGACATATTTGACAAGAAATTAATAATTAGAGGGTGCAAATTGTAATTTAATTGTGCACAATGTACAATAAATTTAATTGAAGAGTGCAAAATGACAATTTGCCTTTTTTTCAACTTGTTAATTAAAAATTGTATCAGGTATTTCTCCAATGCTAGATTCCTTCTCTCTACTACAAGGGTTTTTTTCTCCTCTCTCTCTCTCGCTCTCGTACAAGTTGATCTTCACTTCCAGCCACAGTTGCAAGCGACCACCGTCGGTGACCCGTCTCCGACACTCCGGCGACCTCTCGCCACCCAACCCCATCATTTTTCGATAACCACGCGCCTCCACTCGCGTCTTTAGGCTGCAACACAAACCCTTTTTTCAGCAATCTTCTCACTTTCCTCTGTCCGTCACCGTTGCTGGCGACCAACGCTGAGATCGGACTCCCATCAACTGCATGAATCATTTCCGACCATCCCCCCACCTTCTCCATCAGTCCTCGATTTGGAGAATGTGCAGTTTTGATTTATTAGTCCTATGTCGACCCCACGCTAAACCGAGTTGACTTCGCCGGTTCTATTCTCAATGCAGTTGATAAAAAGACCGGTATTAAGGAGCGGGTCTGGGTGCGGATTCTTGCAGCCGATCACGAGTTTTAGGACAAGCTTTGTCTCGTTTCAATCCTGCCACTGATAAATATTCTGCAATTTCTCCACTTTCTTGATTTTATTATTCGGTCTCTTTAGCTTCATTTTCATTTCTTGGGTAATACTTTTTAATTTCTTGAATTTTCGGTCATCTATTCTTTTAAGTAATTCTTTATAAGAACACTTCAATATCATAAAAAAATAAAACAAACACATGCGTACCTGATGCGGGAATGGTTTGGGCTTGGTTTGGGCCTCAACCGGGCCAGTCCATGGACTGAACTTGGGTTTAAAAATGGACACAATTGGGGCACCCTTAGAGCTCCAAGACCGCACTAAGACCGGCCATGAATAGTAGTAGGTCGGTCCTAGGGTGGACTTTTTCAGACTGGTTCATGTCGGTCTTTAACCTACCCAGCCCACTATGCACCTTGAACCCCAACCAACTTGAACACCTGTCAAACTTAACAATTAACAGATGGACACATAAAAAATACATATTCATAAGAAAGTGCATTTTCACTTATAAAAGCGTGTTGTATGGATAACGCGTCTTCCTCTTTTATGAGCCTGGATTCCAGAGATGCTGGACTGCCGCTACATTTTCATGCCTATCACCATTATTTCCAACGATACAGGATACAACTACACAGGCCAAGCTATTAATTCTTTCTTTTTTCTCCTTTCGATTACAATGAGAATGTAAATGACTTGATAGAGTGTTGAGTTTTGGATTGTTACTCGAAATAGAAGCTATGATTTCACCGTAATTAGTTGAATGCTGCTAAATTTATGGGTCGTACAGATTTAGTTGTTCAATCCAATCTATGATAGATATTTGGTGGTTCAACATGCTCAAAGAACTAGGAGCCGTTGTTTTCTTTAGATTCTATTTCCAATTTTAACATACTAACAGTTTAATTTTCTACTTTCCATGTCTGAAATAACACATATACTTTTATACAAGAAAAGTTGCATATCAAATGAGATTATTAAGCACTAATATCTAAAAAAAAATACATAGAATACTTACAAATATTTATTTTTTGAAGAGAATATTTACAAATATTTATGGACCAAGTTGAATATTTAGTTATCAAGTAATTCTAGATTAAGATCGTGTTACCTTTAGACAATAAGGTTCATTAATGGTATATGTAATTTTGAATATAATACTGTAAAGACTCTATTGAACCTTCAAAAAGTGAAACTTATAATTTCATTTATTATCTAAGTAAATTTTGGGATTTGCTAAGATATTTCAATAGAAAATTTCAAATTTGTCCGAAATTAGCACGTGCAAGTCGTGTGCTGGTGCAAATTTGAGGATATTATTGACCAAAAGTTTAGAAGTTAGTCAGGAATTCAAAATTTCGACATGATGTTGGCTATAATAAGAGATTTTAGGAGGATTTTTCAGTGGCAAGTTGCATAAAATCAATAAAACAATGAAGAATTTTAAGTAGTAAATTGTATAAAATTGTTCGACTCCTGCAACATATAACACAAAATAGTAATAATGTTAATAGAAAGAGTAATAAAATTATCATAATACAATCATGAAGTGAGGACCTAAACTTTATCATATAATAACATGGAATTAATAAATAATTTTAAGATTTCAAATAATACAGAGTACAACCAGGAGCGACCAAATTCCATTAAATTCATAACAATCCAACAAAATATTATAGTAACCACCCGCCCATGCACTTAATTACAAAACCTCACTTCACGACATCCCATTGCACCACAAATCTCTTCCTATTCAGCTTTTCATTCACATTGGAACCTCGTACAACACATCATTTATCTTGTTCTCTATACCTGACCCGTTTAATGGTATCACCTGTAAAATTAGTGGCGGAAGGTACATAGAACCACAATGCAGTTGTGAAAGATTTGCAGTTGGGGATTCATCCATCGAACAACTTGTGGATTGACAATTTGTCACCAAAAGTGATAGATTCTCAGTTAAAATCTCCATTTGCCACCCATGGAGAAGTGATTGGCATTAACTCATTCCCCTTTCATCACTAAGCCATTGTCCACTTTAAAGAAATCAAGGGTGCAAAGATGGTGAGGCAGGGCCTACAAGGCCACATTCTTCACAGGAAGCCTCTAATGATTAACTTCGCTAAACAGGTTGCTGATTTATTAATTTTTTTATTTCATGGTTTCTCTATTCTTGTTTTGTTAGTGTAAATACTATTTTTGAAGGCTTAAATATATTATTTGTTTGTAATTTCGCTGCATTCCATGTCTGAAATGACATATAACTTTCTTTAAAGCGATGTCGCAAATCAAATGAGCTTTTTAAGCGCTAATATCGGAAAACACACACAAAATGTTTATAAATATTTGTCGACCAAACCAAATGTTTAGTTATCAAGCAATTCAGGATTAAGATCTTGTTCCCTTTAGATAATAAGGTTGATTAATGCATCATTTGATTTGAATATTATAAAGGCTGTATTGAATTTTTTTGTCCTATAATAAGAGGTATTTCGCATTTTGGACCTTCAAAAAGTGAAAGTTGTAATTTGATATATTATTTTAGTAAATTTGTTATAGCTAACACATTTTGAAAGAAATTTTCAAATTTGACCGAAATTAGCACGGGTGTAAATTTGAGGATATCGTTGACTGAAAGTTTAGAAGTTAGTCATGAATTCAAAATTTGACATGATGTTGGTTATAATAAGAGATTTTAGGAGAATTTTTCATAGACAAGTTGCATCAAATCAATAAAAACAAATGAAGAATATTTAAGCATTAAATTGTAAAAATTTGGTCGAATCCTGCAATGTATAACAAAAAAGAGTAACAATAATAATAGAAAGAGTAATAAAATTATCATAATACAATCATAAAAGTGAGGACATAAACTTTATCATATCAATAACATGGAATTAATATATAATTTTAAGATTACAAAGTTTGATGTTATAAAATATAATGATAAGAAAAAAATTAAAGACTAAGCAATCCAAAAATGAAAGCATTAAACTTTAGAGTCAAGAAATTTCCAGATAAAATTGCTTGAAAAATCGACAAATTAAAATTAGAAATACAAGAATGTTTATAATAAATAATATATAGGTTCAATTTAGAATTTTAATTTAATTTTAGGTGAATAATAGGGTACAACCAGGAGCCACCAAATGCCATTAAATTCAGACAAATCTAACAAAAGACTGCAGTAACCATCCCGCCTGTACACTTACAGAACCTCACACCACCACATCCCCATTGCACGCAAATCTATTTCTAGTCAACTATTCATTCACATCAGAACCTCCAACGACCCATCATTTATCTTGTTCTCTGTACTTGACCTGTTTAATGGCACTGCCTATATAATCAACGGTGGAAGACACACAATACCACGATGCGGCCATCAAAGATTTACAGCGGGAGATTCATCCATCCAACAACTTTTGGATCAGCAATTTGTCACAAATGTGACAGATTTTGAGTTAAAATCCTTTGTTTGCCGCTCATAAAGAGAACAACATTAACTCTTTCCGCTTTCATCACTATGCCTTTTGTCCAACAATTTTGCTAATGAATGACCCATAATATTCTTTAAAAGGAATGTCGCATATCAAATGAGATTATTAAGCACTAATATCAAAAAACACACACAAAATATTTAAAAATATTTGTGGACTAAGTTAAATGTTTAGTTATCAAAAAATTTGAGATTAAGACCGTGTTGTTACGTTTAGATAATAAGGTGATTAATGGCATCATTTTGATTTGAACATTATAAAGGCTCTATTGAAATATTTTGTCCGATTATAAGAGGTATTTGTCGTTTTGATAACGTGCAAGTCATGTGTTGATGTGAATTTGAGGATATCGTCGATCGAAAGTTTAGATGTTAGTCAGGAATTCAAAACTTGATATGATGTTGACTATAATAAAAGGTTTTAGGAGGATTTTTTAGGGAAAAGTTGCATAAAATCAATAAAACAATGAAGAATTTTAAGTAATAAATTGTATAAAAATGGTTGACTTTGGCAACATATAACCAAAAAGAGTACTAATGATAATAGAAAGAGTAATAGAATTATCATATATAATCAATAAAGTGAGGACATAAGTTTATCATGTCATTAGCATGGTTTGATTTTATAAAATATAATAATAAGAAAAAAATTGAAGACTAGTAATGCAAAATGAAAGAATTAACTTTGGTATCAAAAGAAATTCCAAGACAAATTTTTTTGAAAAATCAACAAATTTAGATTAGAAACACAAGAATATTTATAATAAGTAACATATAGGACCAATTTAGAATTTTAATTTAATTCACAATGAAAGTTAAGACATTTTCAATTATTTACAAAACCTCACTCCACCACATCCCCATTGCACACTAATATCTTTCTATTATGCTTTTAAGTCACATCGGAACCTCTGACGACCTATCATTTATCTTGTTCCCTGTACATGACCCATTTAATGGGATCACCTATAAAATCAATGGCTAAAACTACACAGAACTATGATGCATCGTCAAAGAATTTTAGAGGGTGATTCATCCATCCAACAACTTGTGGATCGGCATTTTGTCACCAAAAGTGACAGATTGTGAGTTTAAATCTATGTTTGTCACTCAGGGAGAAGTGATCAGCATTAACTCATTCCCCTTCTATCACTACGCCATTGTGTACTTTAAAGAAATAGTGGGCACGAAGTTAGCGAGGGAAGGTCTGCAAGGCCACGTTCTTCATGGGAAGGATTAACTTCGCTAAACTAATTAGTAATTTATTAATTTTCTTATTTCATTATTTTCCTATTTCTTTTTTCTACTTCTCATGTCTGAAATGAAAAATAAATTTCTTTAAAATAAATATTGCATATCAAGTGAAAATTATGAAGCACTAATATCTGAAAACACACAGAGAATATTTACAAATATTTATGGACCAAAAGCTGAATGTATAGTTATCAAGTAATTCTAGATTAGGATCGTGTTACCTTTAGATAATAAGGTTAATTAGTGGCATCATTTTGATTTGAATATTATAAAGGCTCTATTGAAAACTTTTTGTCCTATAATTAGAAGTGCTTGGCTTTTTTAGACCTTCAAAAGTGAGATTTACTATTTAATCTATCATCTTAGTAAATTTGTCAATTTGTTAACAAGTTTTGACAGAAATTTTTAAATTTCTCCAAAATTAGCACGTGCAAGTTTTGTGTTGGCATAAATTTAAGAATATACATGACTTGCACATGTGATTTTTCAACTAATTTCTAAATTCCTGGGAAAATATGTCATAGAATCATGAAATTTGCATAATTAATGGACCAAATCACAAGTTCTAATTTAGGACGAAAGTCACCATATTTTAAAATAATCCATAGTATAGTTGGAGGGCACCACACTAAATTAAATTCAAATAAATCCAAATTACAGTATCCAACGCACCAATACAACCATCCACACTCGTGCCATCACCAATCTTTAGCCGGTACGTACACAAAATCTCTTTATAAGAAAAAATCTATATTTTTGGTTCAATTATTAGCATTAAATTTCATCCTTTTTTTTATACATATAGCAATTTTAATCCATCAATTAGTGAAATTTAAAAATTGTCAAATAATGTAAATATTGACTGAAAATATATCAATATTCAATTCATATATCAATATAAAGAATAATAAAATAGAATATAATAAAGTCACATAAAGTGAGTCAAATACTCACACGTCTGATGGGATTTGATCCCATCATGTTACGCTTGTTCATGAAACCTAGATCACCGATAAGTAATAGACTATGTTTAGAAGTTAGTTAGGAATTGGAAATTTGACATGATTTATGCTATAATAAGATATTTTATGAGGATTTTTATGTGGCAAATTGCATAAAATCAATTAAACAATGAAGGATTTTAAGCAGTAAAATTGGTTGACTCTTGCAATTTATTATAAGAGTAATCATGACAATAGAAAGTGTAATAAAATTATCATAATATATACAATCATAAAATGAAGACATAAACTTTATCATATCAATAGCATGGAATTAATAAATAATTTTAAAATTTCAAACTATAAAATACAATGAAAAGAATAAAAAATGAACACTAAGAAATACAAAAATAAAAGCATTAACTTTAGTGTCTAACGAAATCCCAAGATAAAATTTGCTTGACAAATCAACAAGTTAAGATTAATAACACAAGAATGTTTATAATAATGAAAGAGAAACGCACGCAACCTTCTGTTAAGTAATATAGAAAATGAACAAATTATTCTTTATGTTAAAAAATAGCAAACTACCTCCTTATAGTTTTTAAAATAAAGTAATTTACCTTTTTAGACAGGAATGCAAATATTGTTCTATTTAAAAAATATACGGAGGTAATTTGATTTTTTCCTCATAAGGGATAATTTGACCAATTACAATATTACATGAGATAAATTGCATTAAACCCGATAAAGTAAAGCCAGACTAATATTTCGTAGTGTTTATAGAAGACCACTCTAATAAATATATTAAGTAATAGGACCAATTTAGAATTTTGATTTAATTCAAATTGAAAGTTATAATATTTTCAAATACAACATTTTATAACTAGGAGGCACCAAATGCCATTAAACTCAGAGAAATTCAACAAAATACTATAGCAAGCACCCCCCCCATACACTTATAGAACCCCAATCCACCACAGCCCCATTGCACAAAAATCTATTTCTATTCAGTTTTTCATTCCCATTGGAACCTTTGACAACCCATCATTTATCTTGTTCTTTGTACTTGACCCATTTAATGGTATAAAAAGTGACAAAATTCTAAGTTAAAAACTCTATTTGGCGCTCATGGAGAAGAGATCAGCATTAACTCATTCTCCTTTCATCACTATAACTTTGTGTTACTTAAAAAAAATCGAGGGCTTGAAGTTGGCAAGGCCACATTCTTCATAGGAAACCTCTAATGATTAACTTCGCTAGACAGATAGGTGATGTATTAATCTTTTATTTTGAAATTTTCCTTTTTTTTGCTAGCATTAATACTATTTTTTAAGGCTTTAATATATATCTTGTCCTACAAATTTGCTACTCTTCATGTTTGAAATGATACATAAACTTTTTTAAAAGGAATTTCATATATCAAATAAGATTATTAAAAACACACACAAAACTTTTAAAAGTATTTGTGAACCAAGATGAATGTTTAGTTATCAAGCAATTTGAGATTAAGATCGTGTTGTTAGATAATATGATTGATTAGTGGCATCATTTTGATTTGAACATTATAAAGGCTATATTAAATTTTTTTGTCCTATAATTAGAGGTATTTGGCTTTTTGAATGTTCAAAATGTGAAACTAACAATTTGATCTGTTATCTTAGTAAATTTTTCAATTTTCTAAAACATTTTGATATAAATTTATTTATCCAAAATTAGCACGTGCAAGTTTTGTGTTAGCTTTAATTTAAGGACATACATGACGTGCATGTGTGATTTTCCAACTAATTTTTAAATTTCTAGCTAAATATGTCATAAAATCATGAAATTTGCAAAACTAATAGGACCAAATCACAAGTTCTAATTTAGGACGAAAGTTGCCATATTTTTAAATGATCCATAGTATTGTCAGAGGCACCATACTCAATTAAATTCAAACAAATCCAAATTACAGTATCCAACGCATCCATCAACCAAATTGTCGTTCCGCCACTGTCTTTTGGCCGGTGCGTACACAAAATCTCTTTATAAGAACAATTCCATATTATTTGAACAATTATTAGCATTAAATTTTATACTTTATTTATACATATAGCAATATTAATCCATCAATTTGTGAAATTTAAAAATTGTCAAACAATGCAAATATTGACCGGAAATTAATTCATATATTGAAAATTTCAGGGTGAATCCATTGTTTTTTTTTATATATAGGAAAAAATGTATGCCATGCCCTGTGATATACGCAATGTGCAAAATACCAACATGTGTTAGAAAATATATCAAATTACCCCCTTGTATTTTTTAGAATAAAGTAATTTACTCCCTGATCCTGAAAGTAACTTAAACACTCTTTAAATGTGATTTTAATTTATGTTTAAGAATAAAATATTATTTTATATTTAAATATAATATATAATAATATTATTATATCATATTTAAAATAATATATATTTTTAAAAAATAAAACAAAATGAAAAAATACCAAACCCTCTCCCCCAACCTTTCTTCGCCCCCCCCCCCAATCGACTATCCCCGCCGCCTGACCCCCATCTTCCCCCACCAATCAGTCGGCCCCCCCTTCCCCATCTCCGGCGCCGTAAACTTCCCCTCTTCTCCTCGTCACTGCCCTCTCCCCCCCCCCCCCCCCCCACAACTTCTTGTCTTGCCCGTCGGCCCCCAAATCCACAATCCCTACCGCCTGACCCTTCCCCTTTCTACTCGTCACTGCCCCCCCCCCCCCACCTTTCCCGCCTTCTCATCGCCTTCCTCCCACCCTTCCTTGACGCTGCTCCCCAACCCCTCACCTCCCCCCTTCCCCGTCTCTCTCTCTCTCTCTATATATATTCATATATATAATTTTAGTTAATAAAAATATTTTAATTAAATTTTATCTAATTTATATATATCATAAATATATGCTTTTAATCTAGACCGTTGGTCAAATTTAGTTTAATATGGACCATTGGTCTTGTTAATTCAATTTAAGCATTAAATTCAGGCAGATGAAAAGGCTATTAATAAGAATGTACATATAATTTTATAATTAAAAATAAAAATATAAAATATTTAACAATAGTGTGTGAATGGCAGAAAACCGCGTGAGGGGCTTATATGCTTTATTATGAAAAACATAAGGGGGTAATTTGCTATTTTTTTCATATGATCGTATAACACAGGGAGGTAATTTGAATTTAACCCTATATATATATATGTATATATATTGAAATGATAATAACATGATAATATCAATATCTTACTAAATTGATCGCAATGCATTATTTTGACAATATATTGATATTCAATTACTATATGAACATAACAAAGAATAATATTTAAATAGATTATAATAAACTTATATAAAGTGAGTCAAATACTCACGTCTGATGAAATTTGAATCCATCACCTTACGTTTGTTCATGAAACCTAGCTCACCTATAAGTGATAGGTTAAGTTTATAAGTTAGTAAGGAATTAGAACTTTGACATGATTTTGACCATATTATGAAATTTTAGGAGGATTTTTCAGGGGCAAATAGCATAAAATCAATAAAACAATGAAGAATTTTAAGCAGTAAATTGCGTAAAATTGGTTGAGTCTTGCAATATAGAAGATTTATAAGATAGTAGAAAGTGTAATAAAAGTAATACAATCATAAAATGAGGACATAAACTTTATCACATCAATAGCATGGAATTAATAAATAATTTTAAAATTTCAAAGTTGGATTTTATTGAATACAACGAAAAGAAAAAAAAAATGAACACTAAGTAATGCAAAAATAAAAGCGTTAACTTTAGTGTCTAAAGAAATCCCAAGATAAAATTGCTTGACAAATCAACAAGTTAAGATTAATAACACAAGAATGTTTATAATAATGAAAAAAAAAATGCACGCAACTATTCTTTATGAAAAAATAGCAAAATACCTATCTATATTTTTTAAAATGCAGTAATTTACCTTTTTAGACAAGAATGTAAAAATTGCTCTATTTTAAAAAATATAGGGAGGTAAATTGATTTTTTTTCATAAAGAATAATTTAATCAATTACAATATCACATGAGGTAAATTGCATTAAACTCTATAATATAAAGCTAGACTCATATTTCTTAGTGTTTATAGAGGACAAGTCTAATAAATATTATTAAGTAATAGGACCAATTTAAAATTATAATTTAATTTAGGGTGAAAGTTTTAATATTTTCAAATAATACATAGTATAACTAGGAGCCACCAAATGCCATCAAATTCAGAGAAATTTAATAAAATACTACAATAACCCCCGCCCCCCCCCCCCCCCCACACTTACAAAACCTCACTCCACCACAGCACCATAGCTCACAAATCTATTATTATTTAGCTTTTTATTCACATCGGAACCTCCAACGACCCATCATTTATCTTGTTCTCTATACTTGATGCGTTTAATGGTACCATCTATTTAATCAATGGTACAAGCTACAAAGAACCACGTTGCGCTCGTCAAAGATTTGCAGTGGAAGATTCATCCATCCAACAACTTGTGGATCGGCAATTTGTCACCAAAAGTGATAGATTTTGAGTTAAAATCCCTGTTTGCCGCTCATGGAGAAGAGATCAGCATTAACTCATTCCCGTTTCATAACTGCACCTTTGTCCATTTTAAAAAACTCGAGGGAGCGAAGTTGGTGATGCAGGATTTGCAAGACCACATTCTACACAGGAAACCTCTAATGATTAACTTCACTACACAGGTAGGTGATTTATTATTTTTTTATTTTGCAATTTTTGTTTTCTTTTTGTTAGTGTTAATACTATTTTTTAAGGTTTAATTTATTTTGTTCTACAATTTTGCTACTTTTCATATTTGAAATGAAACATAAACTTCTTTGAAAGGAATGTCGCATATCAAATGATATTATTAAATACACACAAAAGTTTTAAAAATATTTGTGGACCACAAGCTGAATGTTTAGTTATCAAGCAATTTGAGATTAAGATCGTGTTGTTACCTTTCAATAATAAAGATTGATTACTGGCATCTTTTTTATGTGAACAGTATAAAGGCTATATTGAAGTTTTTTGTCCTATAATTGGAGGTATTTGGCTTTTTGGACGTTCAAAAAGTGGAAGTAACAATTTGATCTATTATCTTAGTAAGTTTTTTGATTCGCTAACACATTTTGATAGAAATTTCTAAGTTTATCCAAAATTAGCACGTGCAAGTTCTATGTTGGCTCAAATTTAAGGACATACATGACCTGCACATGTGGTTTTCCAACTAATTTTTAAATTTCTGGCAAAATATGTCACAAATCATGAAATTTGCAAAACTAATGGACCAAATCACAAGTTCTAATTTAGGACGAAAGTTATACTTTTAAATAATCCATAGTGTAGTGAGAGGGAACCATACTCAATTAAATTCAAAAAAATCCAAATTACAGTATCCAACGCACCAAAACAACCATCCACAGTTGTGCCATTACTGTCTTCCGGCCGGTGCGTGCACCAAATCTGTTTATAAGAAAAACATCATATTTTTTTGTACAATTATTAGCATTATATTTCATCCATTATTTATACATATAGCAATCTTAATCCATCAATTTGTGAAATTTAAAAATTGTCAAACAATGCAAATAATGACAGGAAGTCATATTTTGAAAATTTCAGGGTTTATCTAATGTGTGTGTGTATATATATATATATATATTGAAATGATATATTACATGATAATATCAATATCTTACTAAATTGAGCGCAATGCATCAGTTTGACAATATATAGATATTCAATTCATATATGAATATAATTAAAAATAATATTGAAATAGATTATCATAAATTCATATAGAGTCAAATACCCATACGTTTAATGGAAGTTGAACCCATCACCTTTCGCTTGTTCATGAAACCTAGCTCACCTATAAGTGATAGATTAAGTTTAGAGTGTTAAGTAGGAATTGGAAATTTGATATGATTTTGGCTATAGTAAGAGATTATTGGAGGATCTTTCAGTCAAATTGCTTAAAATCAATAAAACAATGAAGGATTTTAAGCAGTAAATTGCATAAAACTAGTCGAGTCTTGCAATATATAAGAGTTATAATGATAGTAGAAAGTGTAATAAAATTATCATAATACAATCATAAAATGAGGACATAAACTTTATCATATCAATAGCACAGAATTAATAAACAATTTTAAAATTTCAAAGTTTGATTTTATAAAATACAATGAAAAGATAAAAAATTGAACACTAGGTAATGCAAAATGGAAGCATTAACTTTAGTGTCTAAAGAAATCCCAAGATAAAAATTGCTTGACAAATCAATAAATTAAGATTAATTACACATGAATATTAATGATAACGAAAAAAATGCACGCAACCTACTGTAAGTAATATTGCAAATGAACAAATTATTCTTTATAAAAAAATAGCAGTATACCTCACTATATTTTTTAAAATAAAGTAATTTACGTTTTCAGAAAGGAATGTAAAAATTGCTCTATTTTAAAAAAATTATAGGAAGGTAATTTAATTTTTTTCTCTTAAGGGAGAATTTGATCAACTATAATATCACATGTGGTAAATTGCATGAAACCCTATAATGTAAAGCTAGACTAATATTTTTTAGTGTTTATAGAGAGCAAGTCTAATAAATATCAATAAGAAGTAGGAGCAATTTAGAAATTTAATTAAATTTCAGGGTGAAAGTTATAATATTTTCAAATAATACATAGTATAACTAGGAGGCACTAAATGCCATAATTCAGACAAATTCAATAAAATTCTGTAATAACCACCCTGCCATACACTTACAAAACCCCACTCCACCACAACCCCATCGCACACAAATCTGTTCCTATTCAACTCTCATCCATATCGAAAACTCTGACGACCCATCATTTATTTTGTTTCTGTATTTGACCCGTTTAGTGATACCACATGTAAAATCAGCGGTGCAACCTACACAGAACCACAATGCCGCCGCCAAAGATTTGCAGCGGGAGATTCATCAATCCAACAACTTGTAGTTCGGCAATCTGTCACCAAATGTAACAGATTCTGAGTTAAAACCTCTGTTTGCCTCTCCTGGAGAAGAGATCAGCATTAACTCGTTCCCTTTTCATCAATACACCTTTGTCCACTTTAAAGAAATCGAGGGAGCGAAGTTGGCAAGGCAGAGTTTGCAAGGCCACATTTTTCTCAGGAAACCTCTAATGATTAATTTCGCTAGGTAGGTGATTTTTTAATTTTTTTATTTTGATATTTCTCTTTTTTTTTTTGTTAGTGTTAATACTATTTTTTAAGGCTTTAATGTAGTTTTTGTCCTACAATTTTGCTACTTTTAATGTTTGAAATCACACATAAATTTTTTTAAAAGGAATGTATCATTTCAAATGAGATTATTAAACACACACAAACCTTTTAAAAATATTTAAAAGACCAAGCTGATTGTTTAGTTATCAAGCAATTTGAGATTAAGATCGTGTTGTTACCTTTAGATAATAAGGTTGATTAATGGCATAATTTTATTTCATTTGAAAATTATAAAGGCTATATAGAATTTTTTTTGTCCTATAATTAGAGGTATCTTGCGTTTTGGACGTTCAAAAAGTAAAACTAACAGTTTGATTTATTATCTTAGTAAATTCGTGATTTGCTAACCCATTTTGATAAAAATTTCCAAATTTATCCAAAATTGGCACGTGCAAGTCGTGTGCTGGTGTAAGTTTGAGGATATCGTTGACCGAAAGTTTAGAAGGTAGTCAGGAATTCAAAATTTGATATGATGTTGGCTATAATAAGAGATTTTATGAGGATTTTTCAGGGCAAGTTGCATAAAATCAATAAACAATGAAGAATTTTAAGTGATAAATTGTATAAAATTGGTCGACTTCTGCAATATATAACAAAAAAGAGTACTAATGAAAATAGAAAGAGTAATAAAATTATCATAATACGATCACAAAGTGAGGACACAAACATTATCATATTATTAGCATAGTTTGGTTGTATAAAATATTATGATATGAGAAAAATTGAAGACTAGGTAATGCAAAAGTGAAAATTCTAACTAGAGTGTCAATGGAAATTCCAGGACAAAATTGCTTGAAAAATCAACAAATTAAAATTAGAAATAGAAGAATGATTATAATAGGTAATATATAGACCTATTTAGATTTTTAATTTAATTTAGTGTGAAAGTTATAGTATTTTCAAATATTTACAAAACCTCACTCCACCACATCCCCATTGCACACAGATCTCTTTCTATTCCTCTTTTTATTAACATTGGAACCTCTGACGACCCTTCATTTATCTTGTTCTCTGTACACGACTCATTTAATGGCATCACCTATAAAATCAACGCGGAAGCTACATAGAACCAGGATGCGGCGTCAAAAATTCTCAGAGGGTGATCCATCCATCTAACAACTTGTGGATAGACATTTTGTCAAAAGTGATAGATTTTGGGTTTTAATCTCTCTTTGTCGCTCAGGAAGAAGAGATTGACATTAACTCATTCCCCTTCCATCACTACGCCTTTGTGCACTTAAAGAAATTGAGGGCACGAAGTTGGCGAGGCAGGGTCTGCAAGGCCACGTTATTTATGGAAAGCCATTAATGATTAACTTTGCTAAGTCGGTTAGTAATTTATAAATTTTCTTATTTTATTTTCTCCCTACTTTTTTTCTACTTTCCATGTCTGAAATGACACATATATTTTTTAAAATAAATGTTTCATATCAAATGAAATTATTAAGCACTAATATCTGAAAATACGCAGAGAATGTTTACAAATATTTGTGGACCAAGCTGAATGTTTAGTTATCAGGTAATTCTAGATTAAGATATTGTTACCTTTGGATAATAAGGTTGATTAGTGGCATTATTTTGATTTGAATATTATAAAGGCTCTATTGAAATTTTTGGTCCTATAATTAGAGGTGTTTGGCATTTTGGACCAAGCTGAATGTTTAGTTATCAGGCATTTTGTTATCAAAATTGACAGATTTTGAGTTTAAATCTTTGTTTTCTGCTAAGGGAGAAGTGATCGGCATTAACTCGTTCCCCTAGCATAACTACGCCTTTGTGCATTTTAAAGAAATCAAGGGCACGAAGTTTGCGGGGTCGGGTCTACATGGCCACGCTCTTCATGCAAAGCTTTTAATGATTAACTTGGCTAAACAAGTTAGTAATTTATTAATTTTCTTAGTTTATTATTTTCCTATTTCTTTTTCTACTTTCCATATCTAAAATGACACATAATTTTTTTTTAAAAGAAATATTTCATATCAAATGAAAGTTATTAAGCACTAGTATCTGAAAATACACGGACAATGTTTACAAATATTTGTGGATCATTTTGATGTTTAGTTATCAAGTAATTCTAGATTAAAGGTTAAGGTTGATTTGTGGCATCATTTTGATTTGAATATTATAAAGGCTTTGTTGAACTTTTTTTCTTAGATGTGTTTGGCATTTTGAACTTCAAAAAGTGAAACTTACAATTCGATCTATTATCTTAGTAAATTTTTCTACTTGCTAACACATTTTGATAGGAATTTCTAAATTTGTCCAATATTAGCACGTGCAAGTTCTGTGTTGGCACAAATTTAAGGATATACATGACTTGCACATGTCATTTTTCAACTAATTTTTAAATTTCTGTTAAAATGTCATAAAATCATGAAATTTGCAAAATTAGTGGACCAAATCACAAGTTCTAATTTAGAACGAAAGTTACCATATTTTTAAATAATCCTTAGTGTAGTAAGAGGATTTAAAAAATCCAAATGACTGTCCAACGCACCCATACAACCATCCGCACTCGTGCCATCACCATCCAACGTACACAAAATCTCTTTATAAGAAAAAATCCATATTTTTGGTACAATTAGTAGCATTAAATTTCATCCTTTATTTATACATGGCAATTTTAATCCATCAATTAGTGAAATTTAAAAATTGTCAAACAATGCAAATATTGACTGGAAATTAATTCATATCTAGAAAATTTCTAGGAGCATCTATTGTTTATATGTATATGTTAGCCAGGAATTGGAAATTTGACTTGATTTTGGGTTTCATAAAAGATTTTAGGAGGATTTTGTAAGTTTGAAGGTCCAAGACGCCAAACACCTCTAATTATATAATTCATCATTTTGACCCCCTGTGATATAGAAAAATATCAAAAAATCCCTTGTGAAAATTTAAATATAAAAAATTACCCCTATGTTATAGACAATGAATCACACAGCCCCCTGGTTAAGTTAGACCTATATTTTTAAGAACAATGATTAAAATACCCCTCCATATATATGAGAAAAAATTTTATATGTATATAGTATGTTATATAAATTTTATTTAAAACATATCTATGATATTAAAAATTTAAATTTTTTATATGAAAAAAGTTATTTTTTTGTCCGTTAAATATGCCGAATATTAATTTTAATTCGATAATTATGCCTAATTTTTATGCATTAAGTTTTAAAATTAATGAAATTTAGTCCTTTGATAGCCCAAAATTTTGATTATTTTTTATTGAAATATGACATGATATGTCAATTAAATATTTTTTCGAGTTTTGTAGTCCTACTTGGTTTTCAACAATGAGTTAGACGATACGTTGGATACAACTATTTTATATATATTATTATATAAAAATAAAAATATTATTTTAAAAAATAATAATCACCCACCCCCCACCCCCCCGACCGTCTCTCCCCCTCCTCCCCCACAAAGTGGGCAACTGGTGCGCACATCGCCGCCCCCATCTGGGCAACACTGTGGAGGGGGACCACTACAAAAAAAGGCATGATTTGGCACGGCTAGGGAATCCATTCCAAGGCGGGATTTGGAACATTTGAGGAGCGGTTAGTGAACACTGACATCAAGTGGAATATATTTTTTGGGTTATAAATTTGAAACAGTTCAACCGTTCCAAGTTGAGTTCCGAAGAACAGTGAGAAAACCCATTTCAAATTCTATGCTAAAATAGTAATGAAAAATATTTAGAACTCAGTATGGAACACTTTGTTATATTTAGGGACGGAAACAACCTAACCGTTCCCATTTCCGTTGTAAAATGTGACCCAAAATTGACAGTTCGAAAATGTATTCCTAAATGAGCTACAAGTTAGAACGGGCACTGTACACTGGTAATATAATATTTCAAAACCTGTTCGAAAAACTAAGCTTAATTCGAAAAGAAATGTGTGTCTAACATCGTGGCAAAATATAATACAAATTGGAACAGTTATATTAATGTTGCTGATTTCGTTCAAACTTATCATCAATGGTTATATTTAAACAGTCGGAAAACCGTTCCGAAGACCGTCTTTATTACCATTCGAAGAGTAACAATTAATGGCTACTTTTCAACGGCTAGATATGTGCTCCTATATCCATTTCTCAACTCGCGCCAAATTTTTCTATACAAATGTGTTCCTCTCATTCCATTTAATTTTACTATCTTCTTCAATTCTTCTTATTCATTCTCTATTTTTTAAATTTCTCTCGAAATTTTTTGTACTCTATTGTAATACTTTTGTACTCTTGTTCGAGAATTGTGTCTCGAATTATCGTTGACATTTGGAGTTATTTTGATCAGGTAACAATTTTAACACTTTATTTATCAATTGATTATATATATTTATTGCAATTTTGTTATATTTAAATAAATTTAATGTTAATTACAACAATATATATATATATATATATATATTTCTGTGTGTATAGGACTAATCATCATGTTGAGACAGTTGAGGGGATGATGTATGAGAAAAACCTTCCGAATAGGGAGGGTCGTACTCAGGAGTTTCAGGATGGTGTTGCCACATTTATAGAATGGGTGAAGTGTCAGCATTCATATATGGATGGTGAGAAAATTAGGTATTCTTGTCGGAAGTACAACAATGAAGTCTTCAAAACCACAGACGAGGTAAATTTCGATCTATTTATGAAAGGTTTTATGTTGGAGTATTATAATTGGACTTCTCATGGCTAGGAGAGGGTGCAGGAGTATTTTGAGGCCGTAACGGCGCCCCCATTGCGAGAGGAGCAAAGTCCCGTTTCTCATGGTATGCAAGAGGACGAGTACGCCTTGCGGTGATGCGACGCAGATGGATTGGGAGCAGATGATGGTTTATGATGTTGTCGGGCCGCCTATCTGGTTTTCTAATTATAACGACGATGGTACGAAGTCGTGTTCAATTGATTCAGGGCCTAGTTCATATTACAACGGGGGCTACTATGATTATGTATCTAGGCTGAAAGATCAGTTTCACGATGTAGTGCATGCTACCGAGCAGCCGTTGTGGAATGGTTGTACCCAATCTCAATATAGAGTTGTAGCTGAGTTGGTGAGTATCAAAGTTGAGGGCTAAATTTCTCAGCATATATGATCAAATATCACAGTGGGTTGATCATAGATTGCCACGCGACCACCCCCTGTGCCAGGATTACTATAGTACGAAGAAATTGATAAGAGACTTGGACTATAATATAAGACTGGGTTTGTGCACAGATGGGTTCGCACCACATGAACAATACGATTGTACGTACTCATGTTGGCCCATTATAATTACACCATACAATCTCCCACCAAAATGTGCATGAGTAAAGAGTATATGTTCCTGACGATGCTGATCCTCGGTCACTCCAATACGAAATGTCTCATCAATGTTTACTTGGAGTCGTTGATCGAGGAGTCGTAGAATTTGTAGCGTGTGGGTGTACTGACGCCCAACACTGCGAAGAACGAGACATTGCCAACATGCGCCACGATGATGTAGACTCCGAACGACCTACCCGCTTATGGGATGGCATCTGGATGGAGTTCTGCAGGTGTTATGGTGTGTCTAGTTTGTATGGAATACACACTGCATTCTACCTGCAGAATGGTAGGAAGGCATGCTACTTTGACTGCCACTGATAGTTCTTCCTCCCGGACCATCCTACTGTCGTACAGAAAGCATTCACTAAGAATCGAGTAGAGAAGAAGGTTGCACGACCAAGATTGATGGTAGAACAGATCTGCGAATGGTTTGAAGAGTTCAGTCCTTCGATTGAGGTGTCATTGTCATTCCCTGATGGATACGGTACAGAGCCTAAGTGGACAAAGAAAAGAATCTTCTGGGAGCTCGAGTATTGGTCGACCCATCTGATAAGACACAATCTTGATATCATGCACATTGAGAACAATGTGTTTGAAAATATATTCAATACCGTGATGGATATAAAAGGAAAAACGAAGGATACTCTGACTGCATGGAAGGACCTCAAGATCATATGTAATCGACTGGAGGTTGAGGTAGATGAAAGAAGACCGAATGTGATGCCCAAACAGTATATACCCTAACCAAAGAGCAGAAGCAGAGAATATGTGAATGGATTAATCATCTGAAATTTCCTGATGGGTGCGCATCAAATTTTGCCCGTTGTGTCGACATGAAGGAAATTAGGCTTCAGGGCATGAAGAGTCATGATTGTCACGTATTGATGCAGAAGTTGATACCGATTGCCTTCCGTGAAATGCTTCCTGAGTTGGTGTGGAGTGTATTGACTGAGGTCAGCCTTCTATTCTAGATCCTATGTTTGGCGACGCTCGATAAGAACAAGGTACAAGAATTAGAGGGTAGTGTCGCAGCCATCTTGTGCAATCTCAAGAAAATATTTCCACCAGCTTTCTTCGACTTAATAGAGCACCTAATTGTTCATTTGTCATATTAAGCCCGCGTGGGAGGGCCGGTGCAATATAGGTGGATGTATCCATTTAGAGGTAATTGTTACACAAGTTACTCTAGTTTTTGGAATGTCATTCTAGTGTCATTATGTTTCTAATAAATATCCGATTATTAGATTCGTTCGGGGCTTGAAAATGAAAGTGAAAAACAAAGCACACATCGAGGCGTCAATTGTAGAGGCTTACCTTGTAGAAGAAATCAGTATGTTCACTTCTCAAGACTTTGAGTCCCAGATTCCTTGCAAACAGAACAGGCCATGTAGAAATGACAACCTCTATATGAACGAAACTCATATCCAACGTCTGTTTTCAACTACCTTGGTCAAGGTAGTGGTGCATCAAAAAAGAGATATCTTAGTGGTACATGCCACATAATTGAGACGTACATATTGACCAACTGTGAAGTAGTCACGCCATACTACGAGTAAGTGTTAATTCAAATCGATTTAGTGTATTCATATTAATTATTATTAATTTCAGACTTTTAACCTATGTATGTGAACAGGTCCTTGTTGAATGAATTGTACGAGCATCATCATGCGGAGGATCCTATTATTGATGAGCTAGTAGCGTCTCAGTTTAAGGATTAGTTCAAACATTATGTAAGTTGTGTGTTTTTAATTGTGTCAACTATACTTCGTTAATATATGGTTCCTCTTATAATATTCTCAAAACAGGTTAAATCCGAATTGAATTACACAGACAACCAGCTTTTGAAGTTGCACTATTGGGATATCCTACAACTAAGTTGAAAACGTTCCCGTGCTACTTTGTAAATGGCTAAAACTTCCACACCAAAGTGCACAACGTAGGGAAGTCCATTATGAACTGTGGGGTGTGCGTCAAAAGCTCATCATGTACCGATACAGACTGCGAATTCTACAGGATTCTTCAACAGATAATTCAGCTGGATTATCCACTTATGCCAAACATGCAGATCGTTCTGTTTAGATGCCGCTGGGTTGATCTAGTGCGAGGTACGAAGATACATCCTTACTATCACCTCGTTGATTAAACTTCAAGATATTATACCAAAAGAACGAACCATTCATCCTAGCACAGCAAGCAATACAAGTATACTACACGGGTTACCCTAGCATGAAGAGAGACAAATTGGACTGGATGACTGTCTGCAAAACAAAAGTTAGAAGAGTTATCGATGACTCATGTTGGAGGACCGAAGTTTCGTTTCAAGAGGATGAGGCACTTCCTACTCCACAAGTTGTGACGGACAACCATAATTATGACCTGCATAACCCAAATGGTATTCAATTAGTTGTTGATCTTTCTGTTGCTGATCAACAAGGAGCATGTACATGTCGATCAGTGGCCACGAGACTGATGATGACTCTGACGAAGATAGCTTCGACAAAGTGTGCGAGACTGAAGAAGACACTAATTATGATTGACATTAATTACTGTATGTATATTTATTTTTAACCTTATAGAAGTATACCATTCAAACTTATTCTTTTTTGTAGACAAAGCATAATAATTTTCTATGTAGGAATAGTTTAAAGTTTTAAAACCGTTCTGAGGGCCGTTCCTAGGTAATATATTTTTTAACGTAGGAACAGTCAAAATTTCAAGACCCGTTCCAAAACCAGTTCCTAAATATGCCAAATATTTAGAAAAAAGAGAGGGGAAACCAAAACGTAGGAACGGTCAATTTGACCGTTCCTACTTCTGTTCCAAGAAATTTAACTGCGCGCCAGAAGGAAAGCTGGAGGGAAAATTAAATCAGGGATGGTATTTTTCTTTTAACCGTTCCTAATAGTGAAATTACTTGGGCCTATTCCTACACGTGTTCCTAACTCAGTTCCAAACGTATTTTACTAGCATCCTTCCTAAATGGGTTGTAGATCTCGTGACAAAGTATAGTGTTATCATGCTCATTCCTTCCCCGATTATGATATCTCTACATCCGAAACCCTGATTAATGCTAAATTTTAATGTATAAGAACACTTATGTCAACATTTCTAGAGGTCCGATTGACAATTGCATCATTTTTAACATCGTTGATTGTGTATCAAATACGATATCTCAGGATCCGTACAACAAAACTGTCCGAAACATTATCGAATGTAGTATTTTGTTGATTTGATAATATCCAATGGTCTGATTAAAATTTTAACGATTTAATTGCGTGATCCAATCAACAGTATAGATGATATCTACATCTACGTAAGACTAACAATGATGTACATACAAATATACTTTATCTTTTGAACAGTTGCCAAATTTTATTGGTAATATTATATGCTTCCAATTGCCTTAATTACTTGTTGGTCTATTTTTTCCTGATCATTAACATATCTGGGACGGTATTTTAAATATTTTTTATTTTTCTTAATTTTTTGGACATTTAAATTTGAGACACATTTAGGAACGGTTTGTTATAATTAAGAACGGTCTACAAAATACTACTCAGAAGCGACATTGTCTTGTTTTATTTGGTACGGGTATTTGGAACGATTATTAAATGGGAACGGTATTTTAATCAAATGTCATCACAAGAAACAACGTCGTTTTTTACCTTAGGAACGGGCATAGGAACGAGTTACATAAAAATGACTGTTCCTAAGCCCATTCCAAAATACACTGTAGAACACTTAGCAGATTTTTTTTATTCTCCTTCCTCCTTCTCTTTTCTCTCCCTTCCTCTCCCACCTGCTGCGACTCTTCCACTTTCAGGTCTCCGCCACCGTCCAAATTCCTCCCAGGTAACTCTCACCTTAATTTCCACCCCCACCCCCCCATTTCCTCCCTATTTATCCCCCACCTCCATTTTGGTTTTTTAACAATCACCCCCCTCCGTTTCTGAAACATACAAAATATATTTAAAAAAAATTCAGTGATTTTTAAAAATTTTATTGAAAAATTTACAGAAAATATTTTCTGTAATTTTTTTTGAACATTTCATCATTTTTAGAAATAATTGGTAATTAGAAAATGTTTCTGAAAATTAATGGTTTTTTAAATAAAATTTCAATTTTTAATTTTTAGAAATATTTTTCATAAATATTTTCTGAAAAAATATTCAGAAAATATTTTCTGAAAAGTTTTTTTTTGGTAATTTTTGGTATTTTTTAAAATTTTTGTAAAATATTTTTTTGTAATTTCTGAAAATAATTTTTTGTAGTTTATGGTATTTTTTAAAAAATTTCTAATTTTTTTTGTATTTTTTAAAATTTATGCATAATTTATGCAATTTAGGTGTAATTATGATATTTATGTGTAGTTTATGCAATTTATGTGTAATATATGCAATTTAACAAATTTATGCAATACATGTGTAATTTATGTAACATATGTTATGCAATTTATGTGTTATTACACAAATTTCGATTATTTGACCAATTTATGCAATATATGATAAATTTATGCAATCTATGCAATTATGTGTTATTACACAAATTTCTTTAATTAATGCAATTTAATAAAATTTTTAGATAACAATAACATTAATAAAGCATTTTCGAACAATTAATGCAATATTAACAATAATACATAAAATAGTGGTGGCCTATTAGCTCAGTTGGTTAGAGCGTCGTGCTAATAACGCGAAGGTCGTAGGTTTGAGACCTGCATGGGCCATTTTTTCTAAATGTCTTGACTTAATAAAATATAAGTTTGGTTTAGTGGTGAGACCACTAATTTGTTAAGGTGAACGTGTGGGTTTGATTCTATTACAGTACATTTATGTTGGAGGAAATTCCTTAGCTTACGGCCACTTCTCCGGCCTTTTATTCATTATTTTATAGGATATGGAACTACTTTTTCACTATAGCACGATCCTTGGCATGATCTTGGTCCACTCATCCAGCAGTTTTCGCAGGGCCCTCGACTTACAAATACTGTGGAGACAGACAAGGTTGCAGTTTTCCTTTTAGATGGGCAATGGTGTTGGCCCTCTATCACTAACACTCACTCCTTACAGCTCTTGCAGTCTCTTCCACCCATCCATGGAGGGGCTGATCGTATCCTTTGGCGGTCAAGAGATACACAACTAACAGTTGCTATGATGATTAGTTCTACGGGGTGAAGGGCCCAAGGTAGACTGGTCTTCACTATTGATGGGTCGCTTCAAAACCCCTAAACATACTTTTGTATTATGGCTGGCGATCCTTGGTAGACTCTCTACTATGGATAAGCCTTGGTTGGCTCATATTAATAGTTCCTGCATACTTTGTTCTGATGGTGCTGATGAGACCCATGATCATCTTTTTTTTCGCTGCACTTATTCACGTGGCTGCTTGACAGTGATTCGACGCACACTTCGATTTGATTGGCCTAACCGAGCTTGGGCTACTGATGTCTTATGGGCTGCTCACAGATGGAGAGGCAAACACGATGTTTCTATGGCCTACTGCACTCTTTTGGCCTCGTGTGTGTACCATATCTGGCGTGACCGCAACATTAGACAATTTGATGGAGTACAGAGATACACGCACTGTGGGTGCGCTGATGGTTCGAGATGTGCAGTAGAGGATTCTTAGTGTAGAATTACCTACTGCTATTAGCACTTGGGCGCTTTATCGTTTATGGCGGATTCCTTGGCCTGTCGAGAAAACCTCTTAGATCAAGCAAGATATATTGTACTATTATAATTTTTTTACTTAATAAAATTTACCTTTACCGAAAAAAAAACCTTTTACATATTAATCAAAATAATTAAAATAAATTACAATAATATTCCCCAACATCATTTTTACATAATAATGTACATAATCACAAAATTAATTTAGGCCAATTTCTCCAATATTAACACTTTTACATATTAATCAAAATAATTAAAATAAATTACAACAATATTCCCAAACATTATTTTTATATAATAAGGTATATAAAAAATAAATTAATTTAGACCAACTTCCCGAATATTAACATTTTTACATATTAACCAAAAAAAATTAAAATAAATTAGAGCAATATTCCCAATATATATTTATATTTTTATATAATAATGTAAATAATCAAAAAATAATTTAGACCAATTTCATAATTTTTTGTCAATAATATATTAATGACATATTAATGTCAATAATTCAAATTTTAGACTAATACTTTTATGTAATTGGTGTAAATAGTGTCTAGTAGTACGCCGCCTCTATAGCATGGTCGAGGGCGTGGCCCGGTACTACCACCAGTACCATCAGATGATTCCCAGGTTGGGGATCCCCTCGACCACCCACACCACCTCATACACCCACACTGTCCTCCACCCCGCAAACTATAGAGGATGATGGTACATCTAGAGCTACATGCACGGCTTTGGATGACGCATTACATCAGTCTGCCACACCGGCAGCTGCTCCACCATCTATCCCCCTACCAACAACACGCCAGTACATCAGCCTCAATGAGGTGAGGTAAGTTGGTTTACCTATTTTTTTTATAATGAATTGTTTTATTTTTAAAAGGCTAAAAGGTTAATGAATTGTTTAATTTGTAATACATTTAAGGTCTGGCCGTGGTTTCATGAGCGCATCAACGTGCGGGGATATTTCCCCCACCCGTGGCCGTGTCTGAGGTTGGTGCCGCCAGAGTACCAGCATTTCTGGTTCGAGAGCATGAAAGTAATTAGTTTTAAATTATTTTTTTATCTAATATGCAATCTAATTGTTTAATTTATTTTATTAATGTTTTGTTTAATCTTATTACTACTGATGACCTACTGGTGGGACTGCAACGACGAATCCATATTTCGGGTCTTGTACATGTGGGCCAGGAAGTGCATCAGGAAGATCTTCTCGGTCGCCCGGTCCAGTCTGGTCAGGCCCCCATGGCTGGCCAACAAGGTTTGGCTCCAACTCTAGGGGTACTAGGCCCATGAAGGCTTCTAGCAGGAGTCCTCAAATAATAAGGCGAATTGGGTGGCGAACCCCACGGCGTCCTCGACTATCTACCGGGGGGGTCTTCCTCAATCGGTATGCACAAAAAAAAGTTGGTAAGTACATATAAATTATTTGTGTGTTAAACAATTATTTATAAATAGTATGCGTTATAATTAATTAACTATTTTTTCCTTATACATGAGACAAAGCTCGGTATGCCGCCCAAATAGATGGAATTATTCGAGCAGTGCTACAAGAAGAAAGAAAACGACCAACGGGCTGAGGGTGGCGGAGGTGGTTGTAAGTCGCTAAATAGTTAATACTCTTTTAATAATTAATTATTAATTTAATAAAGTACTAACAATTTTGTTTGTTTTACATGAGACGTTCTAGAAGATGTTGAAGGATCATCAGCCCCATCCCACGGCTAACGACCTCAGTGCCCCGGCCGAGTCCGAGGCTTGGTGGCAATGATGGAGCAGCAGATGTAGTTGGTTGCAGTTGGGGGCAAGAACAAGGACCGAATATTCGACCTTAGTTATGATGCAATGTCTCCAGCCGCATATTAACATTTGAGATTGATACTTCTGATGTAGCGCTTGAGTGCCAACACTCTATCATCTACATCAGGGCACTGCGGCTACGGTGGTGAGGGCGAGGGAGCAGTCGATTGGGTCGTCTGGGATGGTCTAGCAATCGAGTGGTGGGCATCGGAGCAAAGGCCGAATACTCGGCTCCTTTTTCGGCCACCCGCTACTTACATGTAGACCTGTTGCTCGTCCGGGGCAACAGAGCCTTGAGAGGACAATGGAAGCTCTTCGTTGTTGTTCTGCAGTCTTTGGTGTTCCTCCATCGACTTCAAGAACATCTCCTGTGAATATTTTAAATGATTAGATTAAAAAATAAATAAGATTAAAAGAATAAATTACGTTAATATTTTTAATTACTTACCGCAACCTCCTCCGCTCTTGGGTGGCTCCACTGACCGCCCTCCTTCTTTTTGTACACCTTCTCGAATACCTCAATCGAAGTGACGGGGCATCTCAGTTGTGTCTCCTGTTCAAAAATCAATATAAAAATGATTAGAAATAAAAAAAATTAAATAAAATTACTAATATGATTTGAAATCCCAATGGACGATGACGCCCCGTGGTAGACGGTCGCAGCTGCTTCCGGGTTGGCGGCCTGATTAACCTTATTCTTAGCCGACTGTGTCTGGATTTGTGGGCTTGACCAGAATTCGAGGAGCTGGAGCCAAATCTCCTCGGCCAGCCACAGTGGTCGGGCCAACTGGTGTGCGTTAGCGAACCACTTCTGCAGGAACTTCCCCCCCTGCGACTTGAGAGCTTGAACATCGACTCGTCGTCACAATCCCACCAATACGACATCTAAAAAATTGATAAAAAAAATTATATGAATATTTAATTTTAAAAATATAAGCATTACTTCAAATTAAGTAATATTATTATTACCTTCAATTTTTAGTACCAGAATAGCTGATCTGCAATATGTTGGCCTAGGGATGTAGATAAAGCCCTTTGACTGCAAAATTGATGATCGTGTGAAAATCGCAATCAGACCTAAATAGTTATTAAATATTAAAATTAATTCAAAAATAACAAAAAATTAAATCAATTAACAACAAATATTATACGTACCTCGCATCCCGGAGGCTGATGAAACCCCTCTGGGCCACTGGGGAAGTAGTGGCGCTGGTAGTGGTAGGGGTGGTGCATCCCACGGCCTCGCCTGGGCCTGTGTAGTACTGGCCCCCGCCATTGAATCTGATCCCATTGCCGAAGAATTTGCAGGTATTGACATGGCGTGGGAGACTCCCTCCGAGGATGGGGGTGCCAAAGGTGCATCCGCTGGCTCATCCCAAGGAGGGCTGAGACGGCCACGACCGCGCGTGCGACCCAGGGGTTGTAACACCGATCGTCATTATCAACAATATAAAAAATCCTTAACATTCAAAACACATAATTCTATTTTATTATTGAATAAATTATATTTTTTCATAATTTGCGTAATCATTGCAAGAAGGTCCGAATTTTGCCTACAAATTGCATTTAGGTCCATATTTTTCTGAAAATGCATTAATTTTCCTACATATTGCAATAAGTCCAAATTGCGCCTAAAATTTCATGAAGGTTCATAATTTTCCTAAAAATTTCATTGCAGTACTTCAATTTTCAATAATTTTCCTATTTTCATAAATTACATTAAACTCCTCTAATTTCCTAAAAATTTCATTAAGGTTCATAATTTTCCTGAAAATTGCATTGTAGTCTTTAAATTTCTAATAATTTCATAAAATTCCTATTCTCCTAAAATTACATGAAAATCCTCTAATTTCCTAAAAAAATCATTAAGGTTCATAATTTTCCTAAAATTTCATTGTAGTCCTTAAATTTCTAATAATTTCATAAAATTTCTATTTTCCTAAAATTACATTAAAGTCCTTTTTCTATAAAATTTAGTAAGGTTCAAAATTTCCCTTAAAATTTCATTTTAGTCCTTAAATTTCTAATAATTTCATAAAATTACTATTTCCCTAAAATTACATTAAAGTCCTCTAATTTTCTAAAAATTTCATTAAGTTTCATAATTTCCCTAAAAATTGCAGTTTAGTCCTTAAATTTTTAATAATTTCATAAAATTCCTATATTCCTAAAATTGCATTAAAGTCGTCTAATTTCTCAAAAATATCAGTAAGGTTCATAATTTTTCTAAAAATTGCATTGTAGTCCTTAACTTCTAATAATTTCATAAAATTGCAGAAATTACAGAAATTAAAAAAATTTAGAAAGTACAAAAAATTACTGAAATTTTCTTTAAATTACAGAAATTAAAAAAAATCAGAAATTTTAAAAAAATTCTGAAATTATTTTAAAATTACAGAAATTTCCAAAAAAAAATTCAAAAATACAGAAATTGGGCAAAAATTTTAAAAATTTACATAAGTGCCCAAAAAATTCAGAAATTATTAAATATTTGTGATTTTTTTTAAAATTACAGAAATTTAAAAAATTTAGAAATTACAGAAATTTTCAAGAATTTCTGTAATTTTTTTAAAACTACAGAAATTCCCAAAACAAAATTAAAATAAGTCAAAGAAAAAAAAATACAAAAAAAATGGGGGACTTACCTGGTGGTGGTGGCAGCTGACAGCGATGGTGGGGGCAGGGGGGGGTGGGGCAGGGGCGGTGGTGGGGAATGGGCGGAGAGAAGGAAAGAAAGAGAGAAAAAAAGAGAGAGAGAGAGAGATAGAGAGAGGAGGAAGAAAAACATATCCAAGGCACATATATATATATAATATTTGAACCGTCATGGGCGTTCCAATGAGAGTTACACAATTCAAAATAGTGTTACAAAAATCGTTACAAATTATATAGTATAAGATATTCGTTTAAAATGTTGTTATATAAATCGTTACAATATCATGATACGACATCGTTTTAGTAATTACCGTTACAAACGCCATTACAAAAACCGTTACAATTAATTAATTAATTTTATTGAAACTTTTTTGAAAAAAATATGTCATTTTCAATAATTTAATGTTGTATAAATGTATCATTGTACTGGAATAATATAATTGAAATATATTAATAAAACAAAAAAATTTATTTGACATTCATACATGAACGCATTTTGCAATAAATTTGTATATTCATAAATGTTAGTATTACATTGATCTAACTATCATCTTAGAGTGTTGAACTGCATCGGTTAATCAGATCGTCAAAATTAAGATTCAACCGTCAGATATGGCCACACTTATGAAAGAATCCATTTGGCCAAGTTGTAGCCTTATTGGGTTACGGCCTCTGTAACAATATTTGTAACGACCTTTCACATTCAGAATTCCCACTATTTTTTTAATTTTGATTTCAAAAATATTAATTAGTAACGGCTTTTATAATGGTAATATATAATTTGGGTGTTACAAATACCATTTTTCGCCATTTTTTATGCTTTCATTTGGAACGGCCATTGTAACGGACACTTATATTACTTTGGTCGTTCTAAAGATTAAATTATTTTTTTGCCGGCTCTTGTAACGATTTTTGGAGCTCTTCATGTTCTGTTATTTTTGTAGCGGCCTTTGTTACGACCTCTAATAAAATATCCGTTCCAATTGTCACGATTTTTGTAATACCGTCTTTTTATATATTTTTCCACGCCTTTTACCACTGCCATTGTAACAGCTCTTCATTTTACCTAAAAGCCATTACAAAAAAAAATCGAGCCGTTACAAAAATCACAGCAAATTAGTAATGGCCAATAAATTATAATGATTTTACGCATACCACATATTTGTAACGGCTTTAGTAATGGTTGTGGCTGTTAAAAAATAAATATATTTTTATCACCTCCTCAATGACATCAACACGTCTAATCCATTATAAAATCATTACAATGGCCTGTCCAATTGGAACGACCATACTGCCGTTACAAGAAAGTCATTATAAATCCTGTCCTTTTTTGTAGTGAATAAATTGCACATTTATGCATTAAATTTCGCAAAAAAGTTTAGCAATATGATACAATACACAAGAATTGCATAAATTACACAACTATATAATAAATTGCACAAATAATTACAATATACAATAAATTACACAATAATTGCATAAATTGTACACGAAGCAGAAGCGATTTGTTTACTTTACTTCCGTCCTAGGGTATCATTTCTAATACATCGGTACTATACAATAAATTTCCAAAAATTACCCAAATTACCCAAATATTACAAAAGTATTATAATTTCATAAATATGAAAAAAAATATTATAATTTCAAAAAATTATTTTTAATTTCAGTGTGATATATATTTTTATAATCACAGAAATTATATAAAATAAAGTTTTTAGAAAATTTTTAAAAATCACCAAAAATATACAACAAATTATGAAAAAATTACAGAAAATTATTGATTTTTTTTAAAATATTAAATATTTTTAAAATTACCGAAAAAATGTTACAGTTTTTAAAAATTATGCAAAATTATTAAAATTACAAAAAATTATGAATTTTTTTTAAAATTTCATAAATGTATTAACATGTTAAGAAATTACAAAAAATTGTAAACAATTATAAAAATTACAGAAATTTTTAAAAAATCTCAGAAAAACTTTAAGAATGTTAAGAAATTGAAAATTTTTAATATTGCCGATAATTTTTTTTTTAAATTACATAAATATATTAAATTTTTCATAAAATAAAAAAATTAGAAATTTGCAGAAAATATGAAAAAATTTCTAAAAACTACAGGAATTTTTTATAAATTATAGAAAAAGCTTCAGTAGTGGAAAAAAATACACCAAACAAATTATAGAAATAATGAATGCACAATTTCAGAAATGGGGGGAAAAACTTTCCTAGAGAGATGGTGAACGGGCAGCAATCGGCGGCAAACGGCTAACGGAAGGCGAACAGATATTGGAGAGAGAGAGAGAGAGAGAGAGAGAGAGAGAGAGAGAGAGACGGGAGTGAGGGAAGAAGAGGAAGAAGGGAAAGAAAAAATCTGCTAAGTGTTGTTTATATACTTGAATTTTGGAGCAAGCTTTGGAAAGGTCAAATTAAAAAAAAAAAAAAAAAAAAACGACATTCATAAGCCAGTTCCTAATAATCAAAACGATGTCTTTCCTGTTATATGCATTGTCCAAATTCTTGATTTATTTAGGCACGGATGGTTACTGTGTTTCTAAACCCGTTTCAAACTCCAAAAACCAATGTCGTTTTTGTCGTGAACGATGTCGTATCCGGTAGCTAGTTAGATGACCGGTCCTATTTTTAACAAAATCATTCCTAATATTGTACCAAATTTAGTTTTCCTTTTAAATAAAAAATTAAAGAAAATTCATCCCAGATATGTAAATGATCAGAGAAAAGTAGACCATAAATTAATTAAAACCATTGTATACATAATATTCTTTCAATTAAATTGATAAATATTCAAAAGATCAAGTATATTTGTATATATAAAATTGTTAGTCTTACATAGATGTACGTAGCATCATATCACTTTATACTGGATGGTTTAATCAAATCGTTAAAATTTTAATTAATCTGTCGGATATGATTAAATCGACAACATACTATATTGTGATTTTAAATCAAACCGCTAGATATGTTCACATTTGTAAAATATTGTATGCATTTAAATTTGAAATTAATCAGGGTCCCGGTTGTTGAGATGTCGTAACCGGGAAGTGAACTAGGAATCTGTAGACATATTTAGGAACGGTTTTGAAACTTCTTTAGGACGGTTTTCTTTATATTCATCTTAGGAACAGACAATTATATATTTAGGTACGGTTTTCTCTAAATTCATCTTATGAACGGTCAAATATTTAAAAATCATTCCTATATCTGATTTTTCCTCCACTTTTCATTTGGCGCGAAATTAAATTTTTTTGGAACTAATTTTGGAACAGTTAAAATAAATTGATTGTTCCTATATTTTGAATTTTTCTCCTTTTTTCTGTAGGATATATTGATGTATTTAGTCACTTTTTTTTTTTACCGTTCCTATTTGAAATTTCATATTTTCATGAAGATTAAGGAACAAATACACTTAGCAAAGGTTTTTGTGACCATTCCGAGTAGGAATAGTTCTGGAACGATCTTTTCTATTTATGACTGTTCCTAAATAAAACAAATATTTTTACAAAATATATAATAATCATTAAATTATGCAAGGATTATAGATGTCTGATTACAGAACCGCTGAATTGTCAATCATAATTATTATTTTCTTCAGTCTCTTAATTCTAATCAAAGTTATCTTTGTCACACTCGTCATCAGATTCACAATTCTCCGATCGGGACGTACTTGCTCCTTATTGATTAGTAGCAGAAAGCTCAACAACTAATTGTATAACATTTAGGTCATGCAAGTCATAATTATGGTTGTCTGTCGCAACTTGTGGAGTAGGTATTGTCTCATCCTCTTGAAACGCAACTTTGATCCGTCGAAAGTCATTAATGACTCTTCTGATTTTTGTTTTGCAGACAGTCATCCAGTCCAATTTGTCTCTCTTCATGTTAGGGTACTCCGTGTAGTAGATTTCTACTTCTTGTTGTGCCTGGATGAATGGTTTGTTCTTTTGCTATACTTTTTTGAAGTTTACATCAATGATGTGATAATGAGGATGTAACTTCATACCTCTCACGGGATCGACCTAACGGAATTTAAGCATAAAGATCTGCATATTTGGAATAAGTGGGTAATCTAACTGAATTATCTCTTTGAAAATCCCATAGAAGTCAGAGTCCATATCTGTATATGATGAGCTTTTGACACACACCAAAAAGTTCATAGTAGACTTGCCTATGCTGTGAAGTTCAGTATGAAAATTGTAACAATTTACAAATAGCACGGGAATGTTGCCACCTCAGCTGTAGGACCCCAATAATGCAAATTCAAAAGCTTGTTCTTCGTGAAATTCAATTTGGATTTTACTTGTGTTGAACATATTAGAGAAATCATATATTGACAAATTACAGTTGTAACACAATTTAAAAGGCACAACTTACACAATGTTTGAATCAATACTTGAATTGAGTAGTTACTAGTTCCTAAATAATGCGGTCCTCCGAATGGTGGTGCTCGTAAAGTTCATTCAAAGAGGACATATTCACATACATATCAATACATAGGTTAAAAGTCTAAAATAATAATATGAATAAACTATAGTTGTATCTTTACACTTACTCGTAGTATGGTATGACTACTTCATAGTTGGTCAATATTATATGGCGTTCTGATCCACTGAGCCATCTCTTCTTCGATGCACCACTACCTCAGCCAGAGTAGTTTAAAACAGACCATTGGATACGAGTGCCGTTTATACAGAGGTCGTCATTTTTGCATGGCATGTTCCGTTTGCAAAGAATCTACGCCTCAAAGCAGTGAGAAGTGAATAGATTGATTTTCTTCTACAAGGTAAGCCTCTACAATTGACGCCTCGACATGTGTTTTGTTTTTCATCTTCATTTTCAAGCATCGAGGAAATCTAATAATCAAATATTTCTTAGAAATCTAATGACACTAGAATAACTCGTGTACTAATTACCTCTCAAATGGATACATCCGCCTAAATGGCACAGGCCCTCCAACTCGTGTTTCATATGGCAAGTGAATAATTAGGTGCTTCATTCAGTCGATGAAAGATGGCGGAAAAATTTTCTCAAGGTTGCACAAGATGGTTGCGAAACTATCCAATTCTTGTACCTTATTTACATCGAGTGTCGTCGAACACAAAATTTGGAATAGAAAGTTGACCTGTGTTAATGCATTCCACATAAGCTTAGGAAGCATTTCACGGAAGGCAATCGGGATCAACTTCTGCATGAATACGTGACAATCACGACTCTTTATGCCATGGAGCTTCAACTCCTTCATGTCGACACTGTCGAGTGTCAGTACACCCACATGCCATTCGCACTATCGAGCAGGGGTGGCAACGAGTCGAGCTCGAGCTTGAGCTCGATTTGCAGGAATTCGGCTCAAGCTCGAGCTCGACTCTTACATGATGAGCTCTAGCTCGAGCTTGGTAATTTTTTTTATTTATTTATTATTATTATTAGATTAAATCATGGGATAAAATCACCAAATTTTTATATAAATTTATAAGTAATAAAATAGATTGCGTAATGTATACCCATGTACCAAAATATAGTATGAAATTTTAATTTATGTGATAAATTTAACCTATTAATTAGTTTAGTATTAATATAATTAGTAAAATATACCCAAAAAAATTCATGCTAAACAATATAGAAAAGTATCCATTATCTGAAATAATAAAATCGAAATACATAAAAATATTTTATAGTTGAGATTAATATATGTTCACAATCTGCAATAAGTTTATATATTTATAAATATTAGTATTACATTGATGTAGCTATCATCATACATTGTTGAACAACATGGGTTAATCGGACCATTAGAATTCAGATCAAATCGTTAGATATGATCTAACATACAGAAAATACATTTGGTAAAGATTTAGACTTATTGGATATACGGATGTCGAGATATCGTACTCGAAACATAAAAGTAATCATTCAAGATAGTTTATCGTTGAATCAGACCATATGATTTTAAATCATACCATCCGATATGATCTAATGGATACAGTCTTATATATATTTAACTTTGGTATGAATTGAGTGCCCGAATTTCAAGATATCGTAATTAATATTTAATCTTTTTTATTTCATTATATATAATAAAATAATAATAAAAATAATTAAAATTATTCAACCATCATGATTATTATTATTATCATTATCTTTAGATTAATTCATAGGGATCACTAAATTTCAACGTAAATTTATAAATTTAATTAATTGCTTTATATGCAGAAGGTGATAGAAGCTCGTATCAGCCCAGGTTCGTAATGTTCGTACTGAACAAGTGGCCTAATTTTTTTATTTTTTTTCTCACGTAATTGAAAGAATATATTTTTACCTTGTGAAATGTGGGATTTTACGTGTGGAAATTAAGAAATAAATGGAGAAATTATGTTTCTTTTTTTGCATTGTCCAAATGCCCTGAATTTGAGTGAAAATCTTATGTTTTATGTAGTATAATTTTTACATGCTTACCTTAATTATAAAGGCTTTTTTTTTGTCTATCTTGCGCTTCAACTGGTACCTGTCTTTCAAGGTTTCCATTTGAAACCAAGCAAGAACTCTACGTAAATTTCTATTTTCTCCATGTTTTTTTTTCTTTCTGATGTATCTCCTTTTCTTTACTGAAGATTTCATTTTATGTATTTTGTGTTATCTCTTTGAATCTTACTTTACCCAAATAAATGTTTTAATCTGTTTCATTTAATTAATTGCTTTATCTCTTCTCATCACCTTCTGCATGACCAAGGACCATGATGCCCCAGTCGAATTCGAGGCTTCGGTGGTGATGACGAAGCAGTAGATGTGGCTGGCTGCAGCCGGGAGCAAGAACAAAGGCCGAGTATTCGGCCTTGGTTCTAAGGCCCATGTCCCCAGCTGGACCTTCACATCACCATCGCCACCCCCACCGCCATCGCCACTGCCACAACCAAATTCGGGTATGGAGGACCGCATCGGCCGCCTCGAGATGATGATGGTCAACATGATGGCCCTAATGAGGGAGATGCGGGCCACCTCTTCGACAAACCCTCCAGCCTCGAATCAGGACGATATGGACGTCGCTGACGAGGGGGGTTTAGATTAGGTTTTAGTTTTTTTTCATTTCTGTTATTAGATAATATTTCCAAATGGATATAATATTTTTCTTTAATTGTTCACGTTTCATATTATTTATTACATTCTATTATTTCATATTAATTAAATTCATAAATATAAATAATTTAAAATTTATTAAAATATATTAATTTATTAAACATATGAATTAAATTATTAATTAAAATTATTATATAAAAATAAAAAATTATAAAATTAGAAATTAGGAGCAATTTTAGTAACTGTAAAGAAAATGCTTCAAATCTAAAATGTTGGTTGTTTCTAATACCATTACTAAAATAGTTTTAAACACGTGTTTCTAAACTGTGTTGACCGTTCCAAATACCATTGCTAAAAGTCATTTCAAACACGTGTTCCTAAAAAGTGGCTGATCATTCCTAATACCATTGCTAATACAATTTCAAGAATGTGCTCCAAAATAAGAATGATCGTTCATAATACCATTACTAAAACAGTTTTATATAAGTGTTCTTATATAAGATTGATGGTTCATATAATAATCACAGAAGACTGTTCCAAACAAAAATGTAATCATGCCTAATAATATTGCAAACATTGACAAACAAATCATTCCAAAGACTATTCATATATTTATCACTAATACAAATAAATACAGTTCCAAGATTCAGACCTGAGTATTACAAAAATCTTTCCAAAAGTAACCCTACGTAAATAATATAACCATTCCAAATTTGGTCCAGTCCGTCCAATTAAAAAAATATAATTTTTTAGACAAGTTTACTAACAATGTGTTACAATGTCCGTCCTAAATTGAAATGGTAAACCATGAACTGTTCCTCAATATTTGTAACGCCATTTATAAAGACGGATAGCCAACTGTTCCAAAAATTGGTCCATATTAATTCAGTCACTTTCAAACATTTCCAAAGGAAAAACAAAACCTTTCATAAATTTATTTCTATCCTCTGTCTCTTGCCAGACAACTTCTATATCACATTTTATTCTCTCTCTCTCTCTCTCTTTTCTTCAGAATTTTCTCATTATATTTGTTTTTTTTTATTTATCTAATTAATATATTTTTTAAATAATAATAAATTTTTTAAATTTAAATTAATAGTGCACACACATTTAAGTGTGCAATATATATTAGTCGTTCTTTATTTTTGATCTTGAAGTTCTATTTATCATTAAATTAAAATATTATTCAGATTAGCAGATTAATTATGAACACAAACTATTTATAAAATAATAATAATTTTTGGGTAAACCCTAAATTTATAAATTGGTATCGTTTCAAGACATTTGATGGCGTATGTGATTGAGGTTGATTTACATTAGAAATTAATATTAAAAACTGAAATAAAATCATGCATTTACAGAAAACCTAATTTTAAAAAATGAATAGATATCCATAATGTAAAATCAAAATTAATACATATTTTGTAAAGACATAACCATGCTTCAAAGCCTTTAAACATGCTTTCCAAAAGCAAATTAAACACATTGTTCATGATCAACACATAATAACATGTCAATCCTAAAGCCACAAAATCGAACCTGGCTCTGATACCACTGAAAGAATTGGTATGGCCAGAAAATGCGACGGAAGCGTGAAATAAAAAGATAATTAAAACGGTTCCAAGGGGTGTTCCCTTTCAGAAGCATAATAATCAACATATAAACTGCTAGACAAATGCCTAGAGGATGAAACTAGAAAACATAGAAACAAAAATGAAACTTTACCTTTTTGTTTCTATAGTTGAGCAATAACGTGTATTGTTCCCTTTACGTTCTACCGTTTGTTCACTTTAGGATCCAAATTGGAGCCCCCCTAATTTTTTCACACCATACTAAGCAAGAGATATAGTTCTTTTTCGATTACTAGATAGAACAACGAACAAAAAGAAAAACAACTCCAAACTAACACTATTATTTAGTACTTTTGGAATGTTTTATGTTCTAACATGAATCCAATTCAATGTAAAACAAAAAGGAGAACATTTTTGGAGAAAAAAGAGAGCAAATTTAGTGTCTCAGGTGCTGGTCATGCATGATATCTGTTTAGTTTTGTACATTACATGCAATTGAGTTCAAAATTCAATAACTATCAAGTTTGCCTCTACGGCAACCTGTACACACACATGCATATAACCTTCAACTATGATGAAGTAACCACTCCATTATCTTCATTATGGTGAGGAGTTTTAAGTCCTTAACTTGCTTCGACCTCCCCCAAATGGGCTTGGACTTTTAGTATGGACGGGGCTTGATTTATTCAAATTAAATTAAGCCCAACCAAAGTCCATTGGACAATAATTAATTAAATTAATTTTAGCCCAACTAAGTCTAAAGATTCATTTAATCCAAGTAAATAAATCTAAGCCCAAACGCTAATTAATTAAGCCAAATCTAATAAAGTAATCCAATTAATTTAAAGGTGTTACCAAAATTAATTAATCCAATTAATTAATTCTTGAGTCATCCATTAAATATATTGTTAAATTAAATAATACAATTATTTATATTCTCCTAGAATTAATTTAATCCAATTAAATTAATTTGTTTCTTTTCGAATTAATTGTAAATTAATTCCACCAATTCCATAATGATTTGTGACTCTTTAAGTTCATCCTGAACTAGACTTGGGCATTTCATCCAACACAAATAATTAATTAAATTTAATAGAATTAATTATTTTCAATTAAACATTAATCAGAAACGCTCGTTACCATGGGTGGTCGTCTAGAAACGGTCCATGGCACTAGAGACTAGGTGAATGATGGAGTGAACATATTGGCTCTCGAGTCCCATACAGGTACGGTCCTTCCGTTGACTATCCCCGGTCTTAGTCTAGAGCATGGAATTGAGCGTCGATTCTCATCCTGGACCAAACAACTATCCTGAGTACTTGAGATGCGTTTACTCTATGGATCGACAAAGAAAACCATTTCCTATTCGACCAATCGCTATGGCCATAGACTTAGACAGTCTAAGCCATCTCAGAGCGCATAGGAGATATATCCATCATATACTGATAGCGGAAGGATTCTATCATGAAATCTACCGTCCTCCATATATAATCCGACTATACTAGAAAAGACTTATAATGACTACATCGAAGACACAGTCACCTCTTGCCAGATCCAAGATATAGCTATCATAAGCATGCGACTGCCATGATTTCTCAATTCCAAGGACTAATCCTATACTATCGGAGCCAGGAATTCAAGTCATACCGACCAAGCCTCTAATGCTTCCATATGAAGATTCCAGCGAGTCAGTTCAATCACTTAACAACTTTATCAACTAATCCACTAAAATTACATATACATCCCATGTTTGTCACTGATGAAACACGGCACTCACCCAATGAATGTAGTACTTAGTGCAAGTCTCTATAGGACTCTCAATGCCCAATCTCGAAATCCTCCACTTGGAACGTTTCCGACAAACCCTCCAAGTTGGTTTCATAGCTGCCATCCAATAAGCAGCCCAACTACATTGGTTATTCAATTGGTCTGTGGGCATTTTTTGTGACGTTAAAACACCCTTCAACATAAATAGTAAGCATAACAAACACATGGTGCCATAAATGAGTGCTTACTACATTCATCAAGAGAATATCACATTCATAAAGATTTTTAATGGTTTCCAAAACCGCTAATCCAATTGACTTTCTGGTCACCATTTCTAAAAATAAGTTCAAAACTTCATCGAATATATTCTTTTGTCAGTTTGAGAAGTGCTACAAAAAGAAGGAAGATAGCCAACAAAGAGGCCCGAGGGCAGCGCAGGTCGTGGTAAGTATATTAAAATTTAATTTTTAAATTTATATTTTGAATTGTAATCAACTAATCTGTTCGCAAGATCTATTTCTGAGAATGATGGAGGAACGACATACCCAGCCACATAATGATCAAGATCCTCCATCATCCTCTCAAGGCTCGGTAGCCCTGATCGAGCAATAATTGTGGTTGTTAGTAGCGGAGGTCTGGAAGAGAAGTCATGTATTCAGTCTTGGCTTCGAGGCCCACCACACGATTGTTGGACCATCACAGCACAACTCGTTCACTACTCCATCGTCCTTGCCACCACAAGCACAACGCCCTGACCTTGATGATCGGGTCACGAGACTGGAGGCGTGAATGGAGCATTGGGCGACCACCTGGCATGGTGGTCCATCGCCCCAACCATCCCAGCCTCGATCTAAACCTCCGACACCCGGCGACAGGGACGAGGACGAGGACGATGCAAATGCTGCCAACAAGGAGGCCGATTTAGATTTCAATGTTTTTATAATATAAATACAATGTTTAAAAAATATTTTAATTTTGTTAATTTTATTGTTATGTTATATATTTTTGTATAATATTTCACATTCAACAAATTCAACTATATATTTATAACAAAAATTTCAACAAATCATTACTACAAAAATGAATACTGCAATAAATTGAATACAAATAAATAATATAAAAAATATATTGAATTTGTAATTGTTGTTGTAACAGTGTTTGGAATAGACATCATTAATACAATACCACAAAAGTCATTCCAAAGACCGTACAAAAGAGTGTTAGCAATTTTTACCAAATTATTTTAAAAGCTGTTACTAAAACAGGATAAAAAATCAATACAAAGCTAAAATCAATATTCACAACAGGAGACAGAAAAATCGTTGCAACATGTGCTGAAAAGAGCTACAAAAATTGTTACTATATTAGGCAATGTTGTTACAAATAGAATTCAAACGACCGTTCCAACATGAATATACTTTTATAATTGTATGTATTACAATGGCCGTTCTAACAATATATTTATCAAATTCACATTGATTGTTCCAAAAACAACTCCAAACTCATTTTTTCCAATTGCTCAAGTATATTACGGCTTACCGGGCCAGTACAAAACCCGTTACAATTTGTAATGGCCACAAGAAGAGCCATTTCAAATAATTTGCAATGCAGTGGACGTTAGTCCTTTACACAAGCCATTTCAAATATTAAATAGCGGTTACAAAGTTATAAGTTGGCCGTTACAAAAATCGATCTAATAAAATATTTTTTTATAGTGTTTATAAAATCTTGATTAACATTACCCAAGAGTTACTAACGTTTAAATTTCCCTCGTCTTGTATTAATTATAGTACCAATCAAGAAAAGCTTTTTGAACTTTCCAGAAGGTTAGTAGAATATCCAAAATTAAAAGAGTCTTTTATAAACTTCTAGAAGCCTCAGCAGATTTGTACATAATTGTAGAAAATAGCATAACATCTTAGAAGCTTTTAAAGGTGTAGAGAAATCTAGAATATAAATCATATCTGTTAGATAAAATGGATCTCAACAATCCATTAAGGTGGTAAAGTTGTATAAAGAGTGCTTTCTACTAATCATCTACCTCACAAGCTCTCTTGTAAAGCTCTAAGTTGTAATATAAATTTTCTTTACAGTTTCGTTATTTGTCTCTATCAATAAAAGTTAGTTCCTATCCTCTCACACCATCTTCCGAAAGTTAATCAACTTTAAGTTACCTTGACAGGTTTAAGATGAGAATAATTTTGGAAAATAGCTCGGTATTTTATGATGAGAGGTGGGTGAATGATACGAGAGATTCACATCTTTAAAAGTAGATTTAGACAAAATTTCTAATCCAATATCCATAATATTATGCAGATAAACACTAACTATAGCCAAACTAAGGGTAACCACTAGTAATGAAGGAAACTCCATGATTGGTAATGCCAAAACAACAATTTTGGGAAACAATTCAACAACTATACATATGCAAGAAATTAATGGTGGTTGAAGGCTGAGATAGTGATGTAGGGTTCAATTGGGTGAATGAACTTTGAATTAGTAAATATCGAAAAGTTGAGTATTGAATGTGAATCCAACAATGGCAAGTTAATCCATAAGATTCATGTTCCGAACTAGACTCGGGCCATTGGAAGAGAAAGTATAAACAATCATTAGGAAATTAGAGGATAGATGTAGATGGATCAATATAGCCATTCTCTATAATTTTGGACTAACTGTTTTTAAAAGGTAGTAAAACTTGATATGGATCAATGTCTATCAAAATTAATTATAATAATTAGACTCTGATTAACAATATTTGAAGAATTCTTTTGTAATGATTGCTATGAATAATCAACTAAAAAAACTCAATTATTCATATCAAATACATTTGAAGTTTAATCTATTGTGTATCGTCTAATAAATTTTAATACAGAATTAAATTTGAAGTACTTAATTTGGTTTGGTTGATGTTTTTTTTTTCTTGTGATTTTATAATAGATGTTTGTTTTTGTTGGCCTCTACTATCCTTTCAATGTCACGTTGTGTGCGATGAGAAATTGGAACTATGTCAATAAGAATTTATATAAAATATTTTTGATGATTGAAACTTTTAACTCACAAATAATTTAATAATTTAATAACCATGTAATAATAATAGCTTTTGCAAAGAACATTTCTAACTATCATTCTATTATAGATCTTTTGCTTGCGTATGCTTAATACTTATATTTATTATCTATAAATATTTTGTACAAAATTTTTATTGAGTTCAAAATTGGAAAATTTAATCAATTGATAGTTTGTTTGATTTGGATTATATATTACTTTCGAAAAGATTGTTGGACTTTTCCCTTTAAGTTTTAAGTAATTAATTGTCAATTATTTTTCTTAATTAATTTTTCAAATATACCAAATAATATACAATTGAAAGGAAAATTCTAAGTTAAATTTATCACATTTTTTTTGGGTAAATGTAAGTTTCATTTATAAAACAAGATCGTATAATACAACAGTGCTCAACTGGTGGTTTCTTCCTCGACAGGCCAAGGGATACGTCATAATCTATATAACGCATATAAACTAACAGAACGAGATAAATTAACACTGATAATCCTCTGTCTAATATCTTCTACAATAATGATGGCTATGATATTTGGTGGTTGCTCCGTGTGCTCAAAGCGTCTCAAATTTCGTTCCCTCCAAATGTGGTAAATGCAAGCAGCCAGGAGTGCACGATAAGCCAAGTTAATGATATGTTTACCTCTCCATTTCCTTGCAGCCCATTCAACGTCCCGTGACCACTCTCTATTAGGCCATTGATAACTCTGCAGTTATAATAATTTTATAGCAATTTAATCTTCCTTTTTTAAGCCAAAATATTCCTAATTATGTGATTTTATTGCATATTCAGCAAAAAAGGAAGATTACAAGGAAATTTCTGCAGAATTGACAAAGCGTGCCCACGCTTAATGGAGTAGTCAACTCGGGATAAGGATAAGCACGAGCGATTTCCCCAAGAGATAAAGGAATCAAGTGTTTAGATTTAGAAAGGATTCTTTAAAGCTTATCTCTTGTAATTTATTTACCTTTTTAGAATTTATCACGTATCTATCCCCTCACTACGTCTAGATTCGTAGGGGACTTTTATTATAAATAGGGGGGATCTCTTCATTAGAGATGGTTCAGTTTTTATCTGAGAACTCTATAGAATTCTCTGTTCATCTCTTCTCTTTTATTTTATTTTAATACCGGAATTAATGGAATTTCACTTTTTAGTGTGTTCTTCTATTAATATGTCCGGCTAAATTCCTTATTTTCTGGTTAAGGTATGGTGATTGCTTGATTCCCATTATGTTGTGAGATCTAATCTGGATTCTACACTTGTCAAACAAATATTCATGTTATTCTCTGGGCTTTAATTACAAACGTCTGATTTATGAATGATTCGGCCGGTTGTTCATTATCAAGAAGGTTTGCTTAGCTAATTGGGCTTTATAAATCCGTGTAATTGTTTATTTAGTTCAACACTTAGTGGCAACGTAGCATGATTAGTTATGTCACAATATTTAATTATGTTATTGAGAATGCATGATCTAGTTTAAACGAATTGTCCTCGTAGGAGTTTGTTGATTAGAATCAGGCCTTTCTAATTCTTAATGCTGTTAATAGATTAAATCTTGTGGATGTTCCCAAGGTTGTCTGTTAATTAGAGATCTAGCCCACGGTCGTACCTTGGCTAACGAAAAGGTAAGGAAAGGTGAGGTTATTAGGTCGTACCAACGACCATAACTGGTTTATTTGTCCATATATGTGTTATTCTTGCATCAATGATCAACTCACAGGAATCAAGCATAATCCTAGCCTTAACCGAAAAATCTTTCTCTCATATTTTTACCAGATATTTTTAATTATTAGTTTCCAATTACTCCTTTTTATCAACAACCTTCCCCATTATTTTCTATTTTTCTAAAAGAAATTAACTTAAAACCAATTCCTGTGGATCGACCCTACTCCCACTTTCACAAGTATAGTTTGCCATGGTCCCCTTACACTCATCAAATTCTCGAACGACGACGACGGAGGCGGCGGTGGGGGATGGCTGCGAACTGGGTTTGATGGAACCAGAAATTTGGTGGGGTTTCTGGTTTCGAGAGCAAGAGAGAAGACGAGATGGAGGGGGTTAGGGGCGGTTGGCGGGCTGAGTGACGACGAATGGCGGCGACAATGGCGACAGCGGGGAATTTGCTGAAAGAGAAAAATCGGGGTCAAATGGTAGAAATAGGGAAGAAGATAATTGACATATATTTTTCGATTTCTGATTTTCTGATTTTTTTTATTTATTTTTTAAATAAATAAATAAAAATAAAGAGGGGAAATTAAAGAGAAAGAAGGGGAAGGAAAGTGAAAAACAGCCTACGAAGTGCGACTAAGCGTGGGCACGCTTAGTGGCATCTTTCAAAACTGTTTCACCTCACCTCACAAAAACAGATTTGGAGATCCCACTAAGCGTGCCCACGCTTAGTCGATCTTTCAACACTATTTCACCTCACCTCACCCACATTCAAACCGAACAATACGTCGAATCGCTGTCAGACATCTTCTGGCATAACGGCATCGAAAGAATAGATGAGTATGTGTCTCCATTGCACCCTCATCACATAATATACAGGCGCCTAGGTATGATAGCCATGGTTTATCAGCTGTGGATAGTTTCCCCAAAATCGGAAGCCATAGCCTGTAAAGAGATGCAACTGTAGGTCGTCCCGTCTCAAATCGCCAAATAATGCGATCTATTTTGCCATGAATTATTGGCAATGCATGCAAAATCTCCAAGCACTCAATGTCCAAAATGAGAGGCCAATGCCATTGCCCCTCTATCCTCTATAATAACACTGCTGAGCTTGTCCGCAGTCCGAAGCCCAAGCATACGTGGACCCTGTGGGAATCTCTCAATAAGGGGACCAAAGTGATGCCATGAATTATGCCATAGATAAAATAAATTCCCATCACTAATCTGATAGTCCACCATCGATCAAAGCAAGGGGCGTAGACGAAGGAGTTTCCTCCAACCCCACGAACCCCCATTGTCAATGACCGTCCATACAGATTTATCACGTAGTCGTCCGTTATATAACCATTCTACCCAGATTGATGTTCTATCACATCGAATAACATCACATAGCTTCTTGCTCATCAAGGCACGGTTTAAAGTAGTGATGTGCCGTAGGCCCTTACCCCCTCTGACGTCGGCCTACAGACATCCCTCAATGCAACTTTGGCATATCCACTGGTCCCTGTACCTTTCCAGAGAAAAGCTCTCAGAAGCTTCTCAATCTCCCTTATAACACCTTTAGGTAGGATGAATGCAGAAGCCCAATATATACTTAACACCATAAGGACAGATTTAATAATCTATACCCTCCCAGCATACGATAATCTCATTCCTTCCCAACCTTTAATACGTTGATTAATTTTCAATGATAAAGGCTGACAGTCTGTTAACGATCATCTAGAGAAAAGCAAAGAAAGTCCCAAGTACCTCATCGGAAGATGCCCTTCTTGGAAGCCGAGCATCTCTAACAGCTGCTCTCGTATCTCTTGTGCAGATCGAGAGATGATAAGATGGCTCTTATGCAAATTAAGCCGGAGACCTGACTAGGAGGCGAATAGGTCAAACCCCTGCTTAAAGACCCGTATATAGTCCATATCAGTTTTGCAGAGTAGCAACAATCATCTGCAAATCTAAGCTAAAATATCGAGAAGGCTCACATTTCCAATAAAAAGAGAAACGCATGTCCTGATCAATCATCTGCAGAAGAATCAAATACAAAACCTCCATTACGAGAATGAAAAGATATGGCGATAAAGGGTCCCCCTGTCGTAGCCCTCTCGATCCCGTAAAGAAACCATGAGGTTTTCCATTCAACCTGATGACAAACGAGGGTGTTGTGACACAATCCTCTATCCACCTAATGAACGTAGTCGGGAATCCAAACAGGTGTAACACTATAAGTAGAAAGTCCCATTCTACTGTGTCATAAGCTTTTCGGTTATCTACTTTCAGTGGACATCTAGAAGGTAGGCGCGCCTGATGTAGCCTGTAAATAGTTCTTGTGCTAACAGTATATTGTCTCTAATACTACGACCAGGAATAAAGGCAGCCTGACAAGGGCTTATCAACTTATCCAACACCGTACTCAACTTTTGCATAATAAGTTTGGCAATAATCTTATATAAAACATTAGAACACGAAATAGGGTAAAAATATGTGACCATCGTAGGGGCATGTACCTTAGGGATAAGTGACAGAAGTGTGGTGTTGATTTGCTTCAGCAGTTTTTCCATGGTAAAGAACTCCAAGATTGCCTTCATAACCTCCGGACCCACGATTGGCCAAGCAGCTTTATAAAAACCCGATGAGAACCCATCCGGTCCAGGTGCTTTATCTTCAGCAATGTCAAACACTGCCTGTTTGACGTCAACTGCAGTGACGGATGTAAGGAGCTGAAGCCCTTCCTCCTCAATGAGGACATGTCTAGCCCATGGCCTCAAATACCGGATATCTATCACCTGCCTCCCGTCTTTCTCCGCCTAATAGAGCCTGATAGAAGGAGACAAACTCATGAATAACCGCTCCTGGCTTTGAGTAGGTGGTCCCGTGTTCATCATTTATTTGCAAGAATCTCCAAGTGGCACGTCGTTGAGCTATCTTGCAAAAGAAAATTCATGAGCATTGATCCCCATCCTTCATCCATTGCATCTTAGCTCGCTGCTGTAACATGATTTATTCTATTTTTTCCGCCTTAGCGTATACTAAACGACAATAGTGTTCCAGGAGTAGAAAGAGGTCGTTCTGTCTATCTGAGCTAACCAAGATCTATGCTTTCTCAAGGAATCCTTTAGCCAGTCGTACACTCTCCGAAAGATCTCCTTTATTGCGCCTTTGCTGTTGAAATACTGGGTTTAAAGCTTTTAGTTTCCCCATAATCGTGTACATAGGCACTCCAATACTGTCGTGTTTCCAGATATTCTGCACACTGAAAATAAAATTTGGTGAAAGAGTAAGCTAATTATCAAATCTGAACATATCTCCCAGTTATTGTTGTCGATCCACACAAAGCACCAGTGGTGAATGATCCGAGGTACGTGGGTGAGGCGCGAATAGTATGAGTTAGGGAAACGCTCAAGCCATATGTCATTAATGAGTATCCGATCCAAACGCTTCCTTAAACTTCGCGAATTCGAACTCCTGTATGCATGCATTAAATTCATCCATCGCTAATCTGATATCACCAAAATTACCACACACCTCACTGAGGTCACGAACAATATTAAAATCTCCTCTTACTATCCACGGGTCATCCACACATTGACCCGCAAGCACCCCCAATGATCACCACAACTCACGCCGCTCAGCAATTTAAGTGGAACCATACACAACAGTAATAATCACATTCTTATGCAGTGCTCTAATAGTTACACGACAGTGTACAAATTGATCACCTAACTCAATCACATTAGCATCAAGAATCGTGTCATCCCATGCAATCCATATACGATTCACAACCGATACAGGATTAACAAACCACTTCCATTGACTCAGTAAGAAAGATTGTATACGAGCAATATTAGTAATTCGTACACGCGTTTCAAGAAGGCTAATAAATTATAACATGAACTCAGCTACTACGTCTTTTAATGCTAGTTGATGGTCCCTTTTGTTCAGGGCACGCACATTCCACACAACAGCGTTTAACATGGATCACCCGTGGCAGGGCTGCTTATGTTAGGACCCTGAATGGTATCATCTGCATCATCAAGGGAGTTAAGTGCATCAAAAGTGTTAAAGATGACTAACTCCTTACCCTTGTTCCGTCTTTTTTTGACTCCTTGTACGACAGGGGTACTCGCAGTCTCAGATACGATAGGCTGCTAATTAATATGTCCACATGAGTTATTCTTGTCTTCCTCCATAGCCTTACCCGATTCAGCTATGGGCGGCTGAACTCGTACCTTCTTCACATAAATATTGAATGGCGGTTTCAGTACTTTCATGAAAGGGCAATCCTTTATGGCATGTCCGAGGCTCATGCAAGTGGTGCATTTAGGGGGCAGCTACTCGTATTCTACGTCAACTTTGCATGAAATTTCTCCACCTTCCTCTGTTGGCGAGATAATAACCAAATGCTTGGGGAGTTTGGCATTAATGTCAAGCATGACACATACAGGAGCGAAATCCAGTCTCCTGCATGCGCGTGTAATCGCATCCGGATAAAGAGGTCGTCCAATGCCACTTGCCACCGTACTCAAGCCATCATTAGTCCACAATTCAACTGGCAAGTGTCGAAATTTAACCCAAACTAGGACTTGGGTATGTTTTAGCTTACGTAGGACCATGCCCGGCTCCCATTTCTGCAACACGATTGGTTGTCCTTGGAACAACCATGGTCCACCCTCTATAACTTCTTCCATTGCCACTATAGTTTTGAATCGAAAGAAGAAAAATCCATTTGCCGTGGCTGTGACTTCTGCTAATAATGGCCAAATAGATTTGACATAGTCCTTTACGTGATGAAAATACGGTCTTTTGCCCGAAAAATAACCTACTGCTGTCGCATTCCAGTGACGTGAACCATCTTGAACCATATCCAACGTGGGTCGTACAATAATTTCACCATTTTGCATCATAGGTGTCACATAAGTCAATATTTTTCGAGACAAATTATGAAAAATATTGACAATTTATCGTAATAATTCATGAAGTTTGAACAAGGCTGTAATGGCACATTACCGACTAAGATTAATCACATTTAGTAAAAATAAACACACACTAAATAATTTATTTATAAATAATAAGAATAAAAATAAATGTTGTTTGAGTTACGCAAAATATACCAAGTTATATCTTATGTGTAATTATCATGAAAATACTCTAAGTTCAATTAAAGAAATATAACATGTATCTATAGGTATTAATATACTTTAATTACTAAATAAAACACTATTTTTGTTATCAAAATCAATTTGGGCAATTTAATGTGTCCTTTTTAGAGGCTAAGCTTATATTAGGAAATTATTTTTTTAAAATTAATTTATATGACTTTTCAGAAGGCATTGGATAAATTTATGTTGACTACATAAATATTGTAATCCCAAAAATCAAAATAAGAAGAGTAATAAGCATGATCGATCAATTCTGATTCATTTAATTTTTTTGAGTAGATACCAAATTGATCATTTTCATATATTAATAATATATTAAATGACTCAATTAATAGTTATTTTTTATAATACCTATTACAATTTTATTAGTAACTATAATGAACCTATAATATGTAATACAAAAATTTTAAATGACCTTTTGAACCATTCACACATTTAATTTTATAATAGTATAGATAATATTTGTCAATAGTTCCAATGCCCATTGTTTCTTCTCTGTCTTTTCTTTTTGTGAGAAACATTTATATATGGTGGTGGTCTAGAAATAGTTTTTATACATTTCAAAATTAATACGAGAAAAATTTTATCGTACATTGTTGAAAAAATTAAAATTAAATCATATGCTGACATTTTGTTTCTATTATATCATAAACGAATAACAAATCATATAAAAAAAAATAGTAGTTATACCTCAAATGTTTAAATTATCTTTTAGTCTATCTTACTGTAATAACTATTAACTTTATAGGAAAAGTGATTTAATTGATCCCATTTTATTTTTTAACCTCTTTAGTTTTAAAATATTTACTTTACGTTACAATTCATTTAATTCATTTTGATGTGTGATGTGTATGGCCCAAAAGAATTTGATCACAGTTGAGATCCAAAGCCCGAATCAGGCCCACTAGCCCATAATAAGGACGGCCTGCTGAAAAACTACCAGGCTTATGCTAAAAGGAAAACAGAGCACGCCAGTCCTATACACCAAGATCAGCCCAAGAAGGAGGCCTGGTACAAGGCCTGTTGGACCTCCAACCTATCTTCTAGGCCCAGCTCAGCAGAAGGGAGGCGACCCCAAGAAGCCGCACTTTGTGACCTAAAAGGGCTCAAAGAGTAGGATTTCTAACCAAAGACGTGCTACTCAAGTCAACAAGGAGACAAGATCATGCCTTATCCACAGATTTTCACCCTTTTTCTCGAAAATGTAGGTCACTTACAGAGTCCCTGCGAAGAGGAACTCTTTCTCTATAAATACAGACAACACTCCTCAATAAAGACACCTTCAGTCCTCCAACGGGATACCTTCAGTCCTTCTATGGGGATACCCTCCGAAATTTGGATAACAACTCTGTGTTCTGACTTGAGCATTGGAAGGGCACTCTGAGAACAATTTCTCTCACGAAATTACTTACTCTATCATGATTTTTCGTTACATTTTACTTCTTATGATTATTTTTCTCCTAAATCTGATATTAACATGGCGTCAGAATGCCAACCCCTTTTTTATAGGTTCCCCTTTAGCATTTACATTCATTTCGACTCAAGTTTTGAGCATAGTCCATATCAATTAGACCCATTTCTTCAAACCATCATTGGCGCCATTTGTGCAAAACTTGAGTTAAAGACGTGAGTTGTCATGAAAACCACTAGCAAACAAAAGGCTGTGGAGGCACCTGGCAACAATCAGATTTTGTAAGTTGTTGTAGGAATCGTCCCTACACTTGCCAGTAGGGTAGCACACGCCAGTGATGCGATGGTCCCAGGACCCTCCAGACCTGCTGACCTGCGGATGGAGCTTCCACACCATAGTCCCTCTTCAGACAACTCCTCAGGGGGCTCTCCCCAAAACACTACGAACCATGCAACAGATGATCATGATGGTCATACGGGAGCAAATGGCGACACTAATCCCAATCCATGGAGTAACTCTATTCAACGTGGATGCTCCTAAGGAAGAAAGTCAAAGGGTATCCCCTGCCCCTGCATCGCCGATTACAAGAGACCAGGAACCCCCCTCGCAAAAATCCAGTAGGACATCCCTCCTTAATGGATCGCACTTCTGGAATGCCAGCAAAGTTACCTCCAAGAAGTCCAACACCAAATCGCGGGAACGCCCTTGGAGAAGCAACAGGGTATCCCCTTCAGTGATGAAATATTTGGAATCTGAAAAACCACTCTCCGTTCTTGCTTTAGCATTTGAATTGCACTCATAACACGATTTCTCTAACAAAATTGCTTACCCTATCACGCATTCCCATTATATTTTATTTTTTATGATTAATTTTCTTCTAAATTCGATACTAACTTGAGCGTCGGAGTGCTAAGGCCTTTTTTGCAGGTCCTCCTTTAGGGTTTGCATTCGTTTCAACTCAAGTTTTGAGTGTATTCCATATCAATTGGACCCGTGCATTTTTTGAACGTATCACATTTATATTTGTTTTTCCACTTATTTTAACATGATAAGTGATCTAATTAACTCTCATTTATATTTATGCTATGAAATTTTTCAATGCATTAAATCCCTCATTTATAATTAACTCTCATTTATAATTAACTCTCATTTTCTTGAATTATTTTAGTCATTTCATATTATAGCATAAGGATACTTTTTATCTTGTATGCATAACATATTATGAATATATTATTAAAAAGAAATTGAAATTAACATGAGTACATAAGTATAATATAAAAGTAACTAATAGAAATTGATAAATATATTATTTTATATTTCTGTCCTTAGTAAAATAATATTACATGATTAATTTAATCGAATTAAAAAAATTATAAATTAATTCATATTTTTATAGATATATATAATTAGATAAAAGCATAAAAGCTGGAGATACTCCTCCCACAGGACACTAGGAAGCTAGACATATTACTTTCCAGGCACAATACTTGCCCATTTAAGGTTAAATAATCAAATTTTTGGATATATATATATATATGTCCATATGTATACATTTAAGGACAATTTCATCCTAAAAAATCTGGATAAAATTGAAGAGGGGGTGATGAACTTCACGGATTACCTTTTCTTTTTTGTTCTTTTTTAGTTTGGGGGGGGGGGTTGGTGGAGATATTATATTAGTGAACAATTTTCCTGGTTACCTCATGCATAATAGATGCACCGGATGTTTGCTAGCGTGATTGGGAAGGCATTGAGAGTTGATGAGCCTACAACGGATATCTCTAGACCTAACCTCGCTCGAGTCTGCATTGAATTTGATCTGTTGAAACCTAAAGTTACTGAGGTATACGTGGGGGTTGGTCACAACACTATTTTGCAACAAATTATCTATGGGAATTGCCCTCACTACTGCTGCTTCTATTGACACATAGGTTATGAAGAAAAAGACTGTATTGATAAGAACAAAGGAGCAAATATTGATGTGGCAATCAGAGTGGGAAAGAAACAGGCCAAAAGACATATAAGGAACCTGCAATGGGGAGTAATCACGAAAAAAATGTAAGTATCCCTCAACTAACTCTAAATGAAAAAATTGATAATTGTGTAGATCTGGTTATTTGTGAGTTGCTTGGTAAAGGTTATCAAGAACCTAATGAGACCCGTGATGCTGATATCTATTGCTTGTTTGAAGAGACAAAAAAAGTGAACAATGTTGTGGAAAATTGCAATCAAATTAAGCAGTTTGGGATTGATGATGTTACTCAACCAATTAAAAAACAAAATTCGATTCTCGAGAATGAGATAGAAAAATATAATTCTATAGGGGGATAAATGTGGGCAGGAAGGTGGGTTAAATGACAAGGAAGAAAGTTTTCAAGAGGACAAAAAGAAGAAGGTAGATGAAAACAATCCACTTGAGGAGGTGCATAGAAATGAAGAGGGTTTGGATTGGGAAAATAGGTTTGATCTTTTGTTTAATATGAAGGAGGATCTTGTTGTTGATGAAGTGGAAGAACAACGTCTTCAAAAAATTCTTTTCCAAGATGAACGCATTCAGAGAAAACCTAAGACAAACTCCACCTTTGATGATGATGATGATGCAATGACTTCTCGTTTCAAAAGATGACAGGCGTTGCCAAGTAAGATACAAAACTCCACCTTTTGTTGTATGCAAACTCGAAGTGCATTGAGGTCTCGTCCCACCCCCTCCTTAAGATGATGACTTTGATGAGTAGCATTTTGGTTGATCAAAATTCTGTTACAAGCTTACGGCAACAAATTTGGACTTGTCAAGAATATAGTTGGTCTTTCTTTATCACTATTTTGGACTCTATGATGACCCAGGTTTTACCAAGGCTTGTCTAGGATCCACCCTGATTTGTAATTATTTTTTTTTATTATTATTAGCGTTGCTTTGGACTTTATATTTTATGAAGGGTGTAGTACTTCCCAAAAAAGTTGTTGTACTTCTCCAACTTATGCTTATATATTGAGATGGGAGGAGATCCCAGAAAATCCCCCTACCCTGCCCAAGTAGTTTTTGGCCAAAAAAATATATTTATATATATATATATATACATGAAGGGAAAGCTTTTTTTCTCAGGTAAAAACTTACAAGCAATCCCTTTGTGTGATTATAAATGAGCAAATTTCTATAAGCAATTGTTTCATTTTAAAAAATATAGGAGAATAAATTACTATTACTTTTTAATTCAACAGTAAATTGCATTGAACTCTTTTTCTATATGATTAGCTGGTATATAACGGGATCCTTTGAAAAAACACTTGTCTACCAAAGAAGGTTTGTTTAATTGTTTATAAGATTACAAATGAAAAGGGTAGGAAATTTTCATGTTAATATGCTTTTCGCAAACCAATATCTCTTACAAGATTAATTTTATTGAAACGACAAAGTTCTAAATATTCCGATATACTCATAATAACAACATAATATAAAAATTTATTATATAATATAGGAAATCATGCTTGGAATTTGGCACTTTGGAACTTTTCCAACAAGTTACACATTTTTGTGTATTAAAAACTTTCAATAAGTTTGGAACATTCCATTAAAGCAAATTTCAGATGATGTAAAGTGAAAATATCTCTTTTTTGAACATAAAAACTATAACTAAGTGAAAATCTCTCTTTCTCTTCCAAGATATATATATACACATATATACATAGATATGTTTATATATTAAGCAAGAGGACTATGTCAAATGCAATGTGTGTTCACCTTATGAGTACGTAACATGTCATTTATAGATGATATTCAACTTAATTATAGTCAGATAAAAAAAACAAACAAATTCTTAAAGTATAAAAAGTAAAAAATGTGAGACAAATTACTTAAGTAACTATCAAATGGAACTAGAAACTATAGTGAAAAAAAATTAATTTTTAAAAACGAGGTCTACTACTTTAATTTGTGTTCCACTTAGGCCTATCAAACAACATTTAAAAATTTTTAAACTGTTCTAAGTTTCATCAACTTGAACAACCACTATTTGACCCTCCTTCTATTGCAGTTTTATAAGACCCATTGCGCTTGATTGTATTTCTTTCTTTTTAGGCTGTTAAGGCTTTCGTATATGCCAATGTAAATTTTGAAAGCTAAATTTAGTAATTATTAGAAAAGAATATTATATCCATTACTTTGGTTCTTGTTCCATTTAGACCTATCGAACTGCATTTGAAAATTTTTGAATAGTTTGAAATTTTATGAACTTGAACAACCGATATATTGAGCCTGTTGTTGTCGTTCTATAAGACCATTAATTGCATTCAGAGAAACGTTTACTACATTGATCTTGCATTGTTACTTTATCAAACTTTTAACATACTTAACAAGAGTAAGTGCGGCAGCATGTGTGGTGTGTGCTTGATTTACCTTCTTTGTTTTGGTGGCTTTTAATGTGTACATATACGCCAGTGTTAATTTTCAGAGCCAAATTAACCACTATTAAAAAGAGATTTATGAAATCTACTATTTTGGTTCTTGTTCCACTAAGGCCTATCATATTACATTTGATAATTTTCAAACAGTCCTAAGTTTCACCAACTTGAAAAATCACTATCTTGAAAAATCATTATGAAAGCCAAATTAAGTATTGTTAACATAGAGAAATATTAAACCTACTTATTTTGTTTTTCATCCTCTTACGTCTACCAAATTGCATTAAAAATATTTTGAAAAGTCCTAATGTTCATCATCTTGAACAATTACTATTTTAACTGGTTTATTGTGGTTTCATAAGACAATTAATAATCTTCGAAAAAATATTTACTACATGTGGTCTTTCATCATTTCATTATAAGATTTTTTTTGACATACTTAATAAGAGCCAGTATAGGAGCACGTGTGGTGTGCGCTGTGTGGACCTCTATGCTTGATTTTATTCTTTGTTTTGTGGCTTTTAATTTGTATGTATATGTCAATGTCATTCAAAAGCTAAATTAAGTAATCAATAAAAAAAAATATTTATGAAATGTACTACTTTGGTTATTATTTCACTAAGGCCTACCAAATTGCATTTGAAAATTTCAAGGAATCCTATGTTTCATCAATTTGAAGAACCACTATCTTGATCCTCCTATCGTTGTGGTTTATAAGACCCTTAAATATCATCAAATCTTCTTTTACTGTATGTAATATTTCATTGTTGCTTTATTATTAGATCTTTATATATTAAACAAGAAACCTGTGTGGCGTGCTAATCATTTGATACCCTCTATGCTATATTTTCATTCAGTTTTTTGGCTCTTAAGGTTTTCGTATATACCAATGTCAAATTTTTAAGCTAAATTAAGTAATTATGAAAAAAGATATATATGAAATTTACTGATTGGGTTCTTTTTCTACTTAGGCCTATCAAATTGCCTTCAAATGTTTTTTGAATATTTCTATATTCTATTAACTTGATCAACCACAATCTTGATGCTCATATTATGGTTCTATAAGACCATTAATTCTCTTTGAAGAAACTCTTACTACACGCGCTATATCATTAATTTATTGGACTTTCACATTCTCAACAAGAGCAAGTGCAAGAGAATGTGTGTTGTGCGGATCTCAGCAGAGATCTCTGTGTTGATTCCCGTTATTTGTTTTGTGGCTTTTAATTTATATATATAAGCTGATGTTAGTATTCGAAGCCAAATTAAGTATTTATTTATAAAAGAGATTTATGAAATCTACTACTTTGGTTATTTTTCCACAAAAAACTATCATTGTTGTATTTTCATACTCAACAAGAGTAGTGCAAAAGCACTTGTGGCGTGCGGATCACTTGAGACCTTCTGTGTTGTATTTTCCTTCTATCTTTTATGGCTTAAAATTTTCATATATTCCAATATTTATTTTGGAAGCCAAATTAAGTAATTATTAAAAATAAAAATTATTAAATCTACTGATTTTTTTCTTGTTCCACGTAGGCCTATCGATTATCATTTTAAAATATTTCAACAGTCCAAAATTTCATCAACTTGAACAATCACTGTCTTGACTCACTTGTTGTGGTTTTATAAGACCATTAACTATCTTTGAAGAAACAATTACTACTTGTGATCTTTCATTGTTTCTTTATAAGATTTTTTACATACTCAACAAGAGAAAGTGCGGAAGAGGTGTGGGGTGCGGATTTCTATAGAGACCTCTCTGCTTGATTTCCCTTCTGCGTTTTATGGCTTTTAATGCAAGAGTATATGTCAATGTCAATGTCAATTTTGAAAGTTGAATTGGGTAATTATTAAAAAAAAATTTTATGAAATCTACTACTTTGGTTTTTTTTTTTTCCATTCAAGCCCATTGCATTTGGGAATTTTCAAATAGTCCGAAGTATCATCAACTTGAAGAACCACTATGTTGACTCTCCTTCTGCTGTGGTTCTATAACACCGTTAAATATCTTTAAAGCAACTTTTACTATATTTAGTCTTTCATTATTGCTTTATCATTAGATCTTTGAAATACTCAACAAGAGCAATTGCAGAGGTATGTGTAGCATGTGGATCACTGGAGACTGTCATGCTTTATTCCCTTCTTTATTCTATATCTTTCAAGGTTTGATATATGCCACAATCAATTTTGAAAGCTAAATTATGTATTTATAAAAATAGAAAAATATTAAACCGACTTACTTTGTTTTTCTTCCACTTAGACCTAACGAATTGCATTTAAAAATATTTCAACCAATCCTAAATTCCTTATACTTGGACAACAACTATCTTCACCCTCCAGTTGAGGTTCTATAAGACCATTAATTATTTATTAAGAAACATTAACTACACATAGTCTATCATTGCTACTTTATCAACTTTTTGACATAGTCAAAGAGAGCAAGTGCAGAAGCACGTGTGGCATGCGGATCTCTATAGAGACCTTTGTGCTTAATTTTTCTTCTTTATATTTGTGGCTTTTGATGTTTTCGTACAAGCCAATGTCAATTTTTGCAACCAAATTAAGTAATTATTCAAAAAAAGGATTATGAAATCTAATACTTTGGTGTTTTTTTTCCACTATGGCCTACCAAATTGCATATGAAAATTTTCAATAGTCCCAAGTTTCATCAAATTGAAGAACCTTTAAATGTCTTTAATGTGACTTTAACTGCATATAATCTTTCATTGTTGCTTTATTATTAGATATTTTACATAGTCAAAAAGAGCAAATACAAAAGCAAGTGTGGCATGTGGATCATTAGGGACATTCTATGTTGTATTTCCCTTCTTTCTTTTGTGGCTTAACGTTTTCTTTGAAGGCACCGCAAAGTGCGAGTGGATCGGCCGAGGAACGTGTCGGCGGAAGCAGTTAAAAGCCACATGTGCAAGGACTTATGCTAACGGTGTTGCCAAGTCTTATTATTTGGCAAAGAGGATGGAAATTTTTTCAATGGATAATCCTTATATTGTCAGCTCTCAATTGAAGAGTATAATCCTTAGAAATGTAGAAGTCATTAGAAGGAAAGTGATCATAGTAAAAAGAGTTGCACTAGAGTCAATAAGGGGGTAGATTCACAATAATTTGAAAATATGTGGGATTACTGTGAAGGCTAAGGGTTAAAATTGATACTAATGAAGGCTGAGGGTTCAAGTCGTATTGTATTTGAGAAATTGTATTTCATTTCGCTTTGATTGAAAGATGCATTCATGTCTGGTTGTAGGCCAGTAATGGCTTTGATGTTGTTTAAGGGGCAGTTATTTGTGGGTGTTAGGAAGGATGGTGATGAGGATAATTATCAAATGATCAAAATGCCTTTATTTATTAAAGAATTTTACTCTTAATGACAGGAACGCGGCCATGAATTCAACCCGACCCGACCCGCCTGACTCGGGTCCAATAAGTCAACCCACATGTCGAACACTCATGCGGTATTGTGCTACTATAAATACAAGCATTTATGAATATTTGAGGGGACACATTTTTTATTACGTTTTTTTACCGCTTTTTCTTGGTCTCAATCGATCTCATTTATCACCTTCGGCCTCTCATTTCTAACTTAAGTATCAAAGGGCCTTCGTTGGAGGCTACCCAGCTAGTCTTACATTTGCTCTGTTCTCAAAATCCACTAGTAGGAAGCTCGAAAGAAGGATATAGCAACCTGACCTTGGGACCAGGATCAACGATCTGATCCGAATTTTGTGCGACCTTTATCAGATGGAAATGACAACATGGTTCACATGTCCATTGTTGTTGTAACTATTGACAACAGACATACATGGCAATGGTTTCTGGAGACGTTGTTAGATGATATTGGCCGATTGAGCACTACGAAATTGAGTTCTATTTTAGATATATAAAAAAGGTTAGTAGAAGCATTAATAGAGTTTGTTTTTGAGAGTGAAAATAAGTAATATCTGAGACACAAGTACTGAAACCTTAAGATGAAGTTTTAAGTATCAAGAACTTAAGATATGTTTTTGGAAAGCTGCATGAACAAGCAACAAAAGGGGTTTTGAAACAGATATGCTAAAAATTGAATAATTGGTGTAGGTCTTTCTCAATGGTTGGGGAAAATCCCTTGTGAACATTGGTGTAGGTCTTCTTTCCAACCCACCATAAATGTGATACATTGATGAATAATTTGTGTGAAAGTTTCAATAACTATAAATTGGAAGTAAGCGATGAGCAATTATCACAGCTACCATGTGTGTCACATTCTTATGTGTGTGCGTAATTTTTAATAGATATTTAAGATAAAATATTTTATAAATTATATTATGTACTTTTGACAGAGTTAAAGAAATACCTAAAATATATATAAGATAATATATTTATATATATAAGATAAAAATGAATAAGGAAAAAAAACTACCAAAAGGTAGTAATGAAAAATCATAATGAGTGGGGAAGTAAAAAATAATAATTTAATTTAAAAAAATAAAAATTTGAACATATTAATAAATTGGAGACACCAAGAAAGTGCTCTTTAGTTATATATAGTATAGACACGATGGTACAGTATATAAGGACCAAATTTGTTCGAATAGGTGACCTGAATGCCAATTAGATTGGCATACTTGTAATCTGTTATGACAGTAACTCAATTTTATGTAATATTATTCAGTGAATAAAATTAGTATTCGCTATTGGGATTTCATTTGTTGTGCTCATTACACATTTATTTGCATTTCTTTCACACTTCATAACAAAGCCCACAGACCACTTTAGCAACCGTGCAACAGTTGGACTGCGAATTAGATGGCAGTCATAAAACCAACTGTCTAGGGTTGGGTCTGAAATGTTCCAATTCGAGAACCTCAAGAATAGGCATCGAGTGTCCTATGGAGACTTGCATTTATTTTATCAGTATCGTATTTCATCAGCGATAGACGTGGGATGTCTATGCAATCTTAATAGGTCGATTGGCTAGGTGTTGAATTAACTGAACTGACTCGCGGGGATCTCATATGGAAACCTTGGAAGCTTGATCGATATGACTCAAATCCCGATTCCGATAGTGCGGAAGTAGTCCTCATACTTCAGGAATCGCAGCAGCACATGCATGTGATAACTGTATGTTCGATTTGTGCGAGAGGTAATCGTGTCCTAGACATAGTCATCATAAGCCCTATCCAGTGTAGTCAAAGTATATAGCGAGACAGTGAGTTCCAACAAGAGGATCCGTGCCCTGTCAAAACATGACAGAGGCATCTCCTATGCATTTGGAGATGCGTTTACGCTCTATAAACCTGTGGTCACAGTCATTGATCGAATAGGACAAGGGGTTCCTATATCGAGCAAGTTGGCGTAACGCTATCTTAAGTATAAAGTATAGACGCCTAGTCCATGATGGGAACCAACACCCAATTTCGTGCCCTAGACTAAGACCGGAAGATTATAGACGGAAGGACCGTACCTGTATAGACTCGAGAGCCTAAAAATTTACATGAATATTCACCTAATCTTTAGTGCCATAGACCGTTGCTAAACAGCCACCCATGGTGACGGGCTTTCTTGAACAAGGGTTGATCGAGAATTATTAATTAAATTAGATTTAATTAATAATAGTGTTAGACACTAGCCCAAGTCTAGCTAAATGGTAAACCTAAAGAGTCACACACAAACACCAAGAAGGGACGAAGAATTAATTAGGAATTAATTCTGTAAGTAATTGGATTACTTATAAATGAGAGGGATCCATTGGATGGAGGAGTCCAAGAATAAATTAATAGGATTAATTTATATTGAGTTTGCCCTTATTATTCAATAAGTTAGAGTTATTAATTAATAAAATCTTATTGAGCTCATATATTTAATTGGAATAAATATTTGATGGGCTTAATTAGGTGGATTTTAATTAAATTAGATTTAATTAAAATTATTGGGCCTTGTATTTTATTTCTAGATAAAATCGGTCAATACACCCCTTAATTATGTTGTTGAAAATTCCAGAAAAGGAAATTATTGATTAATAATTTTACTTTTGGAAGGTGCCATGTTAGTCATTCTTTATTTGAAATAAAGGATTTTATTACCTTATGGATTATAGAATGAACCCAGACACATTCTAATACATCCATACAAGGTATATATATGTATATTAGTTATTTGAAACGACTAATGAATACATAATACAACACAAAATAATTTCCTCTCCCCTAGCACCCATTCGAACGCCCCTCTCATATACACACTTGGTGTATTTTTTCTCCCCAATTCTTTTCTAGCAAATTGAGTTGAGGGATCCCAAATTTCGGTGTGATGTGGACGCAACATTAGAAGGCTTTTACGTCAAAGTCTTGTATGAACGGATCTAACAAAGGAGGTTCGAAATAAATCAAAGAATGAGGTAATTCTTGAGTCACGATCTCGCACCTCCCATTTTTTTTAATTCAACCATTAGTCCGGTTTAATTTTACTAGTGTTATTATTAATTACATCGAGTGCCCGGGAACTCCAAGGGCACACTCCTTGAAATTATGGTTTTATTATGTTTTATTTTAATTTACGTATTTTTACATTATCGCTTTCGCTTGTACATTCCAGGGCCGATCAACTAGCATTTTTCGGTGCTTTCAAAATTAACTTCTAGGATATAACTGTAAAAAAGGAATACAAAAATTTGCAGGAAACATATGCTCCAACATTATGAAGAATATCAATAAACAACAAGCAATTGTCCAAAATTATTTCACTAGATGGTGTGGGGATCTCAATTTGAGATAGATTAGCTTCTTGATAGATTTGTTGTTGATTTAGGTAAACCAATACGTCCATGTAGCATGTTTTGTCCTTGTGCACATGCTTGTGTTGCAATCTCTTTTGGGATATAAAATCTAGATGATATTATGGAGGACTCGTACAAGAAATTGAACCCCTCCCCCCCCAGTAAAAAAGGCTAGGAGCATACCTAAAAAGAAGAAGATAAAGGGTCCTGATGAGGTTCAAAACCTTCGGTAAGAGTTCTTTAAGTTTAATTCAGTATTGAAACTTAGACTTTTTTGCAGCAAAGGTAAGCATTATTCAGTCAGTTTTTGGGAAAAAAATCTGAGTTGAATTGTTGGTTTCAACCGTGGAAAAACATTTATATAAATGGCTTGGGAACTATACATTGTTGGGAAACAAGGATACATACCTTAACACAAAATTCAACCACAACCTCAACACCTGCTGCAGCTTTAGGAAGTAATTCAGATCCACCAGTTTCTTCAAGTACAAATCAACCATTGATTAAGTATTAATAGAATATCAAGGATAAGTCTAAGAGATGGACTTGGAAGCCCAAACTTTCAGCTTCTAATGATTTTTGAATGTTTTGCTTGTTTAGAGGCAAGAACATGTTATTAAGGTTATTTGGGTTAATCATGAGAGATGCACCCACTGAATTGTCTATCACAGGTTTAGGATGCAAGGGATAGGTTTGCATGTTTTTGTTAAAGGAAATTGCATGTAATTTTTGTTGGGGAATAATGTATCAAGTCGCGCTGAAATATTTCCTACTTATAATACAACCTATTTTTTTTTTCTTTTGAATTTTTTCTTGTTGCACTTGATATGGGTGACATTGCAGTTTATAATAGATATATGATGTGGACAAGTTAGTTGTTCCTCAGTTTTCCACTTTTGATTATAATGTTAAATATGTAATGGTTATTTAACTATTTTATTTTTGTATTATGCTGATAATTAATTTATTTTGCTAACTCATTATGTGGTTAGTTTTCTTTACTAATAATTAATCCAACTTATATGGATTGTTTAAAATTATTGATAGTTTATAATACTATTTTAATTTAAGGTTACCAATTAGTCTCTTGATTATGTGCAAAAATTGTACGGACGTCACACTAGCCTACTTGTGTATGACTATTCTCATGAAGCATTTTTTGGTACTATCTTCAGACAATAATAAAGCAAGCAATAATGCAAGTGACTCTTTACTATATGTATGCTTATTAATTTATTTTATTCTTTTAGTTCTGTCTTTTTCTTCTGTCGTATTACCTTTTTGCCATCCTACTCTCTATTTTAGTTTGGGCGGAGCGATTCTTGAGAGTTAAATTAAATATTTAATATTTTTTATTATTTTTATATTTTGTTAAATTAAATAATTTTACTTCATTTCTTTTTATCGCCAATGGTGATGAAAATGGTCAAATTTGGCCTCGTTTGAATCGTCTGGACGAGAGAAGTCGAACGGTTGTAGTCTCAGGCCGTGATTCTATAAACAACGGCAAATTGACGGCAAGAGGCTTCAGTGGTCGTGCTCAGAGCCCAACCTCTCTTAAGCTTCATGAAGGTAGGGAAATGTTCACCTTACTTTTTTGCTGCTTTTGACATTTTTTTAAGTGAGAAAATGTCTAATTTGCTCCTTTTATTTGAGTATAATATAAATCATTTATAATATTATATTGATGACAGTATTCGAACGGCCTGAAATCCATTCAGACGGCGGACCAGTGGCGGCCAAAAACTTCACTACGAAAATGAGCTTAAAACAGTTATACTATATATATAAATACTTATAAATAAAAAATAAATTTAAATTACTGAAGATCTGGACTGTCCATGTTTTATATTCAACGACCAATGTTTGTTATAAAAAGGGTATAGCGGTAAATTTAATACTGTTAGTTGGAGGGGAGATGGAACATTTTGAAAAACACAGAAAATTTTTACCTACTTTTTTAACAGAGGGAGTGTTTAGCTAAATTTTAGGATTTTATGCAATTTATCCTTTTAAAAGAATACCCAATTTGACTTTTACGTTCTTGATATGATTAAAAAATAAAACATTTATCTTAGAAGATTTATTACTATACATTTATTTATTTACTTTTTTAGTTGTGATGAAAATTGAATCTATTAATTTACATCTTTATCCTTATCAATAATATTATCATGTGATACCTGAATAAACTAGAATTTCCCAATTAAATATATTTATTTTGTGTAGGAATAAATTAATGCGAAGATTATTTTCGTGTATATTAAAATTGATCTCAATTTTGGACGTCATCGACTTTGGTCCCTAATTTTTTTTTTAAAAAATATAGATTTTAAAATTAACATATTTTTGGTAAATGAATTAAATTGTATAATTATATTTTTATACCAAATCACAAATTTGAGGAGCACTAAATAAATATTAACAGTGAGTGACATTATAAAAGAATTATTAAAAATAGTATTTTAATAAAATAATAAACTAATTAATAATCTTAAATTTCTTTTAAAAGTCATAAAGAAAGTACTTATTTAATTGGAAAAGAAAATAAATAGACTAAATAAAAAAAGTATTTAAATAAAAATAGATATTGAAAATAGTAACTCTAGTTTTTCAGACACTAATTTAATTTTGTTACTTTTTAGGACAAAATGCATAAAATCCCCCTGTGTTTTAAAAATTTAGTAAAAAAAAATCCTCCTAGTATGAGAATGGGCTAAAAGCTCCCCTATGTTTTGTAAAACTCAGCTCAATCTCTCCCTCCCCGTTAAATCCAACTAACGGTGTTAATTTTTTAGAAAATAACCATTATATCCTTACTTAATATACATTATTTGTTATTTTAATGACCATTGGATCTTCTTGAATCAAATATTAATCGTTAGATCTAATCAATTAATCTCAACCGTCAGATTTTAAAAAAATAAAAGATTTAGATTTAACAAATTATTTAACTTTTATTATATATAAAAATTTTAAAATTTAAAAATATATTATTATTATATATATAAAAAAAAAAAACTTTTTTTAGGTGGAGACAGACAGATGCAAGTGATAGATATCCGATACCTGAGGTCATGGGCGAGGTATGTGCTCAATGTGGAGGAGACGTATACTCCTCCAACCGATGACCGCAGCTGAGGTGAAGCAGGCAGTGTTCAATATTGCTTAGGACAAAACACCAGGACCTGATGGGTTTTCCTCGGGTTTTACAAAGCCACTTGGCCAATTAAGGGTCCTCAAGTAACGGAAGCAATATTGGATTTCTTTGCTATGGGGAAGATGCTTAAGCAAATCAACACCACACTGCTGATAGGTATTCCCAAGGTACACTCCCCTAAGTTGGTCACGGTTTTCGTCCTATATCATTATGTAACGTACTGTATAAAGTGATTGCTAAAATTATTGTTCAAAAGTTGAGTAGGGTGTTGGATAAATTCATCAGCCGTTGTCAGGCTGCTTTTGTTCCTGGTCGTAGTATTGGCGATAATATTATGCTTACACAGGAATTATTTATAAGGTATAACCAGGCGCGTCTCCCACCTAGATGTGCCCTCAAGGTGGATATCCGAAAAGCCTATGACACAATGGAATGTGATTTCTACTAGTAGTTTGCACATGTTTGGATTTCCAGCACAATTTAATCGGTGGATAGAAGAGTGTGTAACAACAGCCTCGTTCTCGATGGGTCTAAATGGGAAACCCCATGAATTTTTTGCGGGCTCACAAAGGTTGAGGCAAGGTGATCCCATGTCGTTGTACCTATTTGTTCTTGTGATGGAAGTGTTACATCTTTTATTCTTATAGTTGATTGAACAAGTTGGGCATTTTTCATTCCATTGGAAATGTGCTCCTGCTCGACTTTTTCAGCTTGGTTTTGCAGATGATCTGTTGCTATTTTGTAAAGCTGATATGGATTCTATAGGGGTCTTCAGGCAGGGCTTAGATATGTTCGCATCTTGGTCGGGTCTACGACTTAATGCACATAAGAACCACCTTATTATCTCTCGCTCGGCACACGGGATTAAAGAAGAGTTGTTGGCAATGCTGGAATTCTAGGAAGGGCAGTAACCAATGAGATACTTGGGACTTCCGCTCCTCTCGTCTCGATTATTGATGATGGATTGTCAGTTATTATTATTAAAAATTGACCAACGCATTAAAGGATGGGAAGGTCTGGCGTTGTCCTATGCTGGGAGGATTCAAATTATCAAATTTGTCCATATGGCGTTGAACATTTATTGGACCTCAGTGTTCCTATTGCCTAAAGTTATTATAAGGGAGATTGAGAAGCGACTTCAAGCATTCTTGTGGAAAAGAGGGACGACTAGGGGCTATGCCAAGGTAGCATGGCAAGATGTATGTAAGCCGTTATTGGAAGGTGGGCAGGGTTTACGAGACATTGCTACCTTAAATCGGGCTTTAATATGTAAGAAGCTCTATGACATTATAAGGTGTGATAGGACGTCTATTTGGGTGGAGTGGATCTATGATGGGCAGTTGCGAAATACATCTATTTGGGCAATTCCAGACCGTGGGGGTTCGTGGGGGTAGCGAAAACTACTTCGTCTTCGTTCCTTTATTCGGCCGATGGTGGACTTTCGAGTTGGTAATGGGGCTACGTTCTATCTTTGCAAGGATCCTTGGCACCATCTTGGGCCCCTCATTACTAGATTTCCCCATGCACTGCCACTCCCTAAGCTTGGAATTTCTACCAAGCTCAGCAGCGTTATCATAGAGGGGCAATGGCAATGACCCCTCATTATAGACATTGAGTGGTTGGAGATTCTACAGTCACTGCCTTGGATTCATGGCGGTGTTGATCGCATCATTTGGCAGTATGAAAATGAAAGTCCTATATCCACATCTCTGTACCGGTCATTGGTCCCTCCAAGACCCAAGGTAGGTTAGTCTTCACTACTCTTGAATTCCCTCAAAATTCATAAGTATAATTTTATTCCATGGCTTGCTATATTAGGGAAGCTTTCGACAGCTGATAAACTATGGTTCTATTACCTAGGCGCCTGTGTTCTATGTGATGAAGGTACGAATGAGACGCATAGGCACTTATTCTTCCGATGCCGCTACGCCCGATGGTGCCTTATAGCTATTCAATGATCTGTTCGCTTCAATTGGATGAACCGAGACTGGCCAATGGACATAGATTGGGGTACAAGAAAATGGAGAGGGCAACACATTATTTAATATGGCTTATCATACGCTACTGGCTTCATGCGTGTATTATATTTGGAAGGAACAGAACCTGAGGCGTTTTAAGCAGTTTGAGCGAGAACCGACCACACTTGCTGGACTCATTGTGGAAGAGATTAGACAGAGGATTCTTAGTGTTACTTTAGCTCGCTCTGTTAGTTCTTGTGCGTTATATAGACTTTAGCGTATCCCTTGGCCTGTCGAGGGAGACGACAGTCATCGAGCACTGTTGTATGTTCATAAATTATTTACCAAATTGAGTGAGACTAGTCTCATTAGAA